>NC_091284.1:440647842-440971114 GCF_032444005.1 Ranitomeya imitator
AGCTGTCAATGTTCATGCATTGGTTCAGTTCGCTCTTGGATATTTCTGGTGACCTGTCTTCTCCAGCAGAAGCTAAGTTCCTGATAGTTATTATTTGTTCATTGTTTCCTTGTCCAGCTGGTTATCATGATTTTGTCTTGCTAGCTGGAAGCTCTGGGATGCAGAGTGGCACCTCCGCACCGTGAGTCGGTGCGGAGGTCTTTTTTGCACACTCTGCGTGGTCTTTTGTAGTTTTTTGTGCTGACCGCAAAGATACCTTTCCTATCCTCTGTCTGTTTAGTAAGTCTGGCCTCCCTTTGCTGAAACCTGTTTCATTTCTGCGTTTGTGACTTTCATCTTTACTCACAGTCAATATATGTGGGGGGCTGCCTTTTCCTTTGGGGAATTTCTTTGAGGCAAGGTAGGCTTTATTTTCTATCTCTAGGGCTAGCTAGCTCTGAGGCTGTGAAGAGGCGTCTAGGGAGAGTCAGGAACGCTCCACGGCTATTTCTAGTGTGTGTGATAGGATTAGGGCTTGCGGTCAGCAGAGCTCCCACATCCCAGAACTCGTCCTGTGTGAGTTTAACTATCAGGTCGTGCCGGGTGCTCCTAACCACCAGGTCATAACAGTACAGCTGGCCCAAAGTATTAATGCATCTCAATAGAGGGATAAGAGAAGTAAGTTCTGAGACCATTTTTTTTCTTTGCGCTGTGTTTTGTCTTTCTTTTCCCCTAAACCTTTCGGTGGTTCAGGACACAGGTGTAGATATGGACATTCAAGGTCTGTCCTCTTGTGTGGATCATCTCACTGCAAGGGTACAAGGGTACAAAACATTCAAGATTTTCTGGTTCAGAATCCTCTGTTAGAGCCTAGAATTCCTATTCCTGATTTATTTTCTGGGGATAGATCTAAGTTCTTGAATTTCAAAAATAATTGTAAACTGTTTCTAGCTTTGAAACCCCGTTCCTCTGGTGACCCCGTTCAACAAGTAAAAATCATTATTTCTTTGTTGCGTGGTGACCCTCAAGACTGGGCATTTTCCCTTGCGCCAGGAGATCCTGCATTGCGTGATGTTAATGCGTTTTTTCTGGTGCTTGGATTGCTTTATGATGAACCAAATTCAGTGGATCAGGCAGAGAAAATCTTGCTGGCTTTGTGTCAGGGTCAGGATGAAGCGGAGGTGTACTGTCAGAAGTTTAGAAAGTGGTCTGTGCTTACTCAGTGGAATGAATGTGCCCTGGCGGCAATTTTCAGAAAGGGTCTTTCTGAAGCCCTTAAGGATGTCATGGTGGGATTTCCCACGCCTGCTGGACTGAATGAGTCTATGTCCTTGGCCATTCAGATCGATCGGCGCTTGCGTGAGCGCAAAGCTGTGCACCATCTGGCGGTATTCTCTGAGCATAGGCCTGAGCCTATGCAGTGTGATAGGACTTTGACCAGAGCTGAACGGCAAGAACACAGACGTTGGAATGGGCTGTGTTTTTACTGTGGTGAATCCACTCATGCTATCTCCGATTGTCCTAAGCGCACTAAGAGGTTCGCTAGGTCTGCCACCATTGGTACGGTACAGTCTAAATTTGTTTTGTCCGTTACTCTGATTTGCTCTCTGTCATCCTATTCTGTTATGGCACTTGGGGATTCAGGTGCTGCCCTGAATTTGATGGACTTGGAGTTTGCCAGGCGCTGTGGTTTTTTCTTGGAGCCCTTGCAGTATCCTATTCCATTGAGAGGAATTGATGCTACGCCTTTGGCCAAGAATAAGCCTCAGTAATGGACTCAATTGACCATGTGCATGGCTCCTGCACATCAGGAGGATATTCGCTTTTTGGTGTTGCATAATCTGCATGATGTGGTCGTTTTGGGGTTGCCATGGCTACAGGTCCATAATCCAGTGTTGGATTGGAAATCTATGTCTGTGTTCGGCTGGGGTTGTCAGGGGTACATTGTGATGTTCCATTGTTGTCAATTTCGCCTTCCACTCCTTCTGAAGTCCCTGAGTTTTTATCAGATTACCGGGATGTATTTGAAGAGCCCAAATCCGGTGCCCTACCTCCTCATAGGGATTGCGATTGTGCTATTAATTTGATTCCTGGTAGTAAGTTTCCTAAGGGCCGTCTGTTTAATTTATCTGTACCAGAGCACGCCGCTATGCTGAGTTATATAAAGAAATCCTTGGAGAAGGGTCATATTCGCCCGTCGTCGTCAACATTGGGAGCAGGGTTCTTTTTTGTGGCCAAGAAGGATGGCTCTTTGAGACCTAGTATTGATTACCGCCTTCTTAATAAGATCACAGTCAAATTTCAGTTTCCTTTGCCGCTGCTGTCTGATTTGTTTGCTCGGATTAAGGGGGCTAGTTGGTTCACCAAGATAGATCTTCATGGGGCGTATAATCTTGTGCGAATTAAACAGGGCGATGAATGGAAAACAGCATTTAATACGCCCGAGGGCCATTTTGAGTACCTGGTTATGCCATTCGGGCTTTCTAATGCTCCATCTGTGTTTCAGTCCTTTATGCATGACATCTTCCGAGAGTACCTGGATAGATTCATGATTGTATATTTGGATGACATTTTGGTCTTTTCGGATGATTGGGAGTCTCATGTGAAGCAGGTCAGAATGGTGTTCCAGGTCCTTCGTGCGAATTCCTTGTTTGTGAAGGGGTCAAAGTGTCTCTTTGGAGTTCAGAAGGTTTCATTTTTGGGTTTCATTTTTTCCCCTTCTACTATCGAGATGGACCCTGTTAAAGTTCAGGCGATTTACGATTGGACTCAGCCGACATCTGTGAAAAGCCTGCAGAAGTTCCTGGGCTTTGCTAATTTTTACCGTCGCTTCATCGCTAATTTTTCTAGTATTGCTAAACCGTTGACTGATTTGACCAAGAAAGGTGCTGATGTGGTCAATTGGTCCTCTGCGGCTGTAGAGGCTTTTCAGGAGTTGAAGCATCGTTTTTCTTCTGCCCCTGTGTTGTGCCAGCCAGATGTTTCGCTCCCGTTTCAGGTTGAGGTTGATGCTTCTGAGATTGGAGCTGGGGCTGTTTTGTCGCAAAGAAGTTCTGATGGCTCGGTGATGAAACCCTGTGCCTTCTTTTCTAGAAAATTCTCGCCTGCTGAGTGCAATTATGATGTTGGCAATCGAGAGTTGTTGGCCATGAAGAGGGCATTCGAGGAGTGGCGACATTGGCTTGAAGGAGCTAAACATCGCGTGGTGGTCTTGACGGATCACAAGAATATGACTTAGCTCGAGTCTGCCAAACGGTTGAATCCTAGACAGGCTCGATGGTTGCTCTTTTTCTCCCGTTTTGATTTTGTGGTTTCATACCTTCCGGGATCTAAGAATGTGAAGGCTGATGCCCTGTCAAGGAGTTTTGTGCCTGACTCTCCGGGTGTTCCGGAGCCGGCGGGTATTCTTAAAGAGGGGGTAATTTTTGTCTGCCATCTCCCCTGATTTGCGGCGTGTGCTGCAGAAGTTCCAGGCTGATAGACCTGACCGTTGTCCTACGGAGAAACTGTTTGTCCCTGATAGATGGACTAGTAGAGTTATCTCTGACGTTCATTGTTCGGTGTTGGCTGGTCATCCTGGAATCTTTGGTACCAGAGATTTGGTGGCTAGATCCTTTTGGTGGCCTTCTTTGTCACGGGATGTGCGTTCTTTTGTGCAGTCCTGTGGGACTTGTGCTCGGGCTAAGCCCTGCTGTTCTCGTGCCAGTGGGTTGCTTTTGCCCTTGCCGGTCCCGAAGAGTCCCTGGACGCATATTTCCATAGATTTTATTTCTGATCTCCCTGTTTCTCAAAGGATGTCTGTCATTTGGGTGGTTTGTGATCGCTTCTCTAAGATGGTCCATTTGGTACCCTTGTCTAAATTGCCTTCCTCCTATGATTTGGTGCCATTGTTTTTCCAGCATGTGGTTCGTTTGCATGGCATTCCAGAGAACATCGTCTCGGACAGGGGTTCCCAGTTTGTTTCGAGGTTTTGGCGGTCCTTTTGTGCTAAGATGGGCATTGATTTGTCTTTTTCTTCGGCTTTCCATCCTCAGACTAATGGCCAAACCGAACAAACTAATCAGACTTTGGAAACATATCTGAGATGCTTTGTTTCTGCTGATCAGGATGATTGGGTGTCCTTCTTGCCTTTGGCTGAGTTCGCCCTTAATAATCAGGCCAGCTCAGCTACTTTAGTTTCTCCTTTTTTCTGTAATTCTGGTTTCCATCCTCGTTTCTCTTCAGGGCAGGTTGAGCCTTCGGACTGTCCTGGTGTGGATACGGTGGTGGACAGGTTGCAGCAGATTTGGACTCATGTGGTGGACAATTTGACATTGTCCCAGGAGAAGGCTCAACGTTTCGCTAACCGCCGGCGCTGTGTTGGTCCCCGACTTCGTGTTGGGGATTTGGTTTGGTTGTCATCTCGTCATGTTCCTATGAAGGTTTCCTCTCCTAAGTTTAAGCCTCGTTTCATTGGGCCATATAAGATTTCTGAAGTTCTTAATCCTGTGTCATTTCGTTTGGACCTTCCAGCTTCTTTTGCCATCCATAATGTGTTCCATAGGTCGTTGTTGCGGAGATACGTGGCGCCTATGGTTCCCTCCGTTGATCCTCCTGCCCCGGTGTTGGTTGAGGGGGAGTTGGAGTATGTGGTGGAGAAGATTTTGGATTCTCGTGTTTCGAGACGGAAACTCCAGTACCTGGTCAAGTGGAAGGGTTATGGTCAGGAAGATAATTCCTGGGTTTTTGCCTCTGATGTTCATGCTGCCGATCTTGTTCGTGCCTTTCATTTGGCTCATCCTGATCGGCCTGGGGGCTCTGGTGAGGGTTCGGTGACCCCTCCTCAAGGGGGGGTACTGTTGTGAATTCTGTTGTCGAACTCCCTCCTGTGGTCGTGAATGGTACTTCGGCGAGTTCTGTCTATGTGCTCCCTCTGGTGGCTGTGAGTGAAGCTGCTGCTTCTGAGGTTCCTTACACAGGTGACGTGGTTTATCCTTTGGTTGGCTGCTCTATTTAACTCCACTCAGATCGTTACTCCATGCCAGCTGTCAATGTTCCTGCATTGGTTCAGTTCACTCTTGGATCTTTCTGGTGACCTGTCTTCTCCAGCAGAAGCTAAGTTCCTGATAGTTATTATTTGTTCATTGTTTCCTTGTCCAGCTGGTTATCATGATTTTGTCTTGCTAGCTGGAAGCTCTGGGATGCAGAGTGGCACCTCCGCACCGTGAGTCGGTGCGGAGGTCTTTTTTGCACACTCTGCGTGGTCTTTTGTAGTTTTTTGTGCTGACCGCAAAGATACCTTTCCTATCCTCTGTCTGTTTAGTAAGTCTGGCCTCCCTTTGCTGAAACCTGTTTCATTTCTGCGTTTGTGACTTTCATCTTTACTCACAGTCAATATATGTGGGGGGCTGCCTTTTCCTTTGGGGAATTTCTCTGAGGCAAGGTAGGCTTTATTTTCTATCTCTAGGGCTAGCTAGCTCTGAGGCTGTGAAGAGGCGTCTAGGGAGAGTCAGGAACGCTCCACAGCTATTTCTAGTGTGTGTGATAGGTTTAGTGCTTGCGGTCAGCAGAGCTCCCACATCCCAGAACTCGTCCTGTGTGAGTTTAACTATCAGGTCGTGCCGGGTGCTCCTAACCACCAGGTCATAACAGCAGAGACCCCGATTCCAGAGATGTATCACTAACTGGATGGCTTGCTTTCATATTGATAAAATCTTTATTTGATCTGCTGAAGATCTCCCAGTTCTCTGAATGCTGGGCTCTGAATAACCCTGCTCTCATCACTGATTGACGGCATTCTGTGTACACTGTGCATAGGCAGAAAATGTCCAATTTGTTATTAGGATTGGACTATACAGAGCTCATGAATACGGAGGTCTGCATGGTGGCAGATTTACTAGTCCTCCAGTGATAATCTCTTGTTAATTAAACAATGATCTTATCAAAACTACAGCAATCGGCCCAGTAAGTGACATAACGCTGGAATCGGGGACTCTATCTTTAGGCTGTGTGCACACGTTGCTGATTTTTCGCAGTTTTTTTCGCGTTTTTTCACGATAAAAAAACGCTATAAAGCTGCAAAAAAAAGCATACAATATGCATCCCATCATTTAGAATGAATTCCGCATGTTTTGTGCACATGATGCGTTTTTTTCCGCGAAAAAAACGCAGCATGTTCATTAATTTTGCACGCATCAAAAACTCGGCAAAAACACGCAAAAAACACATGCAGATTTCTTGCAGAAAATGTCATTTTTTTCTCAGGAATTTTCTGCAAGAAATCCTGAACGTGTGCACATTGCCTTACATTATGCTGCTTTTCGATCATGTGGAAAAACCTGTTTACAAATTCTCTTTAAGTGGTCATCAATGTAAGGTTTAGGCTGTGTGCACACGTTGCGGTTGTTTCGCTATAAAACACGATAAAAATGCATACATATGCATCCTATAATTTGGAATGCATTCTGCAGCATGTTAATTAATTTCGCGTTTTTTTCGCGTTTGAATACATTGGGAAAGCTCTGGAAAAAAACGCGGCAGAAAATGTCCGGTTTTCTTCAGGAATTTTCTGCAAGAAATTCTTACGTGTGCACATACCCTTAGAGTACTTTATCAACCTCTAAGTGACTAGAGTACTTTATCAACCTCTAAGTGACAACACTATAAAGAATATTATATAGAAATAAACATTAGGAAAATAAATGGTCATTATTACAAACCTGGAATCATTTGCTTGTCTCAGTGATACATGTTTCATATTGTAACTCATACAGTATACCAAATTGGTTTATGTAAATAAATAAGAAAAACGTACAGCAAAAGCAATGAGACCGATTTTGGAGAAAATAGGAAGTTGAAGTATCTGTCACTACTAATAAAAATTGCCCCTTAGGTTAATGCATTCATCATTGAGCAACGTCTCACCATTAGCTCCTAGCCAGGAGGCTAAAACACCTACTCTGCAGCACAGAAGCATAAATCACTAGAATTGTAAATAGAAATTATCAGAGGAATATTCTGAACACTTTGTAGTTTTCAATCAGAGCGCAATACGATGTCTGTAATGTAAAGCACACACTCAATGGATTTGATTAGCCATTATAGCTAATTTTGTTTTGCTTTCATGGGAATAAAGCCATTTTGTGCTAATCGGATGAGATAAGTAATTGGTTTAAAACAATATGTCAGACCATCTATTTCATGCTCGGAACAAACGTCATTCTGTCTTGTGGCTATCTGAAAGCTTGTAAGTAAAGCAGCTTTGTGGTTAAGTTGCAAGTCTGCTCTTTAGAGCAAGATATTCAAGAGATTTCCGCTTGTGGCTTACTTCACATCCATGTATCCCGGCTTTTAGAACAAAACAAAATAATGGATTTAAATTTGCTATAATAAAGTTATGTAAATGTCAGAATCAAATATTTCAATACATTCATGTACAAGCTCAGAATTTTTTTTCCATACTGCAAAAAGTGCACAATAAATCTTCAGATATGACTTTGCAAAGAAAAAGTCACCCCTATAGTAACACAGCATGGGTTGGTAGCCATGGGTGAGGTACTTATCTTTCACACCTCGGCACACTACATGAAAATAGTGGTCCTGGCTCTGTGTGTTACTTTGACAATACATTGTTGCAGACCACATGGTGCCCATGTATTTGGCTGGACAGGACCAGGTGTTATGGAATTAAGTAAGGGAGACCACAGTTCAAAAATAAACTTCTTTGTACTGACGGATAACATAGTAGAAACTACTGTATATGTAAAGAACTGGGTGGTGTAACCACTGTGCCATGAACCAAGGAAAGCCTGGAAGGGCATGACTAGGTACAGTACAGACCAAAAGTTTGGACACACCTTCTCATTTAAAGATTTTTCTGTATTTTCATGACTATGAAAATTGTACATTCACACTGATGGCATCAAAACTATGAATTCACACATGTGGAATTATATACTTAACAAAAAAGTGTGAAACAACTGAAATTATGTCTTATATTCTAGGTTCTTCAAAGTAGCCACCTTTTGCTTTGATGACTGCTTTGCACACTCTTGGCATTCTCTTGATGAGCTTCAAGAGGTTGTCATCGGGAATGGTTTTCACTTCACAGGAGTGCCCTGTCAGGTTTAATAAGTGGGATTTCTTGCCTTATAAATGGTGTTGGGACCATCAGTTGTGTTGTGCAGAAGTCTGGTGGATACACAGCTGATAGTCCTACTGAATAGACAGTTAGTATTTGTATTATGGCAAGAAAAAAGCAGCTAAGTAAAAGAAAAATGAGTGGCAATCATTACTTTTAGAAATGAAGGTCAGTAAGTCCGAAAAATTGGGAAAACTTTGAAAGTGTCCCCAAGTGCACTGGCAAAAAACATCAAGCGCTACAAAGAAACTGGCTCACATCAGGACCGCCCCAGGAAAGGAAGACCAAGAGTCACCTCTGCTTCTGAGGATAAGTTAATCTGAGTCACCAGCCTCAGAAATCGCAGGTTAACAGCAGCTCAGATTAGAGACCAGGTCAATGCCACACAGAGTTCTAGCAGCAGACACATCTCTACAACAACTGTTAAGAGGAGACTTTGTGCAGCAGGCCTTCATGGTAAAATAGCTTCTAGGAAACCACTGCTAAGGACAGGCAACAAGCAGAAGAAACTTGTTTGGGCTAAAGAACACAAGGAATGGACATTAGACCAGTTGAAATCTGTGCTTTGGTCTGATGAGTCCAAATTTGAGGTCTTTGGATCCAAACACTGTGTCTTTGTGCGACACAGAAAAGGTCAACGGATGGACTCTACCTGCCTGGTTCCACCGTGAAGCATGGAGGAGGAGGTGTGATGATGTGAGCGTGCTTTGCTGGTGACACTATTGGGGATTTATTCAAAATTGAAGGCATACTAAACCAGCATGGCTACCACAGCATCTTGCAGCGGCACGCTATTCCATCCGGTTTGCGTTTAGTTGGACCATCATTTATTTTTCAACAGGACAATGACCCCAAACACACCTCCAGGCTGTGTATGGGCTATTTGACCAAGAAGGAGAGTGATGGGTTGCTGCGCCAGATCTGAACCTAACTGAGATGGTTTGGGGTGAGTTGGACCGCAGAGTGAAGGCAAAAGGGCCAACAAGTGCTAAGCATCTCTGGGAACTCCTTCAAGATTGTTGGAAGACCATTCCCGGGCTGGCGGGCACGACAGATAGACAGACAGGCAGTCATGGCTGATAGACAGGCAGGCGGTCATGGCTGATAGACAGGCAGGCGGTCACGGCTGATAGACAGGCATGCACGGCTGATAGACAGGCAGGTGTACAGAAATACGAGCACTGGGACCTGAGAACTAACAAGTGTGTTAAGAATAACCTTATAAGGTTGCACAGGCACTTCCCACCTAGTGTATGTGCCTTAAACAATAACATTGGCTGGGGACACTTTAGGACAGCACTCACTGTCCCTTTAAGAAGACAGGGCCACGCGCATGCAAGCTAACCACAGTGCTCGAGGATCTGCAAGCTGTGCGCAAACCCCAGGCAGTCGCAGGAGGATGAGGACGATGAGTTTGTCAATGTCTCTGCTGTGGGAGGGAGGCAGAGTGCAGGGATGCCGGTGTCATAGCAGAGACAGCAGGAGAAGGAGAGGAAGGTGTGGGACTGCGGCGGTGAGAGCATCTGTGTCTCTGCCAAAGAAGGGGATGCAGAGGCACTGGAGATACAGTGCCCCCCCTTATGCCCTCACTTTTTCAAGCCTGCAAGAAATCTCTCCAGGAGGAGAGGCCATGGATGTTCTTCCCAGGTTCTCAGGACCTCCCCTAAGGACCAATCTACTTCCAACCCACAAAAAATGGTTTATCCTCTTATCCTCTTTGTTGCCAGAAAGTTCTCTAATCTCTAAGTAATAATATTTTTGTACTTGAATGGGCTTTTTCATAAATGTCTGCTCTGTGAGCCCCAAAGCTGAACAATCAAACTCATAAAAACAGGGGTCCACAGAGTGGCATAGCACGTAATCGGGCTTCTTGAAGAACTACATAGGCTCAAGGTCTTAATGAAAAAAAGTTTCAGTCATCTAAGTACATTTTGTCTGGAAAAAAAGACATAAAAAAGACAATTCTCAGGGTATTACCAGTCTGGCAGGTGTTACATTAACTAAGCTCATACCGACATGTTCAATGGCTAATAAATCACCAAGATCCAACTTCCAACATGACTTTCAAACAAATTCATATAATTGATGCTATCAGATTAGACCCTTCAAATGATCTTGAAGAAAAACAGGTGAACAGTTGTGCTGATACTGCTCAATCTGCAATTTTTCCATGCCTCAATAACATTATTCACTAAAACAAACTCCTGATCCATCTGCTAAGAGTTTAAAGAGTAAAGCAAACATGCATTGTCTGCAGAAGTGACAAAGCCGGGTTAATATGCTACCCTTTATCACATCAAGATCGTTAACCTTCAGTGAACTGTTAGATTTTTTTCACCAAATATGCCGTCCTTGTAATTGGATGTTTTTTTCCATCAATATTGCTAAATAATTCTGTATTTTCCTGGAAGTCGTTCTGAATTATAAGTGCAGTTGTGAATTCTTACCGCCATGTTCAGATGCCTGATATGATGTATGTAAAGGTGTATTGTAAAGGTGCCCATTCACATGAGAGAGTTGTAGACTGAGCACTATTGGCTGTGTCTCCCAACTCCCCATACACATGTACGCTCAGCTCCGATTTTCATGAGCATATAAAACAAAGTGAGAAGAAAGCTGCTCCCAGACTCTTCAATTAAACATACTTTGTGCTAACTTTCTAATATTCACACACTTCATGAGATGAATAATCTCAGGTAAGGAGAAGACATATGCAGCAAATGTTAACAATATATAACTTTTAATGAAAAACTTGTACATTAAAATGTAATATTAAAAATAAGCAGATAATACCCAAATAGAGCATACAGAGATCATACAGAAATATACATATATACAGTATTTAGACATACTGACCAGATCGTCATTAAACTATACCAAGTCAAAAAAGTGTCTGTTTTTTTTTGGGTTAAAAATACAACTATAGCATATGGATATAGATTGTCTTAATATACAGATAGATTTTACAGCCTCCCCTTCTACTCCTTAGCAACACAGAATTTACACATGCTGACCAGGATGTTAAGAATAATATACAAGTCATATACACTACCAAATCATCAAAGATTTATACCTAGAGTTCACTGCTGTAATTTAAATGTAAATACAATGTAAACAATATATTAATATCACAATACCCAAGCAGCATTATGCATGACAGATTAGTTGTGTAGAATAATCCACCATGTTATATATAAGAGCACGTGCTCAAAATACCAGTGCATCTAACAAGTCCCAAATGCTGGCAGTTACATCATGTGGGAACTATCCATAAAAGAAGCATATCAATGCACCATTATCCACAGCGTACATGTCACATCATTAACGTAAGAGGAAGAGGCCTAACCCCTAATAAACACATATTACCTAAGTCCAAATGCTCTCTCACCAGGAAGAAGCAGACGTGAAACGCGCGTCGGGGTTTGTTTGGAGGGACAGCACGCCACTGAGCATTTAATCTAGAGAGCATTTGGACTCAGGTAATATGTGTTTATTAGGGGTTTTGGCCTCTTCCTCTTACGTTAATGATGTGACATGTACACTGTTGATAATGGTGCAGTGATATGCATCTTTTATGGATGGTTCCCACATGATGTAACTGGCGGCATTTGGGACTTGTTAGATGCACTGGTATTTTGAGCACGTGCTCTTATATATAACATGATGGATTATTCTACACAACTAATCTGTCATACATAATGCTGCTTGGGTATTGTGATATCAATATATTGTTTACATTGTATTTAAAATTAAATTACAGCAGTGAACTCTAGGTATAAATCTTTGATGATTTGGTAGTGTATATGACCTGTATATTATTCTTAACATCCTGGTCAGCATGTGTAAATTCTGTGTTGCTAAGGTGTAGAAGGGGAGGTTGTAAAATTTATCTGCGTATTAAAACAATCTATATCCATATGCTATAGCTGGCCTATATATATTTGTATCCGGTTAGAGGCACTATTTTAATCTATCTATGTGTTTTATGTATCTTTAAATAAAGTTGTATTTTTAACCAAAAAAAACAAAGACACTTTTTTGACTTGGTATAGTTTAATGACTTTCTGGTCAGTGTGTCTAAAGGTTTAGTGAAGTGTTGCCCACCTTTGATATAGGAGAATAGGCTTGGGTTGCATGCTTATCATATATACAGTATTGTAGATAGCAGAGTATTTACAAATATATGAATACGCCCATGGCAATCAGGCTAAAGGGCAAGTGCCAATGTAAATTAAGTACTCTGTAATAGCCTCAAACTGAATGTGCTCAAAAGTAATCATAAATGTAGTTTTCAGCATATAAAAGGAATGTTAGCGCTCATAGTTAAATGCACACTTACTTACAGCTAGTAGTCAGTATGAAGAGAAAGGGGTCCGCATGCCTTGTAGATATACCTCTACGATGCTGTTTAGCCCAGTTTCTTCAAGGGGGCTTACATATGTCCTTTTTTAACCTGAGATTATTTCACTCAAGCAGTGTGTGAATATTATAAAGCAGAAGTGTTATACCTAAAATGATCATTAGATATAAGGAGGTTGGGTCAATAAAAAATGGCACAAATCAAAACACACACAATGTTACATACAAGAAAATACTAGTATAATGCCAAAAAAGATGGACATATACAGTTAGGTCCATATATATTTGGACAGACACAACATTTTTCTAATTTTGGTTATAGACATTACCACAATGAATTTTAAACAAAACAATTCAGATGCAGTTGAAGTTCAGACTTTCAGCTTTCATTTGAGGGTATCCACATTAAAATTGGATGAAGTGTGTAGGAGTTTCAGCTCCTTAACATGTGCCACCCTGTTTTTAAAGGAACCAAAAGTAATTGGACAGATTAAATAATTTTAAATAAAATGTTCATTTTTAGTACTTAGTTGAAAACCCTTTGTTGGCAATGACTGCCTGAAGTCTTGAACTCATGGACATCACCAGACGCTGTGTTTCCTCCTTTTTGATGCTCTGCCAGGCCTTCACTATGGTGGTTTTCAGTTGTTGTTTGTTTGTGGGCCTTTCTGTCTGAAGTTTAGTCTTTAACAAGTGAAATGCATGCTCAATTGGGTTGAGATCAGGTGACTGACTTGGCCATTCAAGAATATTCCACTTCTTTGCTTTAATAAACTCCTGAGTTGCTTTGGCTTTATGTTTTAGGTCATTGGTCGTCGTTTCATACTATAGATGGACAATCAGTTTGGCTGCATTTGTCTGGATCTGAGCACACAGTATGTCTCTGAATACCTCAGAATTCATTCGGCTGCTTCTGTCCTGTGTCACATCATCAATAAACACTAGTGACCCAGTGCCACTGGCAGCCATGCATGCCCAAGCCATCACACTGCCTCCGCCATGTTTTACAGGTGATGTGGTATGCTTTGGAGCATGAGCTGTACCACGCCTTCGCCATACTTTTCTCTTTCCATCATTCTGGTAGAGGTTGATCTTGGTTTCATCTGTCCAAAGATTGTTCATCCAGAACTGTGCTGGCTTTTTTAGATATTTTTTAGCAAAGTCCAGTCTAGCCTTTTTCTTCTTGATGCTTATGAGTGGCTTGCACCGTGCAGTGAACCCTCTGTATTTACTTTCATGCAGTCTTCTCTTTATGGTAGATTTGGATATTGATACGCCAACCTCCTTGAGAGTGTGGTTCACTTGGTTGGCTGTTGTGAAGGGGTTTCTCTTCACCATGGAGATTATTCTGCGATCATACACCACTGTTGTCCTCCGTGGGCGCCCAGGTCTTTTTGCATTGATGAGTTCACGAGTGCTTTCTTTCTTTTTCAGGATGTACCAAACTGTAGATTTTGCCACTCCTAATATTGTAGCAATTTCTTGGATGGGTTTTTTCTGTTTTTGCAGCTTAAGGATGGCTTGTTTCACCTGTATGGAGAGCTCCTTTGACCGCATGTTTACTTCACAGCAAAACCTTCCAAATGCAAGCACCACACCTCAAATCAACTCCAGGCCTTTTATCTGCTTAATTGAGAATGACTTAACGAAGGGATTGCCCACACCTGTCCATGAAATAGCCTTGGAGTCAATTGTCCAATTACTTTTGGTCCCTTTAAAAACAGGGTGGCACATGTTAAGGAGCTGAAACTCCTAAACCCTTCATCCAATTTTAATGTGGATACCCTCAAATGAAAGCTGAAAGTCGGAACTTCAACTGCATCTGAATCGTTTTGTTTAAAATTCATTGTGGTAATGTCTATAACCAAACCTGTATAAGGTTGAGTACAATAGTGAGAAATCAGACAGAAAAAATGTACACAAGAACCAATTATAATGAAAAAGTACAACATTTTATTAACAAGATAAAGAAAAAACACAAACAGAGTTTAAAATATTAGGAAATCAAAAGAATTGGTGCCATGCACCCACCACATGTTATATAGAGGTTGCACATACAAGTAAATAGAGTTTAATACTTCACAACATAATGTAAACAGGTAAAAGACCAAAATTCCAAGTAGGATAGCTCTCACAGAGGTGTGAAGGACCATAAAAACAAATGATCAAATAGTACAGAGGTTACCTTATTGGGTGATGGTGCCTGCCCCAACACACGTTTCAGCTACTTGATTATTGTGACAAGTGTAAGCAATTTTTCTAACCAGTGATGAGCGAGCGTGCTCGCCACTACTCCTTACTTGCACGAGTATCACTATACTCGGCGAGCAGCGAGCATTTCCAGGATTATTCGGCGGTAACTGCAGTCTCCACCCAGCAGTTTTGGCGGACTTTAGAGACCCAATCACGGTGCAGGGATTGTCTGCCAGGCCATGAAACACCGCAGCCATCTTTGCTGTGGTCGTGCAGTGATTGGCTGGGCCGCACAGCATCATTCCGAGTATAAGAGACCAGGCGCGGCCCTGCTTGCCAGATTCTGTTCCTGTTTCAGCGAGAGTAGGGAGAACTGCTGCCGAGATAGAGTCAGAATCGTGGTTTTAGAGTTAGTGTAGATCTGCAACTCTTACATCCACAACTCCTGAAAAACCAACAGACCATTTAGGGCTAATTCGTGGGTCCCGATATTGCAGCTCTAGGCAGGCAGGGCACAGCATCTCCACATCAGTGCAAGGCCTGTAGGCACTGTATGTGCATCCATTGGTCCCACTGCATTCTTCCCAAAACTCCACAACTGCCTGCTGCTGCTGCTCCAGCTTATTTACAGTCTATATACCAATTTTTTTTCCAACCCCCCCCCCCAAAAAAAAAATACAGTCTGTTCTGTCAGACTGAGGCCTGTTGAGATGTGATAGTTTCTCAGGCATACGTAGCATAGTTGTGTGTGCTACCCTTGTGCCCCCTTTTTTTGGGGTGTTTTAAATTCACCGAAAAAGGCCTCATATATCTCATATATAGTTTGGGCATTCGAGGCCGGCGTACTTACTTTGTGGCTGTGTGATACTCAAACTCTATACAGCGCTACTTAGCATAAAAAAAATTGAAAGGCCACAGATTTGCCAGTGTGGTATTTCCGCTACAGCCGTCAACCCTCATATATCTCTGTGCTCTAAGTTTGGGCATTGGAGGCCGGCGTACTTATTTTGTGGCTGTGTGATACTCAAATTCTATACAGCGCTATTTAGCATCCAAAAAAATTGAAAGGCCACAGATTTGCCAGTGTGGTATTTCCGTTACAGCCGTCAACCGTCATATATCTCTGTGCGACAAGTTAGGTCATTGGAGGCCGGTGTACTTATTTTCTAAGTTTGAGCATTGGAGGCCAGTGTACTTACTTTGTGACTACGTGATACTCAAATTCTATACAACACTATTTAGCATCCAAAGAAATTGAAAGGCCACAGATTTGCCAGTGTGGTATTTCAGTTACAGCAGTCATATATCTCTGTGCTCCAAGTTAAGTCATTGGAGGCCTGTGTACTTATTTTGTGGTTGTGCGATACTCAAATTCTATACAGTGCTATTTAGCATCCCAAAAAATTCAAAGGCCACAGATTTGCCAGTGTGGTATTTCCGTTACAGCCATCATATATCTCTGTGCTCTAAGTTTGGGCATTGGAGGCCGGTGTACTTTGTGGCTGTGTGATGCTCAAATTCTATACAGCGCTATTTAGCATCCAAAAAAATTCAAAGGGCACAGATTTGCCAGTGTGGTATTTCCGTTACAGCCGTCATATATCTCTGTGCTCTAGGTTTGGGCATTGAAGGCCGGTGTACTTATTTTTTGGCTGTGTGATACTGTAATTCTATACAGCGCTATTTAGCATAAATTAACTTTAAAAAAAAATTGAATACAGTCTGTTAGGTCAGGCTGAGGCCTGCCTGGTGTTTGGGTTTGAAAAAGCGTAGATTTGCAGGCATACTGATCACATATTATTTCGCTTGTAATAAAGACATTTGTGTTGAGCATTTGAAATAGTGCAGTAGTCCATTTAAAATGGTTAAGGCAAGGGGCAAGGGACAGGGAAGTGGATGTGATGCTGATGGTGCATCCAGAGGACAAGGCCGTGGGCAAGGTGAAATTGGGCAACAACAAAGGCCCACATCTTCTCGCTCGACCTTCCTGTCCCAGTTTCTGGGGGACCGCAGCACACCACTTTTGAAGCCAGAGCAGTGTGAAACGGTTGTTGGTTGGATAGCGGATAATGCTTCCAGTCACTTAGCCAACACCACCACCTTGTCTTCCACATGGTCAAGTCTGAGCAGCAGTGAGTGTGGCCAGGATATTCCTCACCCTGATCCTCCTTCCTCCCACCATGCCAAGTGCCCTGAGACAACTGATTCCATACTTGCACACTCTGAAGAGCTGTTCAGTTTTCCATTTCAAGATTCAGAAATCTCTGCCGGTCAACTTGAAGTTGGGAAAGATGAGATCGCATGTAGAGCGGCCCAAAGCTTTGACCAGTCCTGTTCACACAAAGGTGATGGTGGGAAAGTGTCACAAGAGGTGGACGATGATGAGACACAATCGCCAGAAAGTAAGGAGGAGGAGCAGGGTGCGGATGCGGAAGAGGAGGTGGTGGATGACATAGTGACTGACCCAACTTGGCAGGAAGACATGCATAGCGAGGACAGCAGCACAAATGGGGAAGGAAGCAAATCCCCCCAACAGGCAGGAAGAAGCAGTGTGGTGGCCACAGACAGAAGGCGTACATTCATTCCCCATAACACCAACATGAGTGAAGTTGCCATTCCACCTGTGAGATCTTCCCGAGTCTGGCATTTTTTAAAGACTCTGCCGATAACCCCAAACTGGCCATTTTCAGCACCTGCCATGCCCGCATCAGCAGGGGTAGCAAAACAATCAGCCTGACCACAACCAGCATGATCAGGCACATGCAAGCAAAGCACCCGACTTTGTGGGCCGAACCCCAGGCTCCAAGACCACTGCCTGCTGGTCACACCACTGCTTGTTCCACTGTTTTGGGTAGAAGCCAATCCCCAGTACACCGTGCATGTGAAGATGCCTCTAGCCCTGCACCTGTTGTGGCCCACAGTCAAGCAGCACCATCAGCAAGCGCGTCCATGCCCTTGTCCCAGCACAGCGTTCAGTTATCTATAACCCAGTCTTAGGATTGCAAGCAGAAATACCCAGCCAATGCCCCACAGACCACAGTCCTCAATTCTAATATTTCTCTTCTGCTTGCGCTAGAAATGTTGCCTTTTAGGCTTGTTGAGACAAAAGCTTTCTGCAACCTGATGGTGGTGGCAGTCCCAAGGAACTCGGGCCCCAGTCGCCACTATTTCTCCTGGTGTGCCGTACCGGCATTACACCAGCATGTGTCCCACAACATTACCCGTGCCCTCAACAATGCTGCTACCGGGAAAGTCCACCTAACCACGGACACGTGGACAAGTGCTTGTGGGCAGGGATGGTACATCTCAATGATGGCACACTGGGTTAACATAATGGAAGCCTGGACCCAGTCAGACCTTGGGATGGAACACATCTTCCCCACGCTGAGGATTGCTGGCCCTATGTCAATCAGGGTTGCCCCCACAGTCTACAGCTCCTGCACCACCTCCTCCTACTCTTCATCCTCCATGTCTGAAATCAACACATCAGTCAGAAGCTGGAAGCACTGCAGCACTGCCTCAGCCAAGCGGCAACAGGTAGTGTTGAGCGATACTGTCCGATATTTGAAAGTATCGGTATCGGCCGATATCCGAAAAATATCGGATATCGCCGATACTGATATCCGATACCAATACAAGTCAATGGGACACAAATATCTGAAGGTATCCACTATGGTTCCCAGGGTCTGAAGGAGAGGAAACTCTCCTTCAGGCCCTGGGAACCATATTCATGTGTAAAATAAAGAATAAAAAATATTGATATACTTACCCTCGGACGCGCCCTGGTTGTAACCGCTGCAACCGCCATGATTCCCTTCCTAAGAATGAGCGCGTAAAGGACCTTCGATGATGTTGCGGCTTGTGATTGGTCGCGTGACCGCTCATGTGACCGCTCACGCGACCAATCACAAGCCGCGACGTCATCGAAGGTCCTTCACGCGCTCATTCTTAGGAACAGAAGCATGGCGGTTGCAGCGGTTACAACCAGGGCGCGTCCGAGGGTAAGTATATCAATATTTTTTAATTTTATTCTTTATTTTACACATCAATCTTCATCCCGATACCGATTCCCGTTATCGCAAAAATATCGGAACTCGGTATCGGAATTCCGATACCTCAAATATCGGCTGATACCCGATACTTGCGGTATCGGAATGCTCAACACTAGCAACAGGCTTTGCTGAAGCTAGTTTGCATAGGTGACAAACCGCACAATGCAGATGAGTTGTGGACAGCACTGAAAGAGCAGTCATATGTTTGGATGACACCGCTGAACCTACAGCCAAGCATGGTAATGTGCGACAATGGCCATAACCTGGTGGTGACTCTGAGGCAAGGTGAGCTCACACATGTACCTTGCTTGGCCCATGTGCTTAACCTCGTGGTTCAACATTTTCTGAAAAGCTACCCAGAGCTGCCGGATCTGCTAGTGAAAGTACACCATCTGTCTGCCCATTTCAGAAAGTCAGCTACAGCTTCATCTGCCCTTGCCGTGCTCCAGCAGCGGTTTCAGCTTCCAGCTCACTGACTGTTGTGTGATGTCCCCACACGCTCGAACTCTAGGCTGCATATGTTGGAAAGGATTTGTGAGCAGAAGAGGGCAGTTGTTGACTACCAACATCAACAAGGCCATCGAATTTCAGGTCAGACTCCACACATAAGACATCAGGAGTGGACATGGATGTCAGACATATGTAACATCCTCAAAAACTTTGAGGACTGCACCAAGATGGTGAGCGGCGATGACGCCAAAATTAGCATCACCATCCCACTTCTCAGCATTCTCAAAAACTCTGCTCACAATCAAAGATGATGCATTGCAGGTGGAGCACGACAACATGGAGCAAGGAAACCTACAGGAGGATTACACTCAGTCCAGCCTTATGTCTTCTTAACGTGGATTTGGTAGGCAATGAGGAGGAGGAGGAAGAACAGGAGCTACTTTCATGCGCTATAGACGGTACTACAAACACATCTGTATTAGCTTCTGTTCAGCAGGGATGGCCTAAGGACAGGGAGGAGGAGGATGAGGATGAGGAGGACAGCATGGTCAGTCGTCCTGTTGGTGAGGACACCAGAGAGGCAGAGAGGTGTACTAAAATGTGGCAGTACCACAGGGCCCTTGTAGCGGAATTTAGAAAATTCCCATGTGAGAAAGCTGGCAGTAGACATCAGAGTTTGTTGTACAACCAAGGACTCCAAGCGAGAGAGACAGAAGTGCAATCCAGCTCAGGCATGGGAACAATGGTCAACTTCTGGGACAGTTTTCTCAGACTCTCCCATCGTGGCGGCACAGAGGAAAAGGTGTTGTCACAAGAAGTGCAATGTTTGGGTAGATGGTGAGGGAATACCTTGCAGTTCATACAAATGTCCTCCATGATTCCTCTGTGCCTTTTAATTATTGGGTATCCAAGCTGGACACGTGGCATGAACTGGCTCTCTACGTCTTGGAGGTCCTGGCCTGCCCTGCTGCTAGCATTCTGTCAGAGAGGGTTTTTAGTGCCACTGGTGGAATTATAACAGATAAGCGCATCTGCCTGTCAACTGAAAATGCTGACAGGCTGACTCTTATAAAAATGAACAAGGCCTGGATTGGGAAAGACTTCTGTACACAACCAAGTTTAAACAGTGAAACATAACCTCACATACATTCTCTCTTTTGGGGAGGTGTATTCTCATGCACCTCTTCACAACCACACATGGGTATACGCTCCCAGATTTGGTCTGTTTGTTTTTATCCTCCTCCTTATCCTCATCATCCTCATCCAGAACCACTATATCACCAGGGTGCATGTGGTCTGTGCGGTGCATTTTGGCCAAGGGTGCTGTGATGGCACTCTTTTATTTATTTTTTTTTAAAAAAAGGACAACACATTGGGGAATTGGGCATGGCATTACATTGGGCCGACTTCTTAACTCGGTCTCCTGCAATCTAAAATGTACCTGCCACTAGATCACCAGGGTGAACGTGGTCTGTACGGTGCATTTTGGCCAAGGCTGCTGTGATGGCACTCTTATCTTTTTAAAAAAGGACAACACATTGGAGAATTGGGCATGGCATTACATTGGGCAGACTTCTTAACTCGGTCTCCTGCAATCTGTCCTATACCTGCCAGTAGAATACCAGGGTGAACGTGTTCTGTCCGATGCATGTTGGCCAAGGGGCCTGTGATGGCAATTTATTTTTTTTTTTAAAAAAAGATATTACATTGGGGAATTGGGCATGACATTACATTGGGCCTACTTCTTAACTCTGTCTTCTGCAATCTGTCCTGTACCTGCCAGTAGATCTCCAGGGTGAACGTGCTCTGTACGGTGAATGTTGGCCAAGGGGTCTGTGATGGCACTCTTTTATTTAAAAAAAAAAGGATTTTACATTGGGGAATTGGACATGGCATTCCATTGGGTCTACTTCTTAACCCTGTCTCCTGCATTGTCTCTTGAATAACTGCCACTAGATCACCAGGCTGAATGTGCTTTGCCCTGTTATAGGCCGGTGAAGTTTTGTCAAGGGGGGCTGTGATGGCACTAGTCTATTTTTACAAAAGGTACCCCCCATTGGTGAAACCACATCCTTGTTGGAAAACACTTCATAACATTTGTGTACGTTAAAGAGCTCAGTTGAAAAGCTCCTTTTTGTGTTGCCTGGTTGCTAACATTGGACACAAAACACTTCATATAAATTTGATAAAGCAATGCTGTTACTTTGCCTCAGTAGTTCATTAAAAATATAGCTTTGTCCACTATATTTGTTTCTGTCCTTGTGAGCCTTAACTTTGTCTGCCTCAAATGTACAAATGGAGAATATACAAATGGCGATTTGTAAACAAGATTTAAAATTTTTTTTCCCGAATGCATTCAGACAATCATATAGCTGCATTTCTTGTAAAACATTTAGAGATGTGACAGACAATGCTCATAGTGACACAATCTTGATAAATGTTTGTTTATTCACTTCACTAACAGTTCTAAGCCTCTATATGTTTGCTGTTTGTCATTGTAAAACATTAAGGTTTACTGAAACTATGTCGGTGGTGGTTTGATCTAAATCCTTGTGGCTTTTATTTTCTAGGGGTTTATGGCCCCTCGTCTGATGACTACATGATATCTCAGTTTCATCCAACCTTGAAAAGTGGCCACTTGAAGGTGTGGGTGAAACTAGAGTTACTACATAGTGTTATTCACTATATAAGACCAGAAAAACATGACTAAGACAGATGCCAAAACTGGGGTACCTGTACATGAACAGTGCGCTGATACCTGCATAATTGGGGACGCCCATGAAGTGTAGGTAATCTCCCAGGGGTTCTATGTCTTGGTGTTGCTTTTCTGATATTCCAGACGGATAATGTTTAAAAGCCTCTTGGCGATGATCTAACTATACTGCATGTAGTGAATCTTCATACATACGTAATCACAATATTTATTTAATCCTTATATGTACTTATTAACCTGTGTATGTTAACACATACAAAAGTGTACGCACTCATACTATTCAATCTTACTATTCCTTGAATTTTGTAGATTGCAATAAAATTGCCTTGTATTGCTAAATATTTGCCTTTTTTAAAGCCGTATCTGAACCTTAGTGTTAAAAACATGGCAAATAAAATTGCCAAATTATCCTGTAAATAATGTGCAAAGAGGGAACCATCATAGCAATAAAAAATACGAGTGAATTTGCCTGGGCCCATTCAGTATGTGGGTTCCAAGGCCTAATGGGGTGCATATGACTGACTATGCGCAGGGCTCGCCTTCCTGCCAATGTATAAAACAAAGGAGTATGGAGCACACAATGCATATTGTGAAGTGGATTTTCCTGGGCCCATCCAGTATGTGGGTTCCAAGTCCTAATGGGGTGCATATGTGTTGTGAATTCTGCTCTTGGGTTCCCTCCAGTGGTTGTGGGTGGGAATGCAGTTGTCTCTGAGTCGCAGTCCTGGCCAGGTGTATCTGCTGATTACAATTCTGACTGGGATATTTAGATGTGCAGGATTCATTAGCCCTTGCCAGTTGTCAATGTTCCTTGTGAAGTGTTGGATCACTTTCTGGCTTCTCCTGCTAGCTGCCAAATTCAGCAAAGATAAGTGTTTGGTTTTTTGTGTCTGTGGCACACTGCTGTGTGCTTGTTTTTGTTTGTATTCCTGTTTTGATTGTAGGATTCGCTGGAGTTGCAGATATACGCTCCTACAAATTTAGTTAGATGTAGGAAGTTTTTGTATATTCTGCTGTGGATATTTTTGAAGGGTTTTAATACTGACCGCACAGAACTCTGTCCTATCCTGTCCTATTTAGCTAGAGTGGCCTCCTGTGCTAAATCCTGTTTTTCTGCCTGTGTATGTTTTTTCCTCTCCGACTCACCGCCAATATTTGTGGGGGGCTGTCTATCCTTTGGGGATCTGCTCTGAGGCAAGAAGGTATTCCTATTTCCATCCTTAGGGGTATTTAGTCCTCCAGCTGTGACTAGGTGTCTAGGTTTGTTAGGTACACTCCATGGCTACTTCTAGTTGCGGTGTTAAGTTCAGGATTGCGGTCAGTATAGTGACCACCTTCTCCAGTGAAAGTTCTCATGCTGCTCCAAGGTCACCGGATCATAACAGTACAACTGGCCAACAATGACTATGCAGCAGGGCTCACCTTCCTGACAATGTATAAAATGAAGAAGTATGGAGCACAAATTGCATATTGTGAAGTGGATTTTCCTGGGCCCATCCACTATGTAGGTTCCAAGGCCTAATGGGGTGCATATGACTATGCAGCAGGGTTCGCCTTCCTGACAATGTATAAAACAAAAAAGTACGAAGCACAAAATGCATATTGTGAAGTGGATTTTCCTGGGCCCATCCACTATTTGGGTTCCAATGCCTAATGGGGTGCATATGACTGACTATGCACAGGGCTCACCTTCCTGCCAATGTATAAAACAAAGGAGTATGGAGCACAAAAGGCATATTGTGAAGTGGATTTTAATGGGCCCATCCAGTATCTGGGTTCCAAGGCCTAATGGGGTGCATATGACTGACTATGCAGCAGGGCTCGCCTTCCTGACAATGTATAAAATGAAGGAGTATGGAGCACAAATTGCATATTGTGAAGTGGATTTTCCTGGGCCCATCCACTATGTAGGTTCCAAGGCCTAATGGGGGGCATATGACTATGCAGCAGGGTTCATCTTCCTGCCAATGTTTAAAACAAAGAAGTACGAAGCACAAAATGCATATTGTGAAGTGGATTTTCCTGGGCCCATCCACTATTTGGGTTCCAATGCCTAATGGGGTGCATATGACTGACTATGCACAGGGCTCACCTTCCTGCCAATGTATAAAACAAAGGAGTATGGAGCACAAAAGGCATATTGTGAAGTGGATTTTAATGGGCCCATCCAGTATCTGGGTTCCAAGGCCTAATGGGGTGCATATGACTATGCAGCACGGCTCGCCTTCCTGACAATGTATAAAACAAAGGAATATGGAGCACAAAATGCATATTGTGAAGTGGATTTCCTTGGGCCCATCCACTATGTGGGTTCCAAGGCCTAATGGGGTGCATATGACTGACTATGCAGCAGGGCTCGCCTTCCTGCCAATGTATAAAACAAAGGAGTGCGGGAGTACAAAATGTATATTGTGAAGTGAAATTTTCCTGGGACCATCCAGTATGTGGGTTCCAAGTCCTAATGGGGTGCATATGACTGACTATGCAGCAGGGCTCGCCTTCCTGACAATGTATAAAATGAAGGAGTATGGAGCACAAATTGCATATTGTGAAGTGGATTTTCCTGGGCCCATCCACTATGTAGGTTCCAAGGCCTAATGGGGGGCATATGACTATGCAGCAGGGTTCATCTTCCTGCCAATGTTTAAAACAAAGAAGTACGAAGCACAAAATGCATATTGTGAAGTGGATTTTCCTGGGCCCATCCACTATTTGGGTTCCAATGCCTAATGGGGTGCATATGACTGACTATGCACAGGGCTCACCTTCCTGCCAATGTATAAAACAAAGGAGTATGGAGCACAAAAGGCATATTGTGAAGTGGATTTTAATGGGCCCATCCAGTATCTGGGTTCCAAGGCCTAATGGGGTGCATATGACTATGCAGCACGGCTCGCCTTCCTGACAATGTATAAAACAAAGGAATATGGAGCACAAAATGCATATTGTGAAGTGGATTTCCTTGGGCCCATCCACTATGTGGGTTCCAAAGCCTAATGGGGTGCATATGACTGACTATGCAGCAGGGCTCGCCTTCCTGCCAATGTATAAAACAAAGGAGTGCGGGAGTACAAAATGTATATTGTGAAGTGAAATTTTCCTGGGACCATCCAGTATGTGGGTTCCAAGTCCTAATGGGGTGCATATGACTGACTATGCAGCAGGGCTCGCCTTCCTGACAATGTATAAAATGAAGGAGTATGGAGCACAAATTGCATATTGTGAAGTGGATTTTCCTGGGCCCATCCACTATGTAGGTTCCAAGGCCTAATGGGGGGCATATGACTATGCAGCAGGGTTCATCTTCCTGCCAATGTTTAAAACAAAGAAGTACGAAGCACAAAATGCATATTGTGAAGTGGATTTTCCTGGGCCCATCCACTATTTGGGTTCCAATGCCTAATGGGGTGCATATGACTGACTATGCACAGGGCTCACCTTCCTGCCAATGTATAAAACAAAGGAGTATGGAGCACAAAAGGCATATTGTGAAGTGGATTTTAATGGGCCCATCCAGTATCTGGGTTCCAAGGCCTAATGGGGTGCATATGACTATGCAGCACGGCTCGCCTTCCTGACAATGTATAAAACAAAGGAATATGGAGCACAAAATGCATATTGTGAAGTGGATTTCCTTGGGCCCATCCACTATGTGGGTTCCAAAGCCTAATGGGGTGCATATGACTGACTATGCAGCAGGGCTCGCCTTCCTGCCAATGTATAAAACAAAGGAGTGCGGGAGTACAAAATGTATATTGTGAAGTGAAATTTTCCTGGGACCATCCAGTATGTGGGTTCCAAGTCCTAATGGGGTGCATATGACTGACTATGCAGCAGGGCTCGCCTTCCTGACAATGTATAAAATGAAGGAGTATGGAGCACAAATTGCATATTGTGAAGTGGATTTTCCTGGGCCCATCCACTATGTAGGTTCCAAGGCCTAATGGGGGGCATATGACTATGCAGAAGGGTTCATCTTCCTGCCAATGTTTAAAACAAAGAAGTACGAAGCACAAAATGCATATTGTGAAGTGGATTTTCCTGGGCCCATCCACTATTTGGGTTCCAATGCCTAATGGGGTGCATATGACTGACTATGCACAGGGCTCACCTTCCTGCCAATGTATAAAACAAAGGAGTATGGAGCACAAAAGGCATATTGTGAAGTGGATTTTAATGGGCCCATCCAGTATCTGGGTTCCAAGGCCTAATGGGGTGCATATGACTATGCAGCACGGCTCGCCTTCCTGACAATGTATAAAACAAAGGAATATGGAGCACAAAATGCATATTGTGAAGTGGATTTCCTTGGGCCCATCCACTATGTGGGTTCCAAGGCCTAATGGGGTGCATATGACTGACTATGCAGCAGGGCTCGCCTTCCTGCCAATGTATAAAACAAAGGAGTGCGGGAGTACAAAATGTATATTGTGAAGTGAAATTTTCCTGGGACCATCCAGTATGTGGGTTCCAAGTCCTAATGGGGTGCATATGACTGACTATGCAGCAGGGCTCGCCTTCCTGACAATGTATAAAATGAAGGAGTATGGAGCACAAATTGCATATTGTGAAGTGGATTTTCCTGGGCCCATCCACTATGTAGGTTCCAAGGCCTAATGGGGGGCATATGACTATGCAGCAGGGTTCATCTTCCTGCCAATGTTTAAAACAAAGAAGTACGAAGCACAAAATGCATATTGTGAAGTGGATTTTCCTGGGCCCATCCACTATTTGGGTTCCAATGCCTAATGGGGTGCATATGACTGACTATGCACAGGGCTCACCTTCCTGCCAATGTATAAAACAAAGGAGTATGGAGCACAAAAGGCATATTGTGGAGTGGATTTTAATGGGCCCATCCAGTATCTGGGTTCCAAGGCCTAATGGGGTGCATATGACTATGCAGCACGGCTCGCCTTCCTGACAATGTATAAAACAAAGGAATATGGAGCACAAAATGCATATTGTGAAGTGGATTTCCTTGGGCCCATCCACTATGTGGGTTCCAAGGCCTAATGGGGTGCATATGACTGACTATGCAGCAGGGCTCGCCTTCCTGCCAATGTATAAAACAAAGGAGTGCGGGAGTACAAAATGTATATTGTGAAGTGAAATTTTCCTGGGACCATCCAGTATGTGGGTTCCAAGTCCTAATGGGGTGCATATGACTGACTATGCAGCAGGGCTCGCCTTCCTGACAATGTATAAAATGAAGGAGTATGGAGCACAAATTGCATATTGTGAAGTGGATTTTCCTGGGCCCATCCACTATGTAGGTTCCAAGGCCTAATGGGGGGCATATGACTATGCAGCAGGGTTCATCTTCCTGCCAATGTTTAAAACAAAGAAGTACGAAGCACAAAATGCATATTGTGAAGTGGATTTTCCTGGGCCCATCCACTATTTGGGTTCCAATGCCTAATGGGGTGCATATGACTGACTATGCACAGGGCTCACCTTCCTGCCAATGTATAAAACAAAGGAGTATGGAGCACAAAAGGCATATTGTGGAGTGGATTTTAATGGGCCCATCCAGTATCTGGGTTCCAAGGCCTAATGGGGTGCATATGACTATGCAGCACGGCTCGCCTTCCTGACAATGTATAAAACAAAGGAATATGGAGCACAAAATGCATATTGTGAAGTGGATTTCCTTGGGCCCATCCACTATGTGGGTTCCAAGGCCTAATGGGGTGCATATGACTGACTATGCAGCAGGGCTCGCCTTCCTGCCAATGTATAAAACAAAGGAGTGCGGGAGTACAAAATGCATATTGTGAAGTGAAATTTTCCTGGGACCATCCAGTATGTGGGTTCCAAGGCGTAATGGGGTGCATATGACTATGCAGCAGGGCTGGCCTTGCCGCCAATGTGTAAAACAAAGGAGTACGGAGTACAAAATGCATATTGTGAAGTGGATTTTCATTGGCCCATTCACTATGTGGGTTCAAAAGGCTTATTGGGGTGCATATGAATTGGTAGCAGGGCAGGCCTTGCATTCAATACAACACTTTTTCAGTAGTCCCCCCTGGACATCTTGGGACAGGGGTATTGTGGTGTGTCGTAATTCTTGGCAGCCCATCCATTCACAGCATAGGCTACAACAGCTTAAGAGACCCACTGTTTCATAATGGCCCTTTAAGAAGATTAATGCCGCCTGATGCACCAGTAAAAATTGGCTCTGTGACTTTAAGAGTCCCTCCTTCGTAAATGAAACAAGATGGGTCTGCTTATGTGTCACACACCACATGGCCAGCTAGGGTTGTTACATGTTACAATGACATTTCCCAGTGAATGCATTTGTAGTGGTTGAAAGCAATGTTAAAGTTGAAAAACGCTTCAAAAACGCAGCGTCTGAACTAAGCCTAGGTGGAAGAGGAGATTTTCGGTCTGGGGTTAAATATTTGGCCTTACAGGGAAGTCATTAACCTGCAAAGGATGTACATTGACATATTTCCCAGCAAAACCCATTTTGGTTTCGTTTTCATATGTTTTTTGTGGCACCGGGAAAAATGGCATGAATCTCAGAAAAAAATTATTAAAGCTGGGAACTAGGAGTCAGGAATGCTTCCAGGGGCGATCCCCATGATGTTCCAGTGTCATTTGAGCAGTGTTTCCTTCATTTTCAGACGTTTTTAGACCTTAAAAGGACCCCCGGGGGGATCGCGGTAAATATTCTCGGGTCTCCCATAGACTTACATTGGGCTTGTTGTTCTGGCCGAGTACCCGCGTATTCCAATTTGCTCGACCCAAGCAACGAGCACTCAAGCATTTTAGTGCTCGCCCATCACTAGTTCTAACTTACAAATAAAAAGTAAACACTTGTAACACTACCAGCAGTATTTGCATAAATGGAAGCATGAAAGTATCAGGAGGTTCATTTGCAGCACATAAATGTGAAAAATGCTTTGTCTGCAAAACTAAACTGCTAAGAAATGTATTTCAAACCCGTACTCTATGTATTTTAATGTATTTTGCAAAGCAGAAAGGACAGATTTTTTTTTTCAGTACTTCACAGTGATATTTTGGCTCTTATGCTTTGATTGTCCTTGCAATATATTACCCCACAAATGAAATACAATTTGCAATATAAATATGCTCCGGACATGCATTCCAAATGTATTTATAGAATTTAGAAATGAAATATGCAATAAACGCGTCTTTTTGACATCAGTCCAGGCAATATGTGTTGGCAAAGTGTAGTTGACTATTATTTAGAAAATGGATATGATACATACTCAGAAAATTGACTGTATGGCTGTAATTGCATATTATGGGGATATTCAGCCAAACACATGTAAAGAGATTTTTCCTCCATATATGCTTCACATTAGTTGTCAGTTACAAGTAATCAGTCTGTCATTCTAAGAGCAGAATGGTAAAATAGGAGTATTATAATAGGAATATATAAATATAAAATAGGAAATAGACATGTTTTATATGAATAAAACTGTCCTTTTTTAACTATTGCAGATGTATTTCATGAACATACGAGTCTTTAAATATTTGCATTAAAATGAGAAGAAGCATATATAATGTTATGTGTCCTGAACAGCACAGAACAGAGGGGTTCGGTCACCCAAAACTGCAGCCTGTGGGTCATTGTAAGAGCATAATGCTGCAAAAGTCACATCAGTAAAGTGCAGCAATAACCGTGATTGAGCACACCTCTGTCCATGGTGCTGATGAGTGGGAATCCCTTAACATTGCGATCCCTTTGACCTGCTCATCCTTGTCCCACATCTTTGCTATTATTCATTACAACTGACATGTCAGGGAAGTTTTACTGTGCCAACTACTGTGATAGTCCTAATTATACATCATGGGATCCAGCTCTGTCTATGTTAAAGAAAATATTTCTTTTATTTAAATATTGTAAATTATACAATTATTTTTCTCAATCCTCTAATTCAACTTTTCCTTCACAAGTGGGGCATCCTCAGGACAGCATTGAGCAGGCCGTAGATGGAGTATGTCGATTATCCTTCATCACATCACGCCAGAGCACAGTGTGCGAGAGTGCAGTGTGTTAGAGCGAACACATCTCTTCCCTACCAGTCCACCTGCATTGATGAATTGCCACTGGTAGGTGAATAGGTAAAGGATGATTTTTTTTATCCCTTCCCAACATCTGTCACACATGTAAGTTGCAGTAGGAAAAACACATTTACCAGCACACAAGCAGAGTCAGCACCATCATCAGCGGGTGCCAACTGTAAAGCATAGGTGATACCATGCTACCAATGCCATGATCGGTGCTCGCATCAATCATGGCAGTGTAAAACCTTACATACCACTGTCAGTAGAGATAGCAGTATTTAGATGGTTATTTCAGGGAGAGGGCTGCCTCATTAAGCTTAAGCTTTTCAAGCCAAGGAAACCTGAGGTCAAGTAGTGGCCTTCAGGTCAGCCAGCTACAGTCGCCTGTAAATCCCTGCAATTAGCAGTGTCTAACTGGCAAAGTGTCTGTGAAAACTGACAGAACTGATATCTTGCATTACAGAAGTATTCGAGGATATTAGATCAGCGAAAAAGGAAGTAAAAGTTAAAGTCCCATATAGGGACTAAGAAAAAAAAATGTAAAAATTGAAACATTTTCAAAATAAAGTATGCAAAAAGAATGGAAAGATATTTTGTTGTTTCCATAAAGACATAAGTAAACAGAAACGTACACGTTTGGGAACCCAAGCAATAAAATTGTACCGTCACTCATAAGATGAACATTGTAAAAAAAAAATACAGAACACACAAAAATGTAGCTTTTTCAATATACTGATACCCAAATATAGTTAAAAAAGTGATCAAAAAGTCATGTAGAAAAAAAAATAGTTATTGCTGAAATGTCATATTGTCCCACAAGGAATGCAGTCCATCAACTTCAATTTTGTTTTTATGTGTGTACCCTTTCAACTGATTAAGTTTTAGACCCCATGCCCTTTGGAAATAAGTCAGTTAGAAATAGTGGAAACCTAGCATGACTAAATAGAGCTATTTGGAGCACAATAAATAACAAATAGAAAGCATTTACAGAACTAAAGCAAAGTGTACTGACGATGCATTAAAATATTAGAGAGAAAAAAATAAACCATATAATAACACAAAACAAGTCTAAGTCAGGTAGCTGCTATTTTTCGGCTGGGGGGCCAATATCCATGGTCTCTTACCAGTCTGAGAATACCAGCCCCCAGCCATTTTTTAAATTACTTATATAACTAATAAAAAAAAGGCATGGGACCACTCTATTCTTGATAACCGGCTATGATGAAGCTGACAGCTGAGGGTTGTAGCCCGCAGCTGTCAGTTTTGGTTATGCTGTTTATCCAGTATAGAATAGGCCCCACATAAATTTTTTTAATTTATTTATTTATATCACAGATGCTGGCTGATGAATACACCCATCAGCGGTGCCTGCTCTCATTATTATAAGCGACAGCAGGTGTAGGCTGATGAAAATAGTACTCTGTCATCAGCCGACATGTGTGACCGGAGGTAACCTTTTCACCGCCAGTCACAGCTGCTGGTTCACGCTGTCATCTGACTGCGTGGGAACTACAGGTCTCTGAATGGCAGTAATGATAATACTGCCCATAAGAGCCACCAGTGTTTCTCGTGCTATCAAGGAAGCATTTGATGTTCGGACTTCCAAACCCGAACACTAACACAAATTTCCTGGAGAAGTTCATGTTCGGGATCCATGCCCGAACACTAGGTGTTCGGCACGGACTCTGAACTTTACTGTTCTGGTCTGCCCATCTCTAATTGTAAACCATTTGTACACATTGTTAATAATGTCTGCAAAATTAAATAAATCTCAACTGGAAGTTGGAACCTGAAAAATCCCCAGCACACCTCTCGGATCCTCAAAACCATACCACGCTGTATGCCAAAATGGTCTGAACAAACTTAAAATTTCGTCTGTATTATAATGAGATGCTATGAAACGTTTCCATATGGGGAAAATCTGTTTGGCTTTCTCCCCTTACTCGAGAGGTGTTAGTATTCTAATCCACTGTACTACTCCGTTTCAATGCATTGATGAGGAAGTGGAGAAAGTAAGATGTTATGTATACTTATTAGGGGAGCCATGTAATATCTTTATCCTTATTGCCACGGTATTCCCTCTCCTTATATAGGGTTGGTCCTTCAAAATAGACTATTATTTGCTAGCAAAAATCGTGGGTGCCGCTTAATGTTTGTGGGAGATTTTAACTATACGGTACATTATATGCTAGTGCGATTCTCTGTGAATACAGCTGGGTCACAGGATAGGAAAACCCTCTTTGAGAAAGTATTGAAGTAGTGGAGCTTTTGGATGTCTGGCGAACAAGACACTCTAATGATATAATATGTTCTTGTTACTTGGCTTTACATGGTTCTTTGTCTTGCATAGATCTCATAATAAGTTATATTGCAGCTGCTGGAATAATTGGTAATATAGAATATTTGCCCCAGGGCTCACTCCCTGCTTTGGTGCAGCTGATCCCTTTTGACCACAGGGACTCAATAAATCAGTCATGGAGGTTTAACCTCTGCTGTTTGATTATCCTGCCATTTGACAGTGGTATTATTAAGCTATTAAAAGAGTTATTTGAGGTCAACAGGGGGTCGGCCTCATTGCCTATGATTTGGTAAGCTATGGAGGCTTTTTTAAGAAGACTATTAATTAAGGAAGTTAATAGTGTTAAAAGATCTTTAAAAGCATTATAAAAAACCCTGCTGGAAAAAATGCACAGGGCAGAAATTCAGCATATACGAAATCCCTCTGACATGTCCAATAAAAAATTACAACACTCTCAGAGCCAACTGAAACAACATTTAATTACAATGGCGGACAATAAGGGTATGTTCACACGTTCAGGATTTCCATCCTTTTTTTTTCCTGACTGTTTTTTAAAAAACTGCAGCTCTTGACAGAAAACGCAGGTCCTTTTTTTGGTCCTTTTTTGGTCCGTTTTTGATGCGTTTTTTGATGCGTTTTTTGATGCGTTTTTTTGATGCAGTTTTCTAGCCAGAGTCTGTGTGTTTTCTAGGAATTTTTTTAGGGTTAAAATGGCTGAAAATACCCTAACCCTACCCCTAACCCTAACCCTACCCCTAACCCTACCCCTAACCCTAACCCTACCCCTAACCCTACCCCTAACCCTAACCCTACCCCTAACCCTACCCCTAACCCTACCCCTAACCCTACCCCTACCCCTATTCTAACCTTAGTGAAAAAAAAAAAAAAAAAATTCTTTATTTTTTTTATTGTCCCTACCTATGGGGGTGACAAAGGGGGGGGGGTGTCATTTACTATTTTTTTATTTTGATCACTGAGATAGGTTATATCTCAGTGATCAAAATGCACTTTGGAACGAATCTGCCGGCCGGCAGATTCGGCGGGCGCACTGCGCATGCGCCCGCCATTTTGCAAGATGGCGGCGCCCAGGGAGAAGACGGCCGGACGGACACCGGGACGCCGGGTGAGTATAAGGGGGGGAGATTAGGGCACGGGGGGGGCATCAGAGCACTGGGGGGGGGCATCGGAGCACTGGGGGGGGGCATCGGAGCACGGGGGGGCGGGATCGGAACACGGGGGGGGCAGCCACACTCCGCCCACGCACTTCCGCCCGCTCCCCGCACTTCCTGCTGCAGCGGTTCTGCACATCAAACCGCAGTAAAACCCGCAGATATATTTTTGATCTGCGGGTTTTACTGCGGTTTGGACCTCACAATGGAGGTCTATGGGTGCAGAACCGCTGCGGCTCCGGAAAAAGAATTGACATGCTCCTTCTTTTTTCCGGGAGCTATTCAGCGCGTCTTTTTTTTTACAATTTCCGGACCATGTGCACAGTGTGTCCTGTTTTCCATAGGGTACAGTGTACTGTACCCTGCAAGGAAAACAGGTGCGGAAGCGCAGCGGCAAAACCGCCGCGGTTCCGCGGTAAAAAACGCACTGTGTGAACATGGCCTTAGAGTTTCTTTATAAGGCAGATATTTTATGAAGAGAGGGAAAGGGAAGGCAATATGTTGGTTATGATTATTAAGACACAACAGAAACCACTGTATGTTTGTACCATTAAAAGCTTAACTGGAGGGGAGCTGTGATAACCTCCAGATATACTCGGGGCATTCCGAGAATATTATGCTTCATTGTATGCCTCCAAGACACAATGTATAGGTGAGGAACTTGATGAATTTCTCTCCCCCTCTCTCTTCCCAAAACGCCAAGAATAGATTCACAGTTTTTAGATGGGCCTCTTTCACTGGAGGAATTAGAGGATTCTTTGAGTTCATATCAAATAATAAATTACCTGGGGAAGATGGTATTCCAGTAGAAGTTCATAAAAGGTACTGTAAACTTATTCTCCCACAACTTTTGAAGGTTTCTAATGATGCAATACAAGGGGGTAGATTACGACCATCAATGAACCATCACTGTATTGATTCCAAAGGAAGGTCAAGATCTTTAGCTTCCAGAACTTATCGTCCCATTTCATTACTCACAGTGGGCATCAATATCTTGTCAAAATTATTAGCTAACAGGCTTAATAAAGTGATAACATCCATAATCCACCAAGACCTGGCTGGATTTATGCCAAATATGTCAACAGCGATTAATATATATGCAGATTATTTCTGACAATCCGGTTTCCCTCTAAGAACCATAAATATAAGGCAATAGCCTCTATTGATGCACCTAAAGCCTTTGACAGCATTGAATGGGCCTCCTTGTGGAGTATGCTATCTCATGTGAGATTTGGAGAGAAATTTAATTCCTGGATTAAGCTTCTTTATTCTGCCCCTCAAGCCAGGATTCAGGTTAAAAACCTTAAGTTGGAATCTTTTCCTTTACAGAGGGGCACAAGGAAAGAATGCACTCTCTCTCCATTGCTATTTTCCATCACTATATAACTGTTGGCTGGTGCAATCTGCTTTTCCTCAAAAATCAGGGCTTACCATACTGAGAAAACCATGCAAAAATTGCATTATGTGTGGATTATGTCCTTCTCTTCCTAGACAATTAGCTGGTATCATTAGCGGAAGCTATGACTATTATAAACAAGTATGGTTCACTATCAGACCTCCCTATCAATTGGGGCAAAGTGATGCTTATGACAGTGGGAACGGAACCCCCAAATGAGACGATGGCTGTGGGACAATTTTGAGATGGTTCGCTCATTTAAATTATTGAGCACTGTAGTAAGTGAAGATATTACAGAGTACAAACCCCTACATATTGGCCCCTTCCTAACTAAATTGCAGACTAAAACTACGCCAAGGTGTAAATTACCTTTATCTGTGATAGAGAGCAAATTTAATTAAGATGGTTCTAATGCCACAGCTGCTTTACCTACTGCATAATGCATCAATATGGCTTCCCTTACAATTTTTTACAAACTAAATAGCATTCTCAGGAACTTAATTTGGAAAATGAATACACCAAGAATAAGACTTAAGACCCTGCAGAAACCTAAGGAGAGCGAAGGTCTGGCTATTCCGGACCCACTGATGTACTTTCTCTCTTCACAATTGCAGCATCTGAAGGGGTTTGGTAACCCAGAACTTCCATCTTCCTCCCCTAGAATGATTAGTCACGTGCTGGGGGTAAGACATTTATTTTTTACTATAATCCCTTGGATAAAACTATTAGAGGAATTCACAAAATATGGTCTAAAGCTAAAGAAATTATGGGCATGGCAGAGTACTCTTGTTATTCACCTATTTGGAACAACCTCTGATTGCAAAAAAATCAACAAATTAGAAGGTTTTGGCCACTGGCAAAGTAAAAGGATCTCCCGGATTACATAACTAATTAAAGAAAATCAGTTCAAGGTTTTTCAGGAATTTCAAAGATTTTACCAATATTTGTAATTAAAATATGCCTATACATTGCAAAATAGACAATCTCCATTTATTCAAAGTAAGGGGTTGCATTTTTGGACAGTGTGGTCGGGAAGAGCTAGATGAGAAGTGTTATCAATATCTACTGTAGCTTCATTACAAGTGCTTGATGGGGCAAATTCTTAAGAAAGGAAGTTGCAATCTTCAAACCAAATGGTAATGGGATGTAGACCCTATTAATGAGGATGCCTGGGAAAATATTTTACAGTCAATATCCATGTTATCAATGAGTAAAGTTCAACAACTTTCCCAATACTACTTGACTCATAAAGTATATAACACCCCATTGCATTTACACACATTTGGTCATTAAACGGATTCAAAGTGTTATAGGTGCGAGGATCCTAATGCAGACTTATGCCATTTAATGTGGAACTGCCTTGAACTTAGGGAATTCTGGAAAGTGATTTTGAACCTTATATCCAGGGTGTTTGAGTGTGAGGTTCCATCAGATCCCATTGTCTGCCTACTCAGTTACATAAATGGTTTGCCAACTGAGGAGGCCCCCCAAATATCTATTCTTTGTCTGCTGTATCGATCTAGAAAATGAGTTGCCTTTCATTGGAAGGACACTGATCCCCCTAATAAACAAGAATACATTCCTAAAATTAAATACTTCATCTTGAGAGATTTGTGTTTCAAAAGAGAGGAACTCCTCTTAAATTTGATAAATTGTGGGCCCCATGGCTGGATTTTCTAGGCATAGCCCTTTTAACACTGACATGGTCGAGAATGCTGATGAATGCACTGATTAGATAGGGAATATTGATGAACGAGTATGCTCATTTCTCGAGATTTACCAAGCATGCTCGGGTGTTCTCCAAGTATTTGGGAGAGCTCGGAGATTTAGTTTATGTTGCTGCAGCTACAAGATTTGAGGCTGATAGACAGCCTGAATACATGTGGGAATTGCCTGTTTGTTAGGGAATCGCAACATATATTCAGGCTGTCTAGCAGCCGCAAATCATGCAACTGCGGTGACATAAACTAAGGGTGGTTTCACATTTGCGGATTTTTTTGTGGTAAAAAACGCAAAAAAAGCATGCGTTTTTTCCCCTATATTTAACATTAAAAATGCATGCTTTTTTGTATGCGTTTTGACGCGTTTTTGCAACGCATGCGTTTTTTGCTGCATGCGTTGTGTTGCAGAAATGCAACATGTAGTATTTTTAGCGGCGTTTTTTTTGCCGCCAAAAAATGGAATGCTTTCTATGTAAACGCATGCGTTTTTAACCACATGCGTTTGCATGCGTTAAAAATGCATGCGTTTTTTTTTAAATACACAAAAAAACACACTGATAAACCACCCCACACCATCAAATTGATAAAGGGATCCTACCCCTAACCCTAACCCTAACCCTACCCCTAGCCCCTAACCCTACCCCTTACCCTAACCCTAATCCCTTTAAGGGTAGGGTTAGGGTAAGGGGTAGGGTGAGGGTTAGGGGTAGGCGTAGGGTTAGGGTTAGGATCCCTTTAGGGTTAGGGGTAGGGGTAGGGTTAGGGTTAGGGTTAGGATCCCTTTAGGGTTAGGGTTAGGATCCCTACCCCTAACCCTACCCCTAACCCTAGCTCTTTCTGTTTATAGTGGGTTTTTTGCTTTATTTTGATGATTGGCAGCTGTCACACATTTATCTGCATGCGTTTAAAAAATGCAAACGCATGAAAAAACACATGTAAACGCGTCAAAACGCCGCGTTTTTTTCACCACATGCAAAAATGTATGCGTCAAAAAAACGCAGCGTTTGCATGCGTTTACATGCGTTTTTTCACCATGCGTTTTTTAAAAAACGCATGCGTTTTCAAATGCAAGTGTGAAACCAGCCTAAATCTCCGAGCATGCCCAAATACTCTGAGAACACCCAAACATGCTCGGGAAATCTCGAATAACGAGCATACTCGCTCACCAATAGGGAAATCTCTGATTTAAATAGCAATATATGGTCAGATGCCTTAGGTAAGTAAGGTAAGTTATGTAAGACTATGGTAATGAATCACAGCAGCTAAGACAGAATTGTAATATAGTATCTAAGGTACAGCAGAGTGATATAATGAGACATGTAAGAGTGTGCTTATCCATAAGGGAATTCTGGATGAATTCTATTACTTGTACAAAGTGGGGAATGAAACAAGCAAAAAAGAGTTTTGTAAAAAGGTATTTTATTTTACATTGTGATGTATACACTGTCTTGGGGGTGGGCGAGGCAGTAGGAAAGGACTGGACCAGAAGGATTACCTCATTACAGGAAATACTAGATATATGGACACATCCTTAAAGAAACCTGGAACAACTAATTGAAATACTTTTTTCTTGAATCTGAGAGTTGGATGGGGAGAGCTGGAATAGTGTGGGATTGTGGGTGAAAGTTTGTTTTGAAAATGTTTAATAAAAATTTGTCTGATTTAAAAAAAAGAAGTTAATGTCACAAGCACTCAATATAAGTCTATGAGAGTGAGAACGAGTAAACACTCGAGTGATCCCACAGGTCACAATGGCAGCAGTATAGGATTAGGGTCAGAAACCTTATAATAGAAGCACCACTCCAGAGGTAAAATTTAAAAAAAAAACAGCTGGAGTGGTGCTTTAAATATAATTCTCTTGTAAAGAACAGCAGTGCAAACCAACGGTTGTTTGTGGTAGACCCCTGGCAATTCTAGAAGATTGTTATCAGTTCTCAGCAACACTACAGCAAGTAAGCTTTATTTTTTTCATATTTTCCTACTTCGGGATAATAATCAGGTGAGATATAAGGAACCATTTTTCTCAGCCCTTTTTGTCATTTGCTGCAGCTACCAGCCAGGAGAGAGATTTTTTCTACAGAAAAGGAGTATTTTTCATTCTCATACTGTACTATTATTATCAATGAGGTTACTTAGGGTGAAAAAAGGTCATATACAGAAGTGGGGGTTTTGGTGGCACTATCTATTAGTACTTGGCTCCTGTAAGACAGATTTTCAGCTCTATCTTTCTTTAACAAGTATTGTCTTTCCCTCAAATCCCAAACTAAAATGTGCACTTTATGTCTGGATTTTCCATCTGCTGCATTTCCCCTCCACCCTCTGAATTTCAGTATATTCTGGATATAATTTTTGTATGTTCACCTGAACATTTGTATTTAATATAATCATTTGTAGTTTATATCTACATTAATATTTCTAATGGAAAAAAAGCTTTCTCTTTCTTTAATACTACATATTCATTTATCAATGTCGTAATAACAATTTTGTGGCATTTACCAACTTCTAGGAAGAAATAAATAACCTTCTAGTCACATGGAAAAATACCCCTAGCAGATTTCAGTAGACACTTTTTTCCTAAAAAAAAGGCAATCAACAGCCAGAAACCAGATAGGAAAAATAAATACACCCTATAATTTAGTAACTTGTAGAACCCCCTTTGTAAAAACACAGCATGAAGTAAACATTTTCTGTTGGATTTTATACATTTCTTATACAATGTAAATGACATTTTGGCTCTATTTTCATTACTTTAGTGTCTTGATATTTGAAGAAATTTTGTATGCATAATTCAGATCAGGACCTACACTTGGCTATTCCAATACTAACATTCGCTTCTTTAGCTAGTCGGATGTTGGTTGGTTGGTGTTGATTTGCTGATGAACTTAAAGGACATCTGTCAGTAGGATCAACCCTAAGCTGTCTCTATGGGCATGTAGGTCATAAAAAGCTGAATAAAATGACACCTTGATAACTGCAATCTGATATCTTATTTTAGAGAAATCCATGTTTTTCTTAATTTGTTAATGAACTGTTAAGATCTATGGGCCAGACACTGATCTCCCTGAAAATCTGCCTCCAAAACTTATTTTAAATGAAAGGATAAATTACCAGTGTGAGACAAGTAGATCAGGAGAGCAGACTGTCAGTCATTATGTGTCTCGCACTAACTAGTAATGTCTCCTTTTCATTTAAAATAAGCAGCTCTGGAGGCAGATTCACATTGGGTTTCATGGGCTATTCCCTCACTAATCCATCATCAATTAAGCAGGTAAAAGGTCTGGAGCTTTTTCCAGTTGTGGCATTTGCAATTGGAAGCTGTTGCTGTCAACCCACAACTTTAGGTCAAATGAGCCCTCAATGGAAGAGAAACAGACCACTATTAGGCTGAAAAAAAGAATAAATCCACCAGAGAGATAGCAGTAATGTTAGGAGTGGCCAAATCAATATTTTGGTACATTCTGCAAAAAAAGAGCAAACTGGTGAGCTTTGCAACTTAAAAAGGACTGAACATCCATGGGAAACAACAGTGGTGAATGATCAAAGAATGCTTTTCCATGTTGAAGAAAACCCTTTCACAACATCTATCCAAGTGAAGAACACTTCCCAGAAAGTAGGTGTTTCAGTATTTAAGTGTACCAGCAAGCGAAGACTTCATTAAAGCAAATACAGGGTTTACCATAAGGTTCAAACCATTAATCAGCCTTAAAAATAGAAAGGCCTAAATTAGACTTTGCCAAAAACACCTTCCAGTTTTGGAAAAGCAATCTTTGGACAGATGAAAATAAGATCAAACTGTGCCAGAATGATGGGAATAAGAACGTATTGAGAAGTCTTGGAACAGCTCATGATCCAAAGCATGCCACATCCTCTGTAAAACATGGTGGAGGCAGTGTGATGGTATGGCCATGCATGGCTTCCAATGGCACAAGGTCACTAGTGTTTATTAATGATGGGACTCAAGACAAAATCAGCCGGATGAATTATGAAGTGTACATGGCTATACTTTCTGCTCAGATTCAACCAAATGTAGCAAGGTTGATTGGACTGCGCTTCACAGTACAGATGGATTGTGACCCAAAATATACTGCAAAATCAACCCAGGATTTTTTTTAAAAAAGGGGAATATCCTGCAATGGCGGAGTCAATCATCAAATGTCAACCCCATCGAGCATGCATTTCACATGCTAAAGGCAAAACCTAGGGCAGGAAGATACAAAAACAAGCAACAACTGAAGTCATGGAGGAGGAGGTGTGATGCTGTGGGGGTGCTTTGCTGGTGACACTGTTGGGGATTTATTCAAAATTGAAGGCATCCTGAACCAGCATGGCTACCACAACATCTTGCAGTGGCATGCTATTCCATCCGGTTTGCGTTTAGTTGGACCATCATTTTTTCTTCAACAGGACAATGACCCCAAACACACCTCCAGGCTGTGTAAGGGCTATTTGACCAAGAAGGAGAGTGATGGGGCGCTACGCCAGATGACCTGGCCTCCACAGTCACCAGACCTGAACCCAATCGAGATGGTTTGGGGTGAGCTGGACTGCAGAGTGAAGGCAAAAGGGCCAACAAGGGCTAAGCATCTCTGGGAACTTCTTCAAGGTTGTTGGAAGACCATTTCCGGTGACTACCTCTTGAAGCTCATCAAGAGAATGCCAAGAGTGTGCAAAGCAGTCATCAAAGCAAAAGGTGGCTACTTTGAAGAACCTAGAATATAAAACATATTTTCAGTTGTTTCACACTTTTTTGTTAAGTATATAATTCCACATGTGTTAATTCATGGTTTTGATGCCTTCAGTGTGAATTTATAATTTTCATAGTCATGAAAATACAGAAAAATCTTTAAATGAGAAGGTGTGTCCTAACTTTTAGTCTGTACTGTATATAAAACAAAGAAAAATAATTATGTGTGCAAAAAATATAATACAAGAAGCTTTTTTATTAATACCCACATAACATACAAAGAACATAAAAACAATTGTGTGCAAAAAATGCAAACAGACAGGCAATGTATGTGGTTATAATAAACCTATACAACCTAAACCTATTGCTACAGGTCAATAGATATCAATATACATGATAAAATATATAATACAAAAAATACATGAATATTGCACAACTCTTCCCTTCAGATCATTATCATTCCTGGTGCCTGCTCTGTAAGTTTTTTTTCCGGGCATGCGCAGTTGCGCTGCCCTTCGTACTTACAGCGCAGGCGCCAGGAACTATCATGCAGGAAGAGGAGGCGGCGCCCGGTGCGCACAAGCCAGGAGTGACGGCTGTGCTGCGTCTCATTAGAAAGGAAAGTCCCGTCTCCCGGACGGATTCAGGGTATGTGGGGGGCAAATGTTATAAGTGTTTATTTCAGCGTGTGCAGGCGTTTGTAACTAAAGAGCCACCTTGTCAGAATGCAGCATTTGTGCTGCACAAGGTGGCTCTTTTAGTTACAAACGCCTGGGGGGGCGACAGGTTCCCTTTAATAAAGCGTCAGTAGTAAATAAAAAAGGAAAAGGACCAGAGTCATATAAATGGGCCTCACTAATACAGTGGCTAATACATTGATACAAAAAATTCACAGAACCACATTGTGAATTGCAAATAGATTACCACAGTAAGTATTTATGAAGAAAATCCCAAACTAGGGCAAAAGAGAATAAAACAATCCAAGATAGGGAAGTGAGACAAGAAAAATTAGAAGGAGTCTTGTGCACAAAACCTGGACCAAGGAAAAATGGAGCAGCAAGAGAAGAAGTAGCACACATGTATGTCACAAGTAGGAGGCTTCCTCAGAGGTACTACCTTGCTTCCCCAAAAATAAGACGTCTTATATTATTTTTTGCTCTGAAAGATGGGTTAGGACTTATTTTCAGGAGTTGTCTTATTTCTTCCATGAACAACAATCCACATTTATTCTTGAACAAAAAACATTTATGCAATACTGCGCATGCACATATATACAGTGACATGTAAAAGTTTGAGCACCCCTGGTCAAAATTACTGCTATTGTGAACAGGGATGAAATGATCTCTAAAAGAGCTAAAGTTAAAGTTTCCTTTGTATTTTAGGCAAAAATTTTATTTTATGAAAATTTTAGGCTCACACCTCTTAATTAGGGTGGAGCGAAACGGGTCGTTCATTTTCAAAAGTCGCCGACTTTTGGCAAAGTCGGGTTTCATGAAACCCGATCCGACCCCTGTGCGGGGTCGGCCATGCGGTACGCGACTTTCGCGCCAAAGTCGCGTTTCAATGACGCGAAAAGCGCCATTTCTCAGCCAATGAAGGTAAACGCAGAGTGTGGGCAGCATGATGACATAGGTCCTGGTCCCCACCATCTTAGAGAAGGGCATTGCAGTGATTGGCTTGCTGTCTGCGGCGTCACAGGGGCTATAAAGGGGAGTTCCCGCCGACCGCCATGTTACTGCTGCTGATCTGAGCTTAGGGAGAGGTTGCTGCCGCTTCGTCAGAAGCAGGGATAGCGTTAGGCAGGGTCCATTAACCACCAAACCGCTTGTGCTGTAGCGATTTCCACTGCCCAACACCACCTTCGGTGTGCAGGGACAGTGGAAGCTACATTTTTTTTTTTCCCCCCTCAGCGCTGTAGCTCATTGGGCTGCCCTAGAAGGCTCCCTGATAGCTGCATTGCTGTGTGTACGCCGCTGTGCAAACCAACTGCTTTTTTCAAAGCACAAATCCTCTTGTTCCTTCCTTTCTGCACAGCTATCTTTTTGGTTTGTACACACTTTTTATTTAATTTGTGCATCAGTCCACTCCTTATTGCTGCCTGCCATACCTGGCTGAGATTACTGCAGGGAGATAGTAATTGAAGGACACTCCCTGTTTTTTTTTTTTTTTTTGTGGGAGATTAAGATTGACATTTCTGCTAGAGTGCCATCCCTGTCTGTGTCATCTCTCACTCAGTGGGCCATAGAAAGCCTATTTATTTTTTTGCTTGATTTGGGTTATAAAATCTACCTGAAAAAATCACTACATCAATCAGTGGGAGAAAAATATTGGCCTCAGGGCTTGTGTGCCACTCTTGACTCCTGTGTTCATCATCACTCACTCAGTGGGCCATAGAAAGCCTATTTATTTTTTTGCTTGATTTTGGTTCTAAAATCTACATGAAAAAATCACTACATCAATTAGTGGGAGAAAAATATTGGCCTCAGGGCTTGTGTGCCAGTCCTGACTCCTGTGTGCATCATCACTCACTCAGTGGGCCATAGAAAGCCCTTTTTTTTTTTTTTTTTGCTTTATTTGGGTTCTAAATTCTACCTGAAAAAATCAATAAATCAATCAGTGGGAGATTAATATTGGCCTTTGGGCTTGTGTGCCAGTCCTAAGCGTGCCATCTCTCTCTCTCAGATAGTGGGCCATAGAAAGCCTATTTATTTTTTTTTTTTTTTATTGGGTTTATAAATTTTCCCTGGAAAAAAAAAAAAGTGGGAGATTAATATTGGCCTCTGGGCTTGTGTGCCAGTCCTGAGCGTGCCATCTCTCTCACAAATAGTGGGCCATAGAAAGCCTATTTATTTTTTTTTTTTGGTTTTATAAATTCTCCCTTAAAAAAAAGGGAGATTAATATTGGCCTTTGGGCTTGTGTGCCAGTCCTAAGCGTGCCATCTCTCTCTGTCTCTCAGATAGTGGGCCATAGAAAGCCTATTTATTATTTTTTTTATTGGGTTTATAAATTTTCCCTGGAACAAAAAAAAAAAAGTGGGAGATAAATATTGGCCTCTGGGCTTGTGTGCCACTCCTGACTCCTGTGTGCGTCATCTCTCACTCAGTGGGCCATAGAAAGCCTTTTTTTGTTTTATTTGTTTTCTAAATTCTCCCTGAAAAAAACATTTTATTTTATTTGGTTTCTAAATTCTTCCTGAAAAAATCATTTTATTCTATTTTTTTTTTCCTAAAGTCTCCCTGAAAAAAAAAAAAAAAAAAAAACAAATCAGTGGGAGATTAATATTGCCCTTTCTGCTTGTGTGCCAGTCTTGACTCCTGGGTGTGCCATCTCTCTCTCTCTCTCCAATTGTGGGCCATAGAAAGCCTATTATTTTTTTTAGCTTGATTTGGGTTCCAAAATCTACCTGAAAAAATCACTACATCAATCAGTGGGAGATAAATATTGGCCTCTGGGCTTGTGTGCCACTCCTGACTCCTGTGTGCGTCATCTCTCACTCAGTGGGCCATAGAAAGCCTTTTTTTGTTTTATTTGTTTACTAAATTCTCCCTGAAAAAATCATTTTATTTTATTTGGTTTCTAAATTCTTCCTGAAAAAATCATTTTATTCTATTTTTTTTTCCTAAAGTCTCCCTGAAAAAAAACAAAAAAAAACAAATCAGTGGGAGATTAATATTGCCCTTTCTGCTTGTGTGCCAGTCTTGACTCCTGGGTGTGCCATCTCTCTCTCTCTCTCCAATTGTGGGCCATAGAAAGCCTATTATTTTTTTTAGCTTGATTTGGGTTCCAAAATCTACCTGAAAAAATCACTACATCAATCAGTGGGAGATAAATATTGGCCTCTGGGCTTGTGTGCCACTCCTGACTCCTGTGTGCGTCATCTCTCACTCAGTGGGCCATAGAAAGCCTTTTTTTGTTTTATTTGTTTTCTAAATTCTCCCTGAAAAAATCATTTTATTTTATTTGGTTTCTAAATTCTTCCTGAAAAAATCATTTTATTCTATTATTTTTTTCCTAAAGTCTCCCTTAAAAAAAAAAAAAAAATCAAATCAGTTGGAGATTAATATTTACATTTGTGCTTCAGTGACAGTCCTGCGTGTGTGGCATCTCTCTCATTTGTTGCCACCAACAACAGAGTGTGTAACATTGTGCCTGATTTTCGTTGTGGTCTCACTCACCTGTAAAGGGGTAGCTAAATCATACTGAAGTTATAGCTCACCGTGTAATTTGTGTGACAGCAACAAATACCGTTAGTTTGTTTACGTTTTTAAAACAATGAGGAAGTATGGTGGAAGAGGTCGTGGCCGGGGGCGTTCATTGTCAGCTGGTAATGAGGGTAGTGGTAGTGGTGGAGCATCAGCTGGTCGTGGGAAAAAAAATATTGCACCTAAGTCTGGAGCTGTGGAGCCAGGTTCGTCGTCTGGCTACACAAGGCCTCGAACGCTCCCTTTTCTGGGAATGAGGGTAGTGGTAGTGGTGGAGCATCAGCTGGTCGTGGGAAAAAAAATATTGCACCTAAGTCTGGAGCTGTGGAGCCAGGTTCGTCGTCTGGCTACACAAGGCCTCGAACGCTCCCTTTTCTGGGAGTAGGAAAACCGCTTTTAAAGCCGGAGCAGCAAGAGCAAGTTTTGGCTTATCTTGCTGACTCAGCCTCTAGCTCTTTTGCCTCCTCTCGTGAAACTGGTAAATGTCAAAGCAGCGCGTCGTTAGTGGATGTTCACGGTCAGGGACAAGTCGCTTCCTTGTCCTCTTCAGCAAAAACAACAACAGAGAAGAATGCAGCAGGCGACACAACGGGTTACTCCATGGAGCTCTTTACACATACCGTCCCTGGCTTAGAAAGTGAAGCAGTTAACAGTCCATGCCCATTACAAGTTGAATCTGACATGGAGTGCACTGATGCACAGCCACAGCCAGACTACTATGCTGGTCCTTTGACTCAGACCACAACATTGCCCTCGCAGGGTGCTGATCAAGAATCAGACCCTGATGAGACTATGTTGCCCCATCACGAACGCTATACCACCGACCGACACGGTGACACAGACGAAGTTGCACACGAGCTACAAGAAGAGGTAATAGATGACCCAGTTCTTGACCCCGATTGGCAGCCATTGGGGGAACAGGGTGCAGGCGGCAGCAGTTCTGAAGCGGAGGAGGAGGGGCCGCAGCTGGCATCAACATCGCAACAGGTTCCATCTGCCGGGCCCGTATCTTGCCCAAAACGCGTGGCAAAGCCAAAACCTGTTGGAGGACAGCGTGGCCATCCGGTTAAAGCTCAGTCTGCAATGCCTGAAAAGGTATCCGATGCTAGAAAGAGTGCAGTCTGGCATTTTTTTAAACAACATCCAATTGATCAGCGCAAAGTCATCTGTCAAAAATGTTCAACTACCTTAAGCAGAGGACAGAATCTGAAAAGTCTCAATACAAGTTGCATGCATAGACATTTAACCACCATGCATTTGCAAGCCTGGACTAACTACCAAACGTCCCTTAAGGTTGTAGCACCCTCGGCCAATGAAGCTAGTCAGCAACGCAACATCCCTTCCGGCAGTGTAGGGCCACCATTTTCCGCACCACCTGCAGTATCTGTGCAGGTTTCTTTGCCAGGCCAAAGCAGTCAGGGTCAGGGAATCACCAGTTTCGTAGTAGGAAACACTGCATCTAGGGCACCGGTGGCAACAATACCATCTCCCACCGTCTCTCAGTCTGCCATGTCCACCGCCACCCCCGCTAGTTCCACGATCTCCAGCTCTCCAGTCCAGCTCACCCTACATGAGACTATGGTTAGAAAAAGGAAGTACTTAGCCTCGCATCCGCGTACACAGGGTTTGAACGCACACATAGCTAGACTAATCTCGTTAGAGATGATGCCCTACCGGTTAGTTGAAAGCGAAGCTTTCAAAGCCCTGATGGACTACGCTGTACCACGCTACGAGCTACCCAGTCAACACTTTTTTTCCAGAAAAGCCATCCCAGCCCTCCACCAGCATGTTAAAGAGCGCATCGTCCATGCACTCAGGCAATCTGTGAGCACAAAGGTGCACCTGACAACAGATGCATGGACCAGTAGGCATGGCCAGGGACGTTACGTGTCCATCACGGCACACTGGGTAAATGTGGTGGATGCAGGGTCCACAGGGGACAGCAAGTTTGGGACAGTTCTGCCTAGCCCACGGTCTAGGAAACAATTGGCTGTAGCCGTTCGCACCCCCTCCTCCTCCTCTTCGTCCTCCTGCAGAAGCGAGAGCTCGTCCACAGACCGCAGTCGCACAACCACTCCATCCGCAGCTGCCACTGTTGCACACCAGGTCTCCCATTATGGGGCAGCTACTGGCAAACGTCAGCAGGCTGTATTGGCTATGAAGTGATTGGGCGACAACAGACACACCGCGGAAGTTCTGTCCGAGTTCTTGCAGAAAGAAACGCAGTCGTGGCTGGGCACTGTAGATCTTGAGGCAGGCAAGGTAGTGAGTGATAACGGAAGGAATTTCATGGCTGCCATCTCCCTTTCCCAACTGAAACACATTCCTTGCCTGGCTCACACCTTAAACCTGGTGGTGCAGTGCTTCCTGAAAAGTTATCCGGGGTTATCCGACCTGCTCCTCAAAGTGCGTGGACTTTGCTCACATATCCGCCGTTCGCCCGTACACTCCAGCCGTATGCAGACCTATCAGCGTTCTTTGAACCTTCCCCAGCATCGCCTAATCATAGACGTTGCAACAAGGTGGAACTCAACACTGCACATGCTTCAGAGACTGTGTGAACAGAGGCGGGCTGTTATGTTTTTGTGGGAGGATACACATACACGGGCAGGCAGTAGGATGGCAGACATGGAGTTGTCAGTTGTGCAGTGGTCGAAGATTCAAGACATGTGTCAAGTCCTTCAGTGTTTTGAGGAATGCACACGGCTGGTTAGTGCAGACAACGCCATAATAAGCATGAGCATCCCCCTAATGCGTCTGCTGATGCAAAGTTTGACGCACATAAAGGATCAGGCGTCTGCAGCTGAGGAAGAGGAAAGCCTTGATGACAGTCAGCCATTGTCTGGCCAGGGCAGTGTACAGGACGAGGTAGCGGGCGAAGAGGAGGAGGAGGACGAGGAGGATGATGGGGATGATTATATTTTTAATGAGGAAGCTTTTCCGGGGCCACTGGAAATTGGTGGCGCGGCAAGGCCGGGTTCTGGTTTTTTGAGGGACACAAGTGACGTGGATTTGCCTGAAACTGCCCCTCAACCAAGCACAACCGCAGATTTGAGAACTGGAACTTTGGCCCACATGGCGGATTATGCCTTACGTATCCTCAAAAGGGACACACGCATAACTAAAATGATGAATGATGACGATTACTGGTTGGCCTGCCTCCTTGATCCTCGCTATAAAGGCAAATTGCAAAATATAATGCCACATGAGAACTTGGAACTAATATTAGCAACCAAACAATCAACTCTTGTTGACCGTTTGCTTCTGGCATTCCCTGCACACAGCGCCCGTGATCGTTCTCACACGAGCTGCAGGGGCCAGCAGACCAGAGGAGTTAGAGGGGCAGAAATCAGAAGTGGCGTTGGCCAGAGGGGTTTTCTGACCAGGTTGTGGAGTGATTTTGCTATGACCGCAGACAGGACAGGTACTGCAGCATCAATTCAAAGTGACAGGAGACAACATTTGTCCAGTATGGTTACAAACTATTTTTCATCCCTTATCGATGTTCTCCCTCAACCGTCATTCCCATTTGATTACTGGGCATCAAAATTAGACACCTGGCCAGAATTGGCAGAATATGCATTGCAGGAGCTTGCTTGCCCGGCAGCTAGTGTCCTATCAGAAAGAGTATTCAGTGCTGCAGGTTCAATACTAACAGAAAAAAGGACTCGTCTGGCTACCCAAAATGTAGATGATCTAACCTTCATTAAAATGAACCACAACTGGATTTCGAAATCTTTTGCCCCACCTTGCCTGGCTGACACCTAGCTTTCCTATGAAAAGGTCTTGCCTGTGGACTATTCTGAATGCCTTTTCCAATCTCGTAATTTTCTGCACCTGATTGTCCAGCATACGACATGTTTACACCTCACTAAATGGCCAAACTCCCCACACGGGGCCGTGGTATCGACACTTGGCGACAGCACCCGTGAGAGTGCAGTTTGTCTGAAGAGGTGGGTGAGCCCGCTTTTGGTCGAGGGCACTGCCACTGGGTCCCTCCTAGTACAATAAAGTGTCTCTGGCGGTGGTGGTGCGCACCCAACGTCAGACACACCGTTGTAATATGAGGGGCCCTGGGCCTGTACCGCCGGCCACAAGACAGTTTCCCCCCACCCCAGCTCAAACAGTGCTCTACCACTTGCAAAATTATCTCACAGCTCCACCAATGTTTAGTCTATGCGCTGACATCCTTCAATGCCTGCCACTGACAATACCATTGTATTGACATTTTTGTTATGTTAGGCCTTCGATGCCTGTCTGTGGTCACTCCTTCCACTAGGCCTCCACTGACCACACCACTGCTGCCCGTGTACCCCTGTAACCAATTTAAAATTGCCTACAGCCATGTGTTATTATTTTAGGCCTTCGATGCCTGTCTGCGGTGACTCCTTCCACTAGGCCTCCACTGACCACACCACTGCTGCCCGTGTACCCCTGTAACCAATTTAAAATTGCCTACAGCCATGTGTTATTATTTTAGGCCTTCGATGCCTGTCTGCGGTGACTCCTTCCACTAGGCCTCCACTGACCACACCACTGCTGCCCGTGTACCCCTGTAACCAATTTAAAATTGCCTACAGCCATGTGTTATTATTTTAGGCCTTCGATGCCTGTCTGCGGTCACTCCTTCCACTAGGCCTCCACTGACCACACCACTGCTGCCCGTGTACCCCTGTAACCAATTTAAAATTGCCTACAGCCATGTGTTATTATTTTAGGCCTTCGATGCCTGTCTGCGGTCACTCCTTCCACTAGGCCTCCACTGACCACACCACTGCTGCCCGTGTACCCCTGGAACCAATTTAAAATTGCCTACAGCCATGTGTTATTATTTTAGGCCTTCGATGCCTGTCTGCGGTCACTCCTTCCACTAGGCCTCCACTGACCACACCACTGCTGCCCGTGTACCCCTGGAACCAATTTAAAATTGCCTACAGCCATGTGTTATTATTTTAGGCCTTCGATGCCTGTCTGCGGTCACTCCTTCCACTAGGCCTCCACTGACCACACCACTGCTGCCCGTGTACCCCTGGAACCAATTTAAAATTGCCTACAGCCATGTGTTATTATTTTAGGCCTTCGATGCCTGTCTGCGGTCACTCCTTCCACTAGGCCTCCACTGACCACACCACTGCTGCCCGTGTACCCCTGGAACCAATTTAAAATTGCCTACAGCCATGTGTTATTATTTTAGGCCTTCGATGCCTGTCTGCGGTCACTCCTTCCACTAGGCCTCCACTGACCACACCACTGCTGCCCGTGTACCCCTGGAACCAATTTAAAATTGCCTACAGCCATGTGTTATTATTTTAGGCCTTCGATGCCTGTCTGCGGTCACTCCTTCCACTAGGCCTCCACTGACCACACCACTGCTGCCCGTGTACCCCTGGAACCAATTTAAAATTGCCTACAGCCATGTGTTATTATTTTAGGCCTTCGATGCCTGTCTGCGGTCACTCCTTCCACTAGGCCTCCACTGACCACACCACTGCTGCCCGTGTACCCCTGGAAGCAACATCAGAAAATATAAAAATAAGTGTTTTGCTTATAAAAAAGAAAATACTGGAGAGATATCAAATGCAGACATTTTAACATTAAAAACAAACACATACAACAAAAATCTGGTACAGTACTAAAAATGGCCACCAGCTACAATAACTTTCTCCTGCAAGTAGTTAACTGAAAGGTTTTTTCAATTTTAAACACAGATATGGCATCCACCGAGTGTTGTCCTGTCGCGTCTTCTTTATATTATTGCCAAGAAGATGCAAAACAATGAAAATAATAAAATCATTATTTACCAAAAAAATAGAGTAAGTCAAAACCACATTGCAAATAAACATTCATTACAAATAAAGAAGCAGGGCGCGTCCGAGGGTGAGTATATACCTAATAAGAATATAATCACCCTCGGACGCGCCCTGCTTCTTTCCGACAGCCTTCCTTCCTAAGAATCAGCCCTTCCGTGGTGTAGAGAGAGGGTTTGTTACACTCCAAGGTGTTCCCCAGGTTGCCTTTCCTGAGCTTCGATCTTCCGGCTCTCGTTTAGTAGTTGTTGGAAACTACGCTGCATTAGGCCTACAAATTGGGTATGGGGTGTAGAGAGATGGTGTGTTCCACTCCAAGGTGTTCCCCAGGTTTCCTCGCCAATGCTTCGATCATCATGCTCTCGTTTAGTAGTTGTTGGAAACTACGCTGCATTAGACCTACAAATTGGGTATGGGGTGTAGAGAGATGGTGTGTTCCACTCCAAGGTGTTCTCCAGGTTGCCTTTCCTGAACTTCTATCTTCAGGCTCTCATTAAATTGTGGTTAAACGGAACAACTGCATTTGGCGTACTAGTTGGTTTGGGGCCTACTATCGGTGTCTGCCGCTCCTTGCTGTTCTCCTGGTTTCCTGTCCTGAAATTCCGTTTTCAGGCGCTCGTTAAGTAGTTGTTAATGTTAGACTGCATTTGGCCTACTAGTTGGGTTGGGGCCTACTATCGGTGTCTGCCACTCCTTGCTGTTCTCCTCCACTGAACAAAGCTGTGCCGCCTGTTTACTACTGTTGCCAATTTTGAACTGCATTTCGACTACTTACTGATTTGGGCCTACTCTCTGTGTCAGCCTCTCATTCCAGTTGTCCTCCACTGCAATGCCCCCTGATTAGTCCTGTGTTACCAATTTTGAACTGCATTTAGCCCACTTTATTCTTTGGGCCTATATCTGTGTTTCCTCCTCATCCTGCCCATTGCCCAGCCAGTGATAGATGAGTCTGCTGGTACATTGACCCATAACGCAACATTTCCCGTGCACGCTACACTGCAAGATTGTGACCCTGCTGAAAGTCAGGTCCCCCTTCCCGCATACCATACCACCTTACACGGGGACAAACAGGAAGGTGCAGATGAAAGTGCAGGTTCCTTCATCAGGTGGGGGGAGGAATACTAGTTGGCGACGTCACTGGCACAGGGCCTCTCATGGTACGCAAAAGTGTTGCTGCCGGTGGGAGGCGCCCCCGCCGTGCAAACACACCGCTGTACTTTGAGGGGCCCTGTGCCAGTGCCAATGCCAACGAGTGGGCCCCCCCTGCTTGCTCAGGTTCACAGCACTTGCAAAGTTGAAATACTTACCTCTCCCTGCTCCACTGCCGTGATGTGGTCCAGATTTCCTGGGCCCACTAATTACTTGAACCAGCCCTACCCACCACAACTTTAGCCAAATGACCCCCAATTTCAAATGCCTTCCAATTATTATAAGGTAAATTACGCTTGACAAGCTTCATTAAGAAGAATGGATGGTTTTGACATTAAAATGGGCACTCTAGGTGTTTTCCTGGCCCCCACTCACTGCCGACTATGCTGCCCCATTGACTTGCATTGGGTTTCGTGTTTCGGTCGATCCCGACTTTACGTCATAATCGGCCGATTTCACTCGACCCGACTTTTGAGATAGTCGGGTTTCGCGAAACCCGGCTCGACTCTAAAAAGGTCAAGGTCGCTCAACTCTACTCTTAATGAATCAAGTGAGGTGCCTATCGACGTGAGCCAATATGTGCACCTGGCCACAAACCTTACTCCAGCCTCTGCTCCAATAAGATTTGTCGTGTAGTGAATGTCACTGCTCGTCATGAATTTGATAAGTCGGGCTCATCATACCCCACCCCATCCCAACTCTTTACCCCGAATATATCACCTGATGAACCCCTTATTTTATATGCAAGTGGGGAAATGCAGCAAAATGGATAATCTACTTATAGATAAGTCTATTTTCTATACTTTGATTATAGATTATGGATCTGCTTTACCTGTCCTCATTATGTATGAAATCTATTATGGATATGCTGTTTATATATAGCTAATGCCTGATATGCTCAACTAATGACACTGTGTTTAGAATTCTTTACGGTCAAGAACTTTGCACATATATTACATCTGATATGCATATATATATTTTTTTATGTATATTTAGCTGCAGATTTGAGAGATATGAACACGTGTTAAATTTGTTCTTCAAAATCCTTTGTTCATTAGACCTATTTTATATATTGATGCAGATTTGAGAGATATGAACATTTGTATCTTACGTTCATCAGACTTATTCCAATTGACCCTATTGGTCAAGACAAACTTAGCATACAAATATTTATAGCACTTTATTTGGGTGTTTGTACTGTCTTTTTGGGGGAGATCTGTTGAGGGTGAGATAGGAACAATCTACGTTGAGTGGGGTTGCCATGTAAAATCCCTATGTTGCCAACCTCTGCTGTCAGGAAGGGAAACTAAGGCTAAAACACTCTTTTAGTTCAGGTATTTTGATTAAATGTATGGATTATACTGACTTGACATCATATATTGTATATGACCCTCTGCTGTCCTGATTTACTATAATAAGGTCTTTATTAAAAATTTTTAATAAAACTACCGGTAAATTAAATATTTTTTAAGGGTTTTCTTTTGGATTTCCTGTTTTGATAGACCTTTGTTTATACTATTCAGGTTTTCTGGATACACATAGGCACATGGCTTTTATATTTAAGCTGAATAAAATTCATTGTTATTCATAAACTTTACAGCTCCAAAATGGAAGCAGCCTTTCTTTAGCACAAATAAACAACAAAACAGTCCTTTCTCTGGGTAAAGTGAATCAGTGTCACCAACTTGGTATGACAAGCACTTCTCGGTCTCTAACATAGACTATCCATCATGAATGGTCTTTCTCCAGCTACAACACACTCTTCTGAGCTAACCCTGCTGTCTGTCATTAGACCTGTAAGACCTCGACTGGAATATGGGAACGAGCTTATCCACTCGCTCTTTTGGTCACACCTAAATCCCTGGCCCAAAATACAGTCAACATAAAAACCATCTCAGTAACACATACCTGCCATCGAGGACCTACCTTACCTCCTGCTTTCTTACAACAGCCATATATAATCCACATAAAATACCAGTGACCCAGTTACATTGGCAGTTATAATGTAGATACCCATGCAATTACACTGTCTCTACCACTTTTGACAGATTTGTATTCTTTGGGTCATGCCCTTATTTTTTGTATTCATTCTCTTCCCATTATTCCCATTATTCTGAAACAAAATTAATCTTCTGTTTATCTGTAGGTAGAATATTGTTACCAATCTGGGTGTCATTTTTAAGCATTTGCAAACAATGTTTAAGCTTGCCCTTAAATTTTTGAGTGTTACTGCTGGTTTGCATTGGAGATGAGTGGATCAATCCTGTAATCTTGGGTATTTGCTGGACTGTTATGTATGTTATTGTTTGTGGTTCAATAAGTAATTGTCACACTGTTTTACCATCACCTTGTGTTGTCTGAGAAGTGTTCTGCCCAAGGGAAAAGAGAGTGGGTGTTCAGTAGGATGAGCCCTGATATATGCGGTCTTTCTAAAGACTGCGGACTAGAACACCCACTGTCCCCCATGTCTCCACACCTACCATCATATTGTCCCACTATTGGGCAGCATAGGGTATCAATTCAGTTTAGGGGCACAAGTTTATTGATATGTCTTTCATGAACTTATAGCACTAGAAGCATTCTTTTTTGTTCTTATAAGTAGTGATGAGCAAGTATACTCGTTGCTCGGGTTTTCCCCAGCATGCTTGGGTGGTCTCCGAGTATTAGTGACTGCTCGGAGACTTAGTTTTTGTCAATGCAGCTGCATGATTTACAGCTGCTAGAGAGCTTGAAAACTTGAGGGGATTCCATAGCAACCATGCAACCCCACATGTACTCAGGCTGGCTAGCAGCCGTAAATCATGCAGCTGCTTTGACAAAAACTAAATCTCCTAGCACTCACAAATACTCGGAGACCATCCGATCGTGTTCGGGGAGACCTGAGCAACAATGCTACTCGCCCATCACTACTTATAAGTCATCATGTCATGACCAATTATCCGACCCTTTTTTACCTAGAGATTGAATCACACTTGTGACATATATATTGTTGTTTGCTTATTTTGATGGAAATTCTATGTAAAAGTAAAAATAAAATGTTTGAATTTTTTTTTAGCATTATCAGAAAGTTACTGCACATGCACTTCCCCAGGGAATGACAGCACTTCCAAGAAATGTTGGCCAAGGGAGCAGATCACAAGGGAGAGTGAGCTGTTAGTGCAGGCCAGACCCCTGCACATAAGAATTTGGTTATGGATGACAAGACAACAGAGGGATATATTTATAACACAGAGATATGGAAGTAATCATCATTACAGGTACTTTGATGACACTTTGAGGTCTTGAAATTTGCTGATAGGCTTTCTTTAAATACACGTATTTGGGGATAAAAATGGTTTTTACAATTGGGTTTTGTGAAAAATTTTGAAATGTTTGTTTTTTACAGTCTCTTTGTTTGTTTAACTTTGATATTGTCTGTGGCTATAAATTAGCTGACAGGAAGTCAGAAATTATGGATTAAAGAGTTACAAACTCTCCGTCAGACCGTCATAACAGCTTGACTGACGGATTCTCAGTTACAGTAATTCATTCTGCAGCAGACAGTGTAACACAGAGGTTATAAAAGTCAAATGGTGCAAAATGTTTAAGGAAAATAAATTGCAAAAAAACCCAAAACATTTTAGCCCCAGTTAGCAGGGCCGGCTCCAGGTTTTTGAGGGCCCGGGCGAAAGAGTCTCAGTGGCCTCCCTTTAACACATACCACGATTCATGATGCACAGATATAGCAAGCAGACAAATATAGATATAGTACAATGCCAGATTTCACTTCTTACATGAGTGATAGCTATTGTAAATTCTACAATACCATACAGCAGAGGGGCTTTATATAAATCAACCCCTTATATGCAAATTTTTGTGACCTACTTCCTCTTCCTTAGTAACCGATAGGCATTTTATTGCTAGCTATACTTGCTGCAAAGAAAAACTGCATACATTGAATATGACAATTTTTTAATGGAAAACTTTTTAAAGTAAACAGAAAGTATTAACGTAGAACATTTGTAAAAGTGCAATATGGTTAGCATATAGCACAGCCACGTATTTTATAGCACAGCCACATAGTATATAACACAGCCACGTAGTATATAACACAGCCCACGTAGTATATAACACAGCCCACATAGTATATAACACAGCCATGTAGTATGCAGCACAGCCACATAGCATATAACACAGCCCACGTAGTATATCACACAGCCCATGTAGCATATAGCACAGCCACGTAGTATATAACACAGCCCACTTAGTATATAACACAGCCCACATAGCATATAGCACAGCCATGTAGCTTATAGCACAGCCACGTAGTATATAGCACAGCTACACAGTATATAGCACAGCCACATGGCATATAACATAGCCCACGTATCATATAGCAGAGCCATGTAGTATATAGCACAGCCACGTAGAAATAACACAGTCCACGTAGTCTATAACACAGCCTACAAAGCATATAGCACAGCCACGTAGCATATGACACAGCCCACATAGTATATAGCACAACCACATAGCATATAGCACAGCTCACGTAGCATACAACACAGCCAATGTAGTATATAGCACAGCCACATAGCATATAACAGCCCACATAGCATATAGCACAGCCACATAGCATATAACACAGCCCACGTAGTATATAACACAGCCACATAGCATATAACACAGCTCATGTAGTATATAGCACAGCCACATAGTATATAGCACAGCCACGTAGCATATAACAACCCACGTAGCATATAACACAGCCCACGTATTATATAGCACAGTCCACCTAGTATATAACACAGCCACATAGTATATAGCAGTGTGGGCACCATATACCTGTTAAAAAAAGAATTAAAATAAAAAATAGTTATATACTCACCTTCTGGCGGCCCCCGGATCCAGACCAGGCCTTAGCGATGCTCCCGCCAGCTCCCGAGCTACGTCTTCTGGGGTAATTTGGCAAGGCATCACTGGGAACGGGAGCTGCCAGGAGCATTGCGAGGATCAGGAAGGCTGTGGAAGCCGCCGGAAGGTGAGAATAGCATGATTTTTTATATTTTTTACTATTTTAAACATTATATATTTTTACTATTGATGCTGTATAGGCAGCTTCAATAGTAAAAAGTTGGTCACACTTGTCAAAATGGGCCCCCCGTCTCGCTAGGGCCACGGCACTTGCCCGGGTGCTGACGCCGGCCCTGCCAGTTAGTACAACAGAATAAAACAAATTCTCTCAATAGGTGGACAATCCCTTTAACTTGCACTCATTTGAGCAACATATTGAAAGTTCCTTTAACAGCTACTAATTCCAAATTGAACTATTAAAATCAACACCATACTCTTTTTTTCCTTAGTTTGTTATGAAGTAATAGATCACAAAATAGCTTATCAGTTTATTGGACAATTATTTTTGAGCTTATGAAAATATTTTTGTACAACCCTGGTTTGAATGTAAGCTATAAGTAACATATTGATTACTTAGGTTTAAATTATTATTATTATTATTATTTATTGTTATAGCCCCATTTATTCCATGGCGCTTTACATGTGAGGAGGGGTATACATAATAAAAACAAGTACAATAATCTTAAACATTTCAAGTCATAACTGGTACAGGAGGAGTGAGGACACTGCCCGCGAAGGCTCACAATCTGCAAGGGATGGGTGAGGATACAGTAGGTGAGGGTAGAGATGGTCATGCAGCGGTTTGGTCGATCGGTGGTTACTGCAGGTTGTAGGCTTGTCTGAAGAGGTGGGTCTTCAGGTTGTTTTTGAAGGTTTCGATGGTAGGCGAGAGTCTGATGTGTTGTGGTAGAGGGTTCCAGAGTAGGGGTGATGTAAATCCCCCAAACATTACTAATTTCTAAATGCTTTTACCTGCAATGATGAGTAATTAGCCTAAATACTTATATTCAGCTAATGCCATTGATCCTCGACGTTATTACCTGCCTTGTGTTGGCAAGTGTGCTTAATTGATAAATCTTAAGCATCCCCTAAGGAGAGAAACCTTGTATGCGATTGTGGGAAGAGGAGATAAGAGGGGACTAGAGAAGGAGATCTTGTGAGGATTGGAGGTTGCGTGCAGGTAAGTACCGGGAGACGAGGTCACAGATATATGGAGGCTATAAAGGCACAGATGATTGGCCTCGGGGAGAGCAAAACAGCCAACACTGCGGAGACACCATCACGTGTTTCTCAACGCAGTGATTCCAGAACACTGCCCCCATCCCTTATGGGAAATATGCAGATGCATGTAAAGAAGCTGCGGAGACACCATCACGTGTTTCTCGACGCAAGCAGTGAATAGCCAGGCCTTTCCCCGGGAAGGAACAACCACGGGAAGGGCAGCATCCTATGAAGGAAAGCCACCTATGCCAAGCATGGTATCCATCCACAGACAGCTGTTTCGGGGTTTTTGCCCCTCATCAGTGTGGAGTAGGAATCTGGCTATTAGGAGCAGTGCCTAGTAAAAAGGCTATAAAGGCACAGATGATTGGCCTCGGGGAGACCAAAACATGAGGTTCCTACTGGGAACGGATAGGTCCGTTGGGGGGGGGGCGTGTCGCGTGAGATGGGGGAAAGATGATGAATTCTGTTTTGTCCATGTTAAGTTTTGAAATCTAGAGAAGAAGGATGAAATAGTGGACAGACATTGAGGGTGTCTGGTTAGTAGGGAGGTGATATCTGGTCCATAGATGTAGATCTGTGTGTCATTAGCATGGAGGTGACACTGAAAGCTGTGAGATTCTATGAGCTGTTCCAGGCTAAAGGTGTAAATGGAGAAGAGCAGGGGCCCTAGGACTGAACCTTGTGGGACTCCAACAGATAGGGGGCGAGGTGAGGAGGGGAGGTGGTGTGTGAGTGGGAGATGCTGAATGTCCAGGATAGGGCCAAGTCTGTGATGCCAAGCGATGAAAGGGTCTGTAATAATAGGGAATGGTCCACTGTTTCAAAGGCAGAAGACAGGTCCAAGAGGAGGAGGACAGAGTTGTGTCACTTGGTCTTGACAGTTAGTAGATCATTGGTGACCTTAGTTAGGGCAGTTTCAGTGGTGTGGTGTGACCGGAAACCAGATTGTAAGTGGTGAAAGAGGGAGCAGGAAGAGAGGTGGGAGGACAGTTCAAGATGGACGTGTTGTTCCAGTAGTTTTGAGGCATAGGGGAGAAGTGATATAGGGCGATAGCTAGATACAGAGGATGGGTCAAGAAAGGGTTTTTTGAGGATAGGTGTGATTAAGGTACGTTTAAAGTTTGAGGGGAAAACACAAGTTGTTAGTGATAGGTTGAAGAAATGGATTAGAGTTGGGATGAAGACTGTGGTGAGGTTTGAGATAAAGTGGGATTGGAGCGGGTCAAGTGCACAGGTGGTGAGATGCGATTTTGAGAGTAGAGTGGAGAGTCAATCTTCTGTAATGGTGGAGAAGTTGGTTTTGGAGGTGGAGGGCTGGGCAGTTGGGAGGAAGGGCTCTGGGGGTTGTCGACCAAAACATAGTAACATAGTTAGTAAGGCCGAAAAAAGACATTTGTCCATCCAGTTCAGCCTATATTCCATCATAATAAATCCCCAGATCTACGTCCTTCTACAGAACCTAACTGTATGATACAATATTGTTCTGCTCCAGGAAGACATCCAGGCCTCTCTTGAACCCCTCGACTGAGTTCGCCATCACCACTTCCTCAGGCAAGCAATTCCAGATTCTCACTGCCCTAACAGTAAAGAATCCTCTTCTATGTTGGTGGAAAAACCTTCTCTCCTCCAGACGCAAAGAATGCCCCCTTGTGCCCGTCACCTTCCTTGGTATAAACAGATCCTCAGCGAGATATTTGTATTGTCCCCTTATATACTTATACATGGTTATTAGATCGCCCCTCAGTCGTCTTTTTTCTAGACTAAATAATCCTAATTTCGCTAATCTATCTGGGTATTGTAGTTCTCCCATCCCCTTTATTAATTTTGTTGCCCTCCTTTGTACTCTCTCTAGTTCCATTATATCCTTCCTGAGCACCGGTGCCCAAAACTGGACACAGTACTCCATGTGCGGTCTAACTAGGGATTTGTACAGAGGCAGTATAATGCTCTCATCATGTGTATCCAGACCTCTTTTAATGCACCCCATGATCCTGTTTGCCTTGGCAGCTGCTGCCTGGCACTGGCTGCTCCAGGTAAGTTTATCATTAACTAGGATCCCCAAGTCCTTCTCCCTGTCAGATTTACCCAGTGGTTTCCCATTCAGTGTGTAATGGTGACATTAATTCCTTCTTCCCATGTGTATAACCTTACATTTATCATTGTTAAACCTCATCTGCCACCTTTCAGCCCAAGTTTCCAACTTATCCAGATCCATCTGTAGCAGAATACTATCTTCTCTTGTATTAACTGCTTTACATAGTTTTGTATCATCTGCAAATATCGATATTTTACTGTGTAAACCTTCTACCAGATCATTAATGAATATGTTGAAGAGAACAGGTCCCAATACTGACCCCTGCGGTACCCCACTGGTCACAGCGACCCAGTTAGAGACTATACCATTCATAACCACCCTCTGCTTTCTATCACTAAGCCAGTTACTAACCCATGTACACACAATTTCCCCCAGACCAAACATTCTCATTTTGTGTACCAACCTCTTGTGCGGCACGGTATCAAACGCTTTGGAAAAATCGAGATATACCACGTCCAATGACTCACCGTGGTCCAGCCTATAGCGTACCTCTTCATAAAAACTGATTAGATTGGTTTGACAGGAGCGATTTCTCATAAACCCATGCTGATATGGAGTTAAACAGTTATTCTCATTGAGATAATCCAGAATAACATCCCTCAGAAACCCTTCAAATATTTTACCAACAATAGAGGTTAGACTTACTGGCCTATAATTTCCAGGTTCACTTTTAGAGCCCTTTTTGAATATTGGCACCACATTTGCTATGCGCCAATCCTGCGGAACAGACCCTGTCGCTATACAGTCCCTAAAAATAAGAAATAATGGTTTATCTATTACATTACTTAGTTCTCTTAGTACTCGTGGGTGTATGCCATCCGGACCCGGAGATTTATCTATTTTAATCTTATTTAGCCGGTTTCGCACCTCTTCTTGGGTTAGATTGGTGACCCTTAATATAGGGTTTTCATTGTTTCTTGGGATTTCACCTAGCATTTCATTTTCCACCGTGAATACCGTGGAGAAGAAGGTGTTTAATATGTTAGCTTTTTCCTCGTCATCTACAACCATTCTTTCCTCACTATTTTTTAAGGGGCTTACATTTTCAGTTTTTATTCTTTTACTATTGATATAGTTGAAGAACAGTTTGGGATTAGTTTTACTCTCCTTAGCAATGTGCTTCTCTGTTTCCTTTTTGGCAGCTTTAATTAGTTTTTTAGATAAAGTATTTTTCTCCCTATAGTTTTTTAGAGCTTCAATGGTGCCATCCTGCTTTAGTAGTGCAAATGCTTTCTTTTTACTGTTAATTGCCTGTCTTACTTCTTTGTTTAGCCACATTGGGTTTTTCCTATTTCTAGTCCTTTTATTCCCACAAGGTATAAACCGCTTACACTGCCTATTTAGGATGTTCTTAAACATTTCCCATTTATTATCTGTATTCTTATTTCTGAGGATATTGTCCCAGTCTACCAGATTAAGGGCATCTCTAAACTGTCTGTGATGCCGTAAATCTTCTACTTGAAAAATGAGGCAAAGTTTTCAGCTGAGATGAGTGGGGAGGGAGGAGGTGCTGGGGGACAGATGAGAGAATTGAAGGTGTTGAATAACAGTTTAGGGTTGTGAGACAGGGAGGAAATGAGAGATGAGAAGTAGGTTTGTTTAGCTGTGGTGAGTGTGGCCTTGAAAGTAGTGAGGGACTGTTTGAATGGGATGAAGTGCTCATTGGAGTGGGATCTTTTCCATCTCCGCTCAGCAGCCCTGGAAGCCTGTCTCAGTTCTTTTGTCAGGCTGGTGTGCCAGGGCTTCCTTTCTGTGCTTCGTACTGCGCGTCATAAGTCGTTTTAGACCACATATGGTGGCATACACAGGAGCAATTTCTTAATTAATAGAACCATTTGTTCTCTGCTGTTGCCCTTGTGAAAGTGAAACATTTGGAACGAAAGGAACTTTTTTATGGGAAAAATGTCAATTTTCATGTTCACGATTCATGTTATAAAATTCTGTAAAACATCTGAGGGCAATTCGTCTGCTCTCAAAAACGTTATTCCTTGCGTTTGGAGCTCAGCAGTGTGCTCAAACAGTAGTTTCCCAACGCACAGGGGGTGTCAGTGTACTCAGAAGAAATTACACAACAAATTTGCGGTCCATTTTCTCCTGCTACGCTTGAGAAAAAAATTCAATTTTCATTTTCATGGCTCAACACTATAAAATTCTGTAACGTACCAGTGGGTTTAAGGTTCTCACCACACCTCTAGATAAATTTTTAGAGTATTGTAGTTTCAAAAATATGGTCACTGGTGGGAGGTTTCGTAGGGGGCTGTACAAATGCGATATGGTATGTGTTAGGTGTCGAGTTCCTGCCGCTGCACAGCTAGAATCTCGAGCCACCTCTACTGCGGTCTCCCATTCTTCTTCAGCTGCAGTGGAGCCTGCACAGCAGAGACGTTGGTCCCAAGGTCTGGCTCAGGCAGATACTGTGCGCTTGGTTACTGCTGATCTTCCAGGCTCAGTCATTGTAACCAGCACTGTTCTGCGGCGAGCAGATGCTCCTGGGACTAAGTCCTGCTTTTCCTCTCCTGAGCATGCCCAAGGGTCGACCTCTCATTGGAGGTTGGGGGTCAAATGCTCAGGTTCGGAAGCAGTTCCTGTTGGACCACTAGGAAGGTCCTGGAGAGCTTCCTCTATAAAAGGTTTGCATGGCCGCACGGTCATGCGCTAGTATTTACCTATGTTCATGTGTGTATGAGCTTAGCTACTTTGTGGTCTCTGTCAGCATGTGCTCAGGGTCGGCTGTAAGCCGTTAAAATTCCGGCACCTCCCGAGAAGAGTTTGTGTGTATGAATTTAGGGCTGGCGTATAGCCACTAGAATTCCGGCACCTCCAGAGAGGAGTTGTTTGAGTGCTGTTGCTGACTGTATGACCACTGTATGCTACCTGGTCTGTTAGTGAGCTTTTATCCCCTGTGAGGTTAGCAGGGCGCAGCATCATCTTTAATCCCGGTGACTCTGTGAAGTAACAGAGTTCGCTCCTATACAGACTGGGTGATGGAACCTGTGTCTATTCAGGCATAGTGCCGCCATATAGTGCTGCCATATATAGTGCCACTACTAGCAGCAGATTCCACTCCTGCACGGTGTACCCCGGGCTGCGAGCGCACCTATACTATCTCAGTATTTACTTGGCGGCTCTTGAACGCACAACCTCGGCTGTGGATGCCACAGCAGTCGCTGTTCAGGCTACTAGCGTAGCTGCAGCCAGTTTGTCCACTGCCACCCATGCTCTGACTTTATCCCATCTTCCGTTACCAGACAAATCTGCTGGTGACAGTAAGCTGTGTCGAGGATTCGTGAGTCAGTGTGCCATACATCTAGAGCTCCTGGCTACACGTTTTTCCATGGAATGGGCTAAAGTGGGATATATTTTATCCCTTCTGTTGGGCAGGGCGTTGGAGTGGGCAACGCCGCTGTGGGAGCGCAATGATCGTGTGGTGCAGAGTGCTCCTCGCTTTTTGGAGTTTCTGAAACAGGTCTTTATGGGACCTCGTGTCACCCATGATACGGCGCTCCAACTGCTGGCATTGACACTGGGCTCATCCATGTTCAGTCAATTCGCCGTCCACTTCCGGACTTTGGCATCTGAGCTGGAGTGGCCGGATAAAGTCCTTATCCCGGTGTTTTGGAAGTGACTGGTTGACCATGTGAAGGACGCCTTGGCCACCAGGGAGATTCCTGCCACACTGAAGGAGCTTATAACTATTTCCACCTGCATCGACCTTCGTTTTAATGAGCAAAGGTTGGAGCGAACCCAGTGTAGGCAGAAGTTCCGGATGGCTCCTACCTTTGCCACTCCTCAGGAATCCCCTGTTCAGGCGTCCGAGTCCCATGAAACCATGGAGGTATCTCGAGCAAGACCTAAGTCCCGGGCCACTCGAATACCAGTGGTCTGTAGTGTCTGCCAGGAGATAGGACATTATTCCAAGAAATGTCTCCAGCAGTCGGGAAACGACCGCGTCTAGTAACCGTAGGAGGAGGTTTTCTAGACACTGCGGCGATTTCCTCCAAACTGTCCTTTAAGAGTACAATCACCTTAGGCCCTTCCACTCTTACATTCGAGCTTTGGGTGGATTCTGGGGCGGAGGTGAATTTTATGTCCTTCGCCTAATGCCATGCAATACCCCTGGTGATGCTTGCCAAGCCAGTGACTGTACGAGTGGTGAATGGGTCGACACTGCCCTCACCAATAACACACCAGACCATCCCATTTACATTGTCTATATCTCCATCCCATCAAAAGATTATTTCCCTCCTTGTCATCCCCGAGGGAATAGATGAGATTCTGCTAGGGATACCCTGTTTACGTTATCACTCCCCTCATATAGTGTTCCTCAGGGAGAATTTTGAAATGGAGTGAATCTTGTGAGGGCAGATGTCTGAGGGAGTGCGTTCAGGTTGCTACTACTGAAGTACCTGCAGATCTTTCCTCTCTCCCCAAGCGCTACTGGCCCTATGCGGACGTATTCTCCAAGAGGGCTGTGGAGACCCTTCCACCCCACCACCCCTATGACTGTCCTATTGACCTCTTGCCTGGTGCAGAGCCTCCCCGGGGCCGTGTCTATCCCCTGTCTCTCCCGGAGACGGAGGCGATGTCCCAATACATCCAGGAGAACCTGGCAAGAGGATTCATTAGGAAGTCAGTGTCACCGGCAGGGGCATGGTTCTTCTTCATGCAGAAGAATGGAGAACTACGTCCATGCATTGATTACAGGGGTCTTAACGCCATCACCATTAATAATAAATACCCTCTGCCTCTGATATCAGAGCTATTCAACAGGTTGTGGGGAGCGAGGGTATTTACTAAACTTGATCTGCGGGGAACTTACAACCTGATTCGTATCCATGAGAAGGATGAATGGAAGACGGCATTTAACACCAGGGACGGGCATTATGAATACCTGGTGATGCCCTTCGGCTCTGTAATGCGCCTGCCGTTTTCCAAGACTTTGTGAATGGTATCTTCCGGGATATGCTCTCCACCTCGGTTGTAGTCTATCTGGATGATATTCTCATCTACTCTCCAGATATAGACTCCCACCTGAGTGCCACCATATAGTGCCACCAATTACTAGCAGCAGATTCCACTCCTGCATAGTGGACCCCGGGCTGCAAATGCACCTATACTATCTCAACATTTACTCGGTGCATTCCGCCAGCCCTAACAGTGTGCCCCATCTATTGCAGCTAATTTTGCACTCTAAAAGTCAAATGATGCTCCTTCACTTCCAAGCCCTGCTGCGTACCCAAACAGTAGTTTCACAAAAAAATTGGGTGGTTTATTTTCTCCTGTTAAGGCTGTCATCACACTAGCAGTATTTGGTCAGTATTTTACATAAGTATTTGTAAGCCAAAACCAGGAGTGGAACAATTAGAGGAAAAGTATAATAGAAACATATGCACCACTTCTGCATTTATCACCCAGTCCTGGTTTTGGCTTACAAATACTTATGTAAAATACTGACCAAATACTGCTAGTGTGACGGCAGCCTAACCTTGTTAAAATTAACCCCTTCATGACCCAGCCTATTTTGACCTTAATGACCTGGTCGTTTTTTGCAATTCTGACCAGTGTCCCTTTATGATGTTATTACTCAGGAACGCTTCAACGGATCCTAGCGGTTCTGAGATTGTTTTTTCGTGACATATTGGGCTTCATGATAGTGGTAAATTTAAGGCGATAATTTTTGCGTTTATTTGTGAAAAAAATGGAAATTTGGCGAAAATTTTGAAAGTTTTGCAATTTTCAAATATTGAATTTTTATTCTGTTAAACGAGAGAGTTATGTGACACAAAATAGTTAATAAATAACATTTCCCACACGTCTACTTTACATCAGCACAATTTTGGAAAGAAAATTTTTTTTTTGCTAGGAAGTTATAAGGGTTAAAATTTGACCAGCGATTTCTCATTTTTACAACAAAATTTACAAAACCATTGTTGTAGGCACCACCTCACATTTGAAGTCAGTTTGAGGGGTCTATATGGCTGAAAATACCCAAAAGTGACACCATTCTAAAAACTGCACCCCTCAAGGTTCTCAAAACCACATTCAAAAAGATTATAAACCCTTCAGGTTTTTCACAGCAGCAGAAGCAACATGGAAGGAAAAAATGAACATTTAACTTTTTAGTCACAAAAATGATCTTTTAGCAACAATTTTTTTTATTTTCCCAAGGGTAAAAACAGAAACTGGACCCCAAATGTTATTGTAGAATTTGTCCTGATTACGCCGATACCCCATATGTGGGGGTGAACCACTGTTTGGGCGCACGACAGGGCTCGGAAGGGAAGGAGCGCTTTTGACTTTTTCAATGAAAAATTGGCTCCAATCTTTAGCGGACACCATGTGGCGGTTGGAGAGCCTCTGTGTGCCTAAACATTGGAGCTTCCCCACAAATGACCCCATTTTGGAAACTAGACCCCTCAAGGAGCTTATCTAGATGCATAGTGAGCACTTTGATCCCCCAGGTGCTTCACAAATTGATCCATAAAAATGAAAAAGTACTTTCTTCACAAAAAATTTCTTTCAGCCTCATTTTTTTCATTTTTACATTGGCAACAGGATAAAATAGATCCTAAAATGTGTTGGGCAATTTCTCCTGAGTACACCGATACCTCATATGTGGTCACAAACCACTGTTTGTGCACACGGCAAGGCTCGGAAGGGAAAGAGCGCCATTTGACTTTTGAATGAAAAATTAGCTCCAATCGTTAGCGGACACCATGTCGCGTTTGGAGAGCCCCTGTTTACCTAAAGATTGGAGCTCTTCAAAAATTATATTTTAGCCTGCAGTTTTTATTTTCACAAGAGTAACAGGAGAAATTGGACCCAAAAAGTTGTTGTCCAGTTTGTCCTGAGTACGATGATACCCCACATGTGGGGGGGAACCACTGTTTGGGCACACGTCGGGGCTCAGTAGTGACGTTTTGGAATGCAAACTTTGATGGGCATCATGTTACATTTGCAGAGCCCCTGATGTGCCTAAACAGTAGAAACCCCCCACAAGTGCCCCCTTTTGGAAACTAGACCCTCTAAAGAACTTATCTAGATGTGTGGTAAGCACTTTGAACCCCCAAGTGCTTCACAGAAGTTTATAACGTAGAGCCGTGAAAGTAATAAAATATTTTTCTTTCCTCAAAAATGATGTTTTAGCAAGCAATTTTTTATTTTCGCAAGGGTAACAGGAGAAATTGGACCCCAATAGTTGTTGCCCAGTTTGTCCTGAGTATGCTGGTACCCCATATGCCTAATAGGAATATACTCACCCTCGGACGCGCCCTGCTTCTTTCCGGCAGCCTTCTTTCCTAAGAATCAGCGCTTGAAGGACCTTCGGTGACGTCGCGGCTTGTGATTGGTCGCGTGAGCGGTCACATGGGCGGTCGCGCGACCAATCACAAGCCGCGACGTCATCTAAGGTCCTTCACGCGCTGATTCTAAGGAAGGAAGGCTGCCGGTTAGTACCAGGGCACGTCAGAGGGTAAGTATAGCAATATTTTTTATTTTAATTCTTTATTTCACACTTAAATATGGATCCCAGGGCCTGAAGGAGAGTTTCCTCTCCTTCAGACCCTGGGAACCATTGGAAACCCAATGCACTGCATTGGGTTTCGTGTTTCGGCCGACCCCGACCCCGACTTTTTTATAGGATCGGCCGATTTCACTCGACCCGACTTTTGAAAAAGTCAGGTTTCGTGAAACCCGACCCTATAAAAGTAAAAGTCGCTCAACCCTACTGTACAGCATCTTTGGGTTCAAGGTGTTCATCACAGTTTCCAAAATGGGGTCACTTGTGCGGGTTACCACTGTTTAGGCACATCAGGGGCTCTACAAACATGACATGTAGTCCACTATCTATTACAGCCAATTTTTCACTCCAAAACTCAAATTGTGTTCCTTTCTTTTTGAGCTCTGCCGTGTACACAAACATAGGCATACTCAGGAAAAATTGCACAACAAATTAGGTTGTCCATTCTCTCTTGTTACCCCTGTGAAAATGAAAAATTTGGGGCTAAAGCAGCAGTTTTGGGTTAAAAATCTTAATTTTCATTTTAATGGATCAATAGTATCAAATTCTGTGAAGCACCTGTGGGTTCAAGGTGCTCAGCACACATCTAGATGAATTCCTTGAGGGCTATAGTTTAAAAAAAGGGTCACTTGTGGGGTGTTTCCACTGTCTAGGCATATCAGCAGCTCTGCAAACATGATATGGTATCTGCTATCTATTACAGCCAATTTTGCGCTCCAAAAGTCAAAATTTACTCCTTCGAGCCATGCCGTACTGGCAAGTAATTGACCTCAAAGTCATTTGCAAATGGTGTTATCTTCTGCTAGACATTTTGACTTATTGTGTCACTGCCTGGGTCCATGTGAATATCACATTGCACTCTAATGAGCCAAAGACTGCAAGTAACAAATGATACATAATTTGCATTCACAGTGGTAAAAAATGTAATGTGTGATCACACAAGTGTATTGAGAGCTTGATAGGAAAAGTGTCCTATAGTTGGATCTGTCAAAAAAGGCAACTGAACAGATAGTACTTTGTAGCATACACTTAATAAAAGCATGACATGACGGAACTGTACCTAAAATTGTATTCGATATGTCGGCAAAAAAACAATGCCTGGGGCACTTCTGTTCAGATAGCATAGCAATTATGGTAAATATATTCTCCCTCCTGATGTTCGCTTTAGCTACATAATAATTACAAATAATCATATCATAAAATTAAAGGATTGTGCAATATATTAGTTGGAATTATGCTCTTTTTGAGTAATCATATAGCATTAGGTAAAAGTATGTTTTTATACATGGCAGCAGTGCCACAGAGCTGTCATATTTTCCAGCGCCAGCTCTTTTTGCCACCTGAGGTTCTTCATACACAGTTTTCCATCTTCTCTCAAATATCTAGTTATTAAGTTAGGTTAAAATTGGCATGATTTTTATAGAAACCATTATAAAATAGCCTGTGGCTTACTGACTGACTATACAAGATGTTTCTGGCACTTTTGAAGATGTTTCCTTCATGCTGCAAATCAGGAGACACAAAGGTACTTCAATTCTAGACAAACCTGAGGATCTCAACTACTATCTGTGCAAATTGATTTTTATGTACAATATATATGTCAAAATTGAAGCAGCACACCATAATGTAGTTATAAGTTGATTTTTTTATTAGCCCATATGGCAACATTTCGGTCCTAGGCGTGGACCCTTCTCAAGCTTGAGAAAGAACCATACCTAGGACAGGAACGTTGCCATATGGGCTAATAAATAGCACCTTATAGCTAAATTATGGTTGTGCTGCTTCAACTTTTTTTGACTGGCTTGCACCTGTGAAGCTCTGCACCTTGAATTAAGTTGTGGTGTTTTCTAATATTTATATATACTTTCACAAGGCACTGGATATATACATATATATATATATATATATATATATATATATATATATATATATATATATATACATATATATACAGTGAATGGTGAAATTATTCGGCTCCCTGGAACTTTTTAACCTTTTCCCACATATCATTCTTCAAAGATAAAGAAACCAAATGTAAATTTTTGGTGAAGAATCAACAACAAGTGGAACATAATTGTGAAGTTGAACAAAATTTATTGCTTATTTTAAAATTTTGTGGAAATTCCAAAACTGAAAAGTGGGGTGTCTACCCTATCAATAGGGAATGTGGGATGGTCACCACATGTGCTCAAACCTGAGCCTGTCCCTGCACTCCCCTAATGCCCTATGCGGTTCCTCCCCCCCCCCCCCCCCCGTGGCCATCAGGATGCCTCATCCATAGTTGTCACCTAAAACTGCCCTGGCTAGTGCACTGGCCGACAAGGAGCACTAGCCTCACCTCTGCAGGTAATCAGCACAGGGGGAAGTGACAGATAACAAAGGGACATGGTAACAAAAAATTCACACTTAGTTTTCTCTGCTGCAAAGCACCGCACAGCAGAATAAAGGCACCAGATCAGCAAACTCAGCAAAAGCACCACTCCACCCAGAGAGCTCGTTACTCCAGCTTGGTCACTGCAGATTGCGCTAACACCGACAGTCAGCTGATGCATCAGGTTACCTTTTAAAGGATGGTTGGATTGGTCCCCACCCACATCAGCTGACCCAGCAGCAATGCAATTACATCAGCTTGCCAGCAGGGGAAAAACTGACATTAAGCCCCCGATGGTCCAAAAGGTAAAAAGTTTTAAACTGAGAGGAACCCGAGCTGCCACAAATCCAAAAATGGATTGTGATAACGGGCTCACTCGTTCAGACCAGTATGCAGCTCTTAATCTTTGCCAGAGAAAAAGAGACAAACCTCCAAAGGTACTTCCTCCTCCACTCACAAAAGGAGACTAAAGCAGCTGTTCAATGTCTGGGGTGGAGATATGGGAGTAGCCAGTCCCCCGCATCTCTTCTGACTGCTCCTAAATACCTGAAAACCTGCTGCCCTATTAAAAAAAACTCTCAGAACTACTATGATGGAGCCTGCTTCTCCAGGCTTTACATCTCCAACCCTAACCGCCTAGGAGACACATAACTCCCAAGGAGAACTTGTCCGACTGCAACTTTATTATATATCTATAATACAGGGTGGAGCGCGGTAATTTGCTGATTTGGGAATGAAATAAAAAAATTATGATCATTAGAAAAATTTATTTTATATTTTAATTATACTGAACAGTAATGGAATTTTTAAATTACATGGTTTTAAATAGTGTATCTGGCAAATGTCGACCTTCGCTATCCACACACTGCTGCATACGTTTTGTGAAGTTTTCATGAACTCTAACAAGCATGTCCACTGGTATTCTGCCAATTTCAGCTTCAATATTGTTCCTTAGGTCTTCCAAGGTGTTGGGACGGTTGATATACACGTTAGACTTCAGGTAACCCCAAAGGAAAAAATCGCATGGGGCTAAATCTGGTGAGCGTGCTGGCCAGTTCACATCTCCCCTCAAAGAGATAAGCCGTCCAGGAAACCTTTGCCTCAAACAATTCATGGTAACCCTCGCTGTGTGTGCAGTGGCACCATCCTGTTGGAACCATTGTATCCTCTAGTTCCATTGCCTCAAGAGCCGGCTGAAAATAAACCTGTATCATAGACAAGTACCGTTCGGAGTTCAGTTATGGCACGACCATTATCCTGAAAAACACGTCCGCGTGGAGGAACAGCGAATTGTAAACGAAAAGCACGCTGCACTGCAATGATCGAGTGGGCATTTGAAAAATACGCTTCAACACAAAATGACCTCTCCTCACGTGTCCACTGCATGATGGCAACTGAAAGGCAAAGGAATACAAATCTCCCATCAGCCCCTGTAAGCCACACCCACTCTCCCCTCTCTTCGACCGACAGTTCCGCCACAGCATGCAGTGCAAAAAAGCAAATTACCGCGCTCCACCCTGTATAAGGCTGGGAGCGTCACTCTGTCCGAAGCCTTTATAGACTGCGCAAGCGCCGGCGCAGTCTGGACCCCACAGAGTGACACTCCCAGGAGATGGCGGTATGCGTAAGCACTGAACGCACACCGTGATTTCCAACGGATAGCAGGGACGCGCCAGGAGGGTAAGTATAAGCTATATTCACCTGTCCCGTTCCAGTGCTGCGTGCGGCTCCATGTTCCGGGTCCTCTGCCTGTGACGTTCACAGTTCAGAGGGTGCGATGGCGCGCTTAATGCGCGCCGCCCTCTGTCTGAACAGTCACAGCCAGATGACCCGGAAGAAGCGGCACGCAGCGCTGGATCAGGGCCAGGTGAATATAGCAAGTGTCAGGGGCCTGAGCTAGCGGCGACTTCGGCACCTGACCCCACAACGCGCCGATGTCCCCGCCTGCTCAGGCCCCCCAGCACTCGGCGCCCAGCGACGATAGGTGAGTATGTTATTTTTTTTTTTATATATATCGCAGCAGCATATACGGGGCATATAATACTATGGAGCATGTTATGGGGGCCATAAACCTTTATGGAGCAGTGTACGAGGCATATACTATGGAGCATCTTATGGGGGCCATCAACCTTTATGGAGCAGTGTACAGGGCATATATTATGGAGCATCTTATGGGGGCCATAAACCTTTATGGATCAGTGTACGGGGCATATACTACGGAGCATCTTATGGGGGCCATAAACCTTTATGGAGCAGTGTATGGGGCACATACTTTGGAGCATCTTATGGGGGCCATAAACCTTTATGGAGCAGTGTGCGGGGCATATACTATGGAGCATCTTATGGGGGCCATAAACCTTTATGGAGCAGTGTACGGGGCATATTGATGGGAGCAGCACATGACAGAACGGGGGCGCAGGATGGGAGCAGCAAATTACAGAACGGTGGCACAGGATGGGAGCAGCACATGACAGAACGGGGGCGCAGGATGGGTGCAGCACATGTCAGAATGGAGGCGCAGCATGGGTGCAGCACATGTCAGAATGGAGGCGCAGGATGGGTGCAGCACATGTCAGAATGGGGGCGCAGGATGGGAGCAGCACATGTCAGAATGGGGCGCAGGATGGGAGCAGCACATGTCAGAATGGGGGCGCAGGATGGGAGCAGCACATGACAGAATGGGGGCGCAGGATGGGTGCAGCACATGACAGGATGGGGGCGCAGGATGGAGCAGCACTTGACAGGATGTGGGCGCAGGATGGAGCAGCTCATGACAGGATGGGGACGCAGGATGGAGCAGCACATGACAGGATGGAGACCATATACCAATATAAATGCTCGCCACCCGGGCGTAGAACGGGTTCAATAGCTAGTTTATACATACATATATATATATATATATATATATATATATATATATATAATGTATACCTAAATATATTATGCAATCATAAATTATCACATTTATATAGCATATCATTTTAGTTGGTGTACAGCAAACCTTTCTAAAGTCTAAACTGAATATTTATGCTTAGAAAACAGTTATTACAATGTGAAATCCTTTTTTCTGCATTGTGGTAAAGTGGGGGAAGCAGGCCAGGATTTTACTCTGTGGACAGTGATAGAAAAATGTCATAGAAACCTGTTAAAAGAGACTGTGCCAGCAAGTTTTTGCTATGTAATCTGAGAGCAGCATGATGTAGGGGCAGAGAGTCTAATTCCAGTGAAGTGTCACTTGTGTGTTATTGTTGTTGTTGTTTCAATAAAGTAAATAAATAAATAAGAAAACACAGAAATATTCTTTCTACATTGTATTACTAAAATCAAGGAAAAAGGGGAAAAAGAAAGGAAAGAAAGATATGTAAAGTATTTGCTACAATGACATGAAGCTCGCTGACCTCACGAGACAGTATGGAAAGCGATGGATGAGCAGCCAGGCATTACAATGTAGAACATTGGCTAGGGATTACAGATCAGGTTGATGGGTTGCGATGTCAAAGGAGTGTAAAAAAGAACAAGTTCAGTTATATCATATTTTCATAGCTTACATTGCATTTTAACATTTATTTGCTGTCTGCACAATTTCTTACAGTGACATGAGCTGCATGTGGATTTTACAAAGTGCCATTATAAAAAAACGAATTAGTGTGAAATACTGAAAACGATGGAATATTGTAACAAATACTGTACATATTAACCCCCCAATGTTGCTATCTTTGGGCCATATGAGTAATGGTTACTTTTAACTGACATAAATTGACAAAGTTGACTAAATTGCCCTCCTGGTTTTTTTTTTTTAATTCACTATCCATTTCGTAATCTTTGGAACCAAGTGAGTTCCACAGATGGAAGTAGCAGATGCGAGGATTCCCTTTCAGGCTCACTACAGCGTTGTGCCTGTGTTTTAGCAGTACACAGGGTCAGGTTATATCTGCACGTTCTCTTGCCCTTATCAATGATGTTACACTATAGAGCTCTCCTTTTTAGTATCTGTTTCTAGGTCCATTGGATATCAAAATGTCACTCCTCCTTGGCATCCAGTTGGAATTTTTCTGCACTGGCTCCCTTTGCAGCCCCTGTTCCTTCCTTAGGCCAGAGTCTTAGTAGCATATAATACGGACGAGTGCTATGCGAGAAAACATTGCATAGCACTCGGACCATTGTTAATCTATGGGGAAACTCAAATCACCGTTTTTTTTCTTGGGCGAATCCTACATACGTGTAAAATCTCAGCATTCTGCGATTTTGTGAATATATTAGCCAAGTCTCGCCAAAGCAAGTCTATGGGTGCAAGAAACACCACACAGACCATCAGTGCGACTTGCGAGAAATACGCACACATTTTCCTCATTTCAGCCCATGGAGCCATTAAATTCAATGAGGAAAAGCGGTGAGAAATGTAAAGCCATACGGATGTCATACCGATACTTAGATGCAGGGAAATTGCATCATCGCATTGCAAATGGATTACACACCGATGACCATATGGAGGACACTTGTGCGACTCTCGGCTGGGAGAATCGGACTTAGTATTCCTACAGTTAGCGTGACACTGGCCTTATGATCAGCACAGTACAATTTTGGAAACAAAATTTTTTTTGTTAGGAAGTTACAAGGGTTCAAATTTGACCAGTGATTTCTCATTTTTACAACAACAAAATTTACAAAACCATTTTTTAAGGGACCACCTCACATTTGAAGTGACTTTGGGGGGTCAATATAACAGAAAATACCCCAAATTGACAGCATTCTATAAACTGCACCCTTCAAGGTGTGCAAAACTACATTCAAGAAGTTTATTAACCCTTCAGATGCTTAAAATAAAGCAATGTGGAAGGAAAAAATGAACATTTTACTTTTTTCACAAAAAAATCACTTTGGAATCAATCTTTTTAATTTCACAAGGGTATCAGGAGAAAATGGACAACAAAATTTGCTGATACCCCATATGTGGGGAAATGCCACTGTTTGGGTGCATGGCAGGGCTCAGAAGGGTGGGAGCACCGTTTGGCTTTTTGAATGCAAAATTGGCTGGAATCAATGGTGGCACCATGTCGTGTTTGGAGACCCCCTGATGTACCTAAAAAGTGGAAACCCCCCAATTCTATATCCAACCCCAACCCCAAGACACCCCTAACCCTAATCCCAACCCTAACCATAACCCTATCCCCAACCATAACCCCAACATACCATTAACCCTAATCCCAACCCTAACCATAACCCAAACCACAAACCTACCCTCAACGCACCCCTAACCCTAATCCCAACCCTAACCATCACTTTAATCACAAACCTAACCCCAACACACAACTACCCTAATCCCAGCCCTAACAATAATCCCAACCCTAACCCTAGCACTAACTCAAACTCTAACCCTAGCCCTGACAATAACCCTAACCCTAGCCCTAACCCTTGTCCTAACCCTAACTTTAGCCCAACTTTAACCCAAATGGAAAATTGGAAATAAATACTTTTTAATTTTATTATTTTTAACTAACTAAGGGGGTGATAAAGGGGAGTTTGATTTACTATTTTTATTATTTTTATCACTGTTATATAGTCTATCACAGTGATAAAAATGAACCAATAGGAAAAATTTCCTATTATTGCCGGGTGCTGGCTGGAAAATCTCAGCGGGCGCACTGCACATGTGCCCGCCATTTTCTCTTGGAAGTAGACGCCGGTGGACCAGGGGACTTCACAAGGCCATGCAGGGACACTGGGAGGCGATCGGGGGACCCTATTTGTGTCTCCTCTGATGTGCGATCACATCAGAGGAGAGAAAAATTAATTGGAAAATAAGTAATAAGTAATAACTGTTTTTTACGTTCACGGTTATACCGTTAATAATGGTGATCGCAACACCAGGGTCGGTAAAACCTGACCAGAATCATGTTCTCTGGGGTCTCAGTTACCCCCGGTACCATGACCCCTGAGAAATTCCAACTTTGGGGGACACTATACACTTTTTCCACAGCGCCATTAATTAACTGAGCTGTGGTTTAAGTACCCTTAACTGTTGCCGTTAAAAGGCATATCGGCAGTCATTAAGGGGTTAAACAAAACCTTCAATAACTAACAGTTTGCCTTGTATGAGGCAGATTCAATAGCAATTGTTTGATGACTTGACTTACCTGCAACAAAGGCCCTGTGCACTCCATATTCATGGATAGCATCAATAGAAGTAAAATCATTTGGGGAATAATATGAAAAACGTACTCTGTCATATTCAGTATATGTATATACAGTTGTTCTCTAAAGTTTACATATCCCGGAAGAATGTTTGCTTTCTTGGCCTTTTTTCAGAGAATATGAATGATAATAACACCAAAACTTTTTCTCCACTCATTGAAGGTGGTTGGGTGAAGCCATTTATTGTCAAAATTATGTGTTTTCTCTTTTTAAATCATAAAGACAACCCAAAACATCCAAATGACCCTGATCAAAAGCTCACATACCCCATTTCTTAATACATGTATTGTTCCCTCTAACATCAATGACAGCTTGAAGTCTTTTGTGGTAGTTGTGGATAAGGAACTTTATTTTCTCAGATGGTAAAGCTGCCCACTCATCTTGGCAATAAGCCTCCAGTTCCTGTAAATTCCTGGGCTGTCTAGCATGAACTGCATGCTTGAGATCTCCCCAGAGAGGCTCAATGATATTGATGTCAGGAGACTGAGATGGCCACTCTAGAACCTTCACTTTGTTCTTCTGTAATCAATGAAAGGTCGACTTGGCCTTGTGTTTTGGATCATTGTCATGTTGGAACATCCAAGTACGTCCCATGCGCAGCTTCCGGTCAGATGATTGCACATTTACCTCCAGTATTTGCTGATACCGTGCTGCATTCAGCTTTCCTTCATCCTTGACCAAGTTTGCTGTGTCTTTGCAGCTCACACATACCCAAAACATCAGCAATCCACCTCTGCGGTTTACAGTAGGGATGGTGTTCCTTTCATCATAGGCCTTTTTGACCTCTCTCCAAATGAAACATCTATGGTTGTGGTCAAAAAGTTCAATTTTGGTCTCATCACTCCAAATTACCTTGTTCAAGAAGTTTTAAGGTTTGTCTCTGTGCTGTTTTACATTTTGTAGGCAAGATACTTTGTGGCATTTCTGCAGGAATGGCTTTCTTCTTGGGACTCGCCCATGCAGCCCATTTTTCTTCAATTCCCTCCTTATTGTGCATCTTGAAACAGCCACACTGCTAGTTTTCAGAGAGTTCAGTATTTCAGCTGATGTTATTTGTGGGTTTTTCTTTGCATCCCGAACAATTTTCCTGGCAGTTGAGGACAAAATTTTTGTTGGTTTACCTGACCATGGTTTTGTTTTTACAAAGCCCCAGATTTTCCATTTGTTAATCACAGTATGAATGCTGCTGACTGGCATTATCAATTCCTTTGATATCTTTTTGTATCCCTTTCCTTATTTATACTGTTCAACTACCTTTTCCCGTAGATCTGTTGACAGTTCTTTTGCATTCCCCATGACTCACAATCCAGAAACTTCAGTGGCTGGATGAAAGATGCAAGAGTCTGTCTGGATCCCAGAAACTCACTCAGCTTTTATGCACACACACTGATTACAAGCAAACAGGTCACAAGTGAGGATGTTACCTTTAGTAGCTATTTAAATCCATCTGTGTCAACTTCTGTGCATGTTATTCACCAGGGTATGTGAACTTTTGATCAGGGTCATTTGGATGCTTTAGGTTGGAATTATGATTTAAAAAGAGAAAACACAGTAGTTTGACAATACAGTTAGGGCCAGAAATATTTGGACAGTGACACAAGTTTTGTTATTTTAGCTGTTTACAAAAACATGTTCAGAAATACAATTATATATATAATATGGGCTGAAAGTGCACACTCCCAGCTGCAATATGATAGTTTCCACATCCAAATCGGAGAAAGGGTTTAGGAATCATAGCTCTGTAATGCATAGCGTCCTCTTTTTCAAGGGACCAAAAGTAATTGGACAATGGACTCTAAGGGCTGCAATTAACTCTGAAGGCGTCTCCCTCGTTAACCTGTAATCAATGAAGTAGTTAAAAGGTCAGGGGTGGATTCCAGGTGTGTGGTTTTGCATTTGGAAGCTGTTGCTGTGAGCAGACAACATGCGGTCAAAGGAACTCTCAATTGAGGTGAAGCAGAACATCCTGAAAAAAAAGAAAAAATCCATCAGAGAGATAGCAGACATGCTTGGAGTAGCAAAATCAACAGTTGGGTACATTCTGAGAAAAAAGGAATTGACTGGTGAGCTTGGGAACTCAAAAAGGCCTGGGCGTCCACGGATGACAACAGTGGTGGATGATCGCCGCATACTTAATTTGGTGAAGAAGAACCCGTTCACAACATCAACTGAAGTCCAGAACACTCTCAGTGAAGTAGGTGTGTCTGTCTCTAAGTCAACAGTAAAGAGAAGACTCCATGACAGTAAATACAAAGGGTTCACATCTAGATGCAAACCATTCATCAATACCAAAAATAGACAGGCCAGAGTTAAATTTGCAGAAGAACACCTCAAGAAGCCAGCTCAGTTCTGGAAAAGTATTCTATGGACAGATGAGACAAAGATCCACCTGTACCAGAATGATGGGAAGAAAAAAGTTTGGAGAATAAAGGGAACGGCACATGATCCAAGGCACACCACATCCTCTGTAAAACATGGTGGAGGCAACGTGATGGCATGGGCATGCATGGCTTTCAATGGCACTGGGTCACTTGTGTTTATTGATGACATAAGAGCAGACAAGAGTAGCCGGATGAATTCTGAAGTGTACCGGGATATACTTTCAGCCCAGATTCAGCCAAATGCTGCAAAGTTGATTGGACGGCGCTTCATAGTACAGATGGACAATGACCCCAAGAATACATCCAAAGCTACCCAGGAGTTCATGAGTGCCAAAAAGTGGAACATTCTGCAATGGCCAAGTCAATCTCCAGATCTAAACCCAATTGAGCATGCATTTCACTTGCTCAAATCCAGACTTAAGACGGAAAGACCCACAAACAAGCAAGACCTGAAGGCTGCGGCTGTAAAGGCCTGGCAAAGCATTAAGAAGGAGGAAACCCAGCGTTTGGTGATGTCCATGGGTTCCAGACTTAAGGCAGTGATTGCCTCCAAAGGATTTGCAACAAAATATTGAAAATAAAAATATTTTGTTTGGGTTATGTTTATTTGTCCAATTACTTTTGACCTCCTAAAATGTGGAGTGTTTGTAAAGAAATGTGTACAATTCCTACATTTTCTATCAGATATTTTTGTTCAACCCTTCAAATTAAACGTTACAATCTGCACTTGAATTCTGTTGTATGGGCAGCACGGTGGCGCAGTGGTTAGCACTGCAGCCTTGCAGCGCTGGGGTCCTGGGTTCTAATCCCACCCAAGACAACATCTGCAAAGAGTTTGTATGTTCTCTCCGTGTTTGCGTGGGTTTCCTCCGGGCACTCCGGTTTCCTCCCACATTCCAAAGACATACTGATAGGGATTCTAGATTGTGAGCCCCATCGGGGACAGCGATGATAATGTGTGCAAAACTGTAAAGCGCTGCGGAATATGTTAGCGCTATATAAAAATAAAGATTATATAAAAAAAATAAAGATTATTGTTGTAGAGGTTTCATTTCAAATCCAATGTGGTGGCATGCAGAGCCCAACTCGCGAAAATTGTGTCACTGTCCAAATATTTCTGGCCCTAACTGTAAATGGCTTCACCCAATCAAAGGATAAGTCCACACGTATAGTGGGTACAAAGACATTAAAATAGAGGGTAGAAGTGGTCAAGGCATATAGATAGCATCTTTATATCATATTGAGATGGAGCATGGGAAAGTAAGAGAAAATCAAAGGAAGAAGAAACATACCCTTTTGTAGATGCATCAACAAGAGTATTTGTTCACCCCTTTTCGGTAAGGGCATGTTTCTTCTTCCTTTGATTTTCCCTTACTTTCCCATGCTCCATCTCAATATGATATTAACCCCTTCATGACCCAGCCTATTTTGACCTTAAAGACCTTGCCGTTTTTTGCAATTCTGACCAGTGTCCCTTTATGAGGTAATAACTCAGGAACGCTTCAACGGATCCTAGCGGTTCTGAGATTGTTTTTTCGTGACATATTGGGCTTCATGTTAGTGGTAAATTTAGGTCAATAAATTATGCGTTTATTTGTGATAAAAACGGAAATTTGGCGAAAATTTTGAAAATTTCGCAATTTTCACATTTTGAATTTTTATTCTGTTAAACCAGAGAGTTATGTGACACAAAATAGTTAATAAATAACATTTCCCACATGTTTACTTTACATCAGCACAATTTTGGAAACAAAATTTTTTTTTGCTAGGAAGTTATAAGGGTTAAAATTTGACCAGCGATTTCTCATTTTTACAACGAAATTTGCAAAACCATTTTTTTAGGGACCACCTCACATTTGAAGTCAGTTTGAGGGGTCTATATGGCTGAAAATACCCAAAAGTGACACCATTCTAAAACTGCACCCCTCATGGTACTCAAAACCACATTCCAGAAGTTTATTAACCCTTCAGGTGCTTCACAGCAGCAGAAGCAACATGGAAGGAAAAAATGAACATTTAACTTTTTAGTCACAAAAATTATCTTTTAGCAACAATTTTTTTATTTTCCCAATGGTAAAAGGAGAAACTGAACCAAGTAAGTTGTTGTACAATTTGTCCTGAGTATGCTGATACCTCATATGTGGGGGTAAACCTCTGTTTGGGCGCACGGCAGGGCTTGGAAGGGAAGGAGCGCCATTTGGCTTTTTGAATCAAAAATTGGCTCCACTCTTTAGCGGACACCATGTCACGTTTGGAGAGCCCCCGTGTGCCTAAAAATTGGAGCTCCCCCACAAGTGACCCCATTTTGGAAGCTAGACGCCCCAGGGAACTTATCTAGGTGCATAGTGAGCACTTTGAACCCCCAGGTGCTTCACAAATTGATCCGTAAAAATGAAAAAGTACTTTTTTTTCACCAAAAAAATTCTTTTTTCCTCAATTTTTTCATTTTCACATGGGCAACAGGATAAAATGGATCCTAAAATTTGTTGGGCAATTTCTCCTGAGTACACTGATACCTCACATGTGGGGGTAAACCACTGTTTGGGCACATGGTAAGGCTAGGAAGGGAAGGAGCGCCATTTGACTTTTTGAATGAAAAATTATCTCCATCATTAGCGGACACCATGTCGCGTTTAGAAAGCTCCTGTGTGCCTAAACATTGGCGCTCCCCCACAAGTGACCCCATTTTGGAAACTAGACCCCCCAAGGAACTTATTTAGATGCCTAGTGAGCACTTTAAACCCTCAGGTGCTTCACAAATTGATCTGTAAAAATGAAAAAGTACTTTTTTTTCACAAAAAAATTCTTTTCGCCTCAATTTTTTCATTATCACATGGGCAATAGGATAAAATGGATCCTAAAATTTGTTGGGCAATTTTTCCCGAGTACGACGATACCTCATATGTGGGGGTAAACCACTGTTTGGGCACACGGCAGGGCTCAGAAGGGAAGGCGCGCCATTTGACTTTTTGAATGGAAAATTAGCTCCAATTGTTAGCGGACACCATGTCGCGTTTGGAGAGCCCCAGTGTGCCTAAACATTGGAGCTCCCCCACAAGTGACCCCATTTTGGAAACTAGACCCCCCAAGGAACTTATCTAGATGCATATTGAGCACTTTAAACCCCCACGTGCTTCACAGAAGTTTATAACGCAGAGCCATGAAAATAAAAAATAATTTTTCTTTCCTCAAAAATGATTTTTTAGCCTGGAATTTCCTATTTTGCCAAGGGTAATAGGAGAAATTGGACCCCAAATGTTGTTGTCCAGTTTGTCCTGAGTACGCTGATACCCCATATGTGGGGGTAAACCACTGTTTGGCCGCACGGCAGGGCTCGGAAGGGAAGGCACGCCATTTGGCTTTTTAAATGGAAAATTAGCTCCAATCATTAGCGGACACCATGTCACGTTGGGAGAGCCCCTGTGTGCCTAAACATTGGAGATCCCCCACAAATGACCCCATTTTGGAAACTAGTCCACCAAAGGAACTAATCTAGATGTGTGGGGAGGACTTTGAACCCCCAAGTGCTTCACAGAAGTTTATAACGCAGAGCCATGAAAATAAAAAAAAAAATTATTTTCTCAAAAATGATCTTTTAGCCTGCAATTTTTTATTTTCCCAAGGGTATCAGGAGAAATTTGACCCCAAAATTTGTTGTCCAGTTTCTCCTGAGTACGCTGATACCCCATATGTGGGGGTAAACCACTGTTTGGGCACATGCCGGGGCTCGGAAGTGAAGTAGTGACGTTTTGAAATGCAGACTTTGATGGAATGCTCTGTGGGCGTCACGTTGCGTTTGCAGAGCCCCTGATGTGGCTTAACAGTAGAAACCCCCCACAAGTGACCCCATTTTGGAAACTAGACCCCGAAAGGAACTTATCTAGATGTGTGGTGAGCACTTTGAATCCCCAAGTGCTTCACAGAAGTTTATAATGCAGAGCCGTGAAAATAATAAATACATTTTCTTTCCTCAAAAATAATTATTTAGCCCAGAATTTTTTAATTTTCCCAAGGGTAACAGGAGAAATTTGACCCCAATATTTGTTGTCCAGTTTCTCCTGATTACGGTGATACCCCATATGTGGGGGTAAACTACTGTTTGGGCACATGCCGGGGCTCGGAATTGAAGTAGTGATGTTTTGAAATGTAGACTTTGATGGAATGCTCTGCGGGCGTCACGTTGCGTTTGCAGAGCCCCTGATGGGGCTAAACAGTAGAAACCCCCCACAAGTGACCCCATTTTGGAAACTAGACCCTGAAAGGAACTTATCTAGATGTGTGGTGAGCACTTTGAACCCCCAAGTGCTTCATAGAAGTATATAATGCAGAGCCGTGAAAATAATAAATACGTTTTCTTTCCTCAAAAATAATTATTTAGCCCAGAATTTTTTATTTTCCCAAGGGTTACAGGAGAAATTGGACCCCAAAAGTTGTTGTTCAGTTTCTCCTGAGTACGCTGATACCCCATGTGTGGAGGTAAACCACTGTTTGGGCACACGTCGGGGCTCAGAAGGGAAGTAGTGACTTTTGAAATGCAGACTTTGATGGAATGGTCTGCGGGCGTCACGTTGCGTTTGCAGAGCCCCTGGTGTGCCTAAACAGTAGAAACCCCCCACAAGTGACCCCATTTTAGAAACTGGACCCCCCAAGGAACTTATCTAGATATGTGGTGAGCACTTTGAACCCCCAAGTGCTTCACAGACGTTTACAACGTAGAGCCGTGAAAATAATAAATCATTTTTCTTTCTTCAAAAATGATGTTTTAGCAAGCATTTTTTTATTTTCACAAGGGTAACAGGAGAAATTGGACCCCAGTAATTGTTGCGCAGTTTATCCTGAGTATGCTGGTACCCCATATGTGGGGTTAAACCACTGTTTGGGCACACGTCAGGGCTCGGAATTGAGGGAGCACCATTTGACTTTTTGAATACGAGATTGGCTGGAATCAATGGTGGCGCCATATTGCGTTTGGAGACCCCTGATGTGCCTAAACAGTGGTAACCCCTCAATTCTACCTCCAACACTAACCCCAACACACCCCTAACCCTAATCCCAACTGTAGCCATAACCCTAATCACAACCCTAACCCCAACACACCCCTAACCACAACCCTAACCCCAACACACTCCTAACCCTAACCACAACCCTAACCACAACCCTAATTCCAACTGTAGCCATAACCCTAATCACAGCCCTAACCCTAACCCTAACCCCAACACATCCCTAACCCTAATCCCAACTGTAGCCATAACCCTAATCACAGCCCTAACCCTAACCCCAACACACCCCTAACCATAATCCCAACTGTAGCCATAACCCTAATCACAACCCTAACCACAACACACCCCTAACCACAACCCTAATTCCAACCCTAACCCTAAGGTTATGTGCCCACGTTGCAGATTCGTGTGAGATTTTTCAGCATCATTTTTTAAAAATCCGCAGGTAAAAGGCACTGCGTTTTACCTGCGGATTTTCCGCGGATTTCCAGTGTTTTTTGTGCGGATTTCACCTGCGGATTCCTATTGAGGAACAGGTGTAAAACGCTGCGGAATCCGCACAAAGAATTGACATGCTGCGGAAAATACAACGCAGCGTTTCGGCGCGGTATTTTCCGCACCATGGGCACAGCGGATTTGGTTTCCATATGTTTACATGGTACTGTACACCTGATGGAACACTGCTGCGAATCCGCAGCGGCCAATCCACTGCGGATCCGCAGCCAAATCCGCACCGTGTGCACATGGCCTAATTCTAAAGGTATGTGCACACGCTGCGGAAAACGCTGCGGATCCGCAGCAGTTTCCCATGAGTTTACAGTTCAATGTAAACCTATGGGAAACAAAAATCGCTGTACACATGCTGCGGAAAAACTGCACGGAAACGCAGCGGTTTACATTCCGCAGCATGTCACTTCTTTGTGCGGATTCCGCAGCGGTTTTACAACTGCTCAAATAGAAAATCGCAGTTGTAAAACCGCAGTGAAATGCGCAGAAAAAAAAGCGGTAAATCCGCCATAAATCCGCAGCGGTTTAGCACTGCGGATTTATCAAATCCGCAGCGGAAAAATTCCCAGAGGACCAGAATACGTGTGCACATACCGAAACCCTAACCCTACCCCTAACCCAACCCCTAACCCTACCCCTAACCCTAGCCCTAACCCTAACCCTACCCCTAACCCTAGCCCTAGCCCTAACCCTACCCCTAACCCTACCCCTAACCCTAGCCCTAACCCTAACCCTACCCCTAACCCTACCCCTAACCCTACCCCTAACCCTTGCCCTAACCCTACCCCTAACCCTACCCCTAACCCTAACCCTAACCCTACCCCTAACCCTAGCCCTAACCCTAGCCCTAACCCTACCCCTAACCCTAACCCTACCCCTAACCCTATTCTAACATTAGTGGAAAAAAAAAATTCTTTATTTTTTTATTGTCCCTACCTATGGGGGTGACAAAGGGGGGGGGTCATTTATTATTTTTTTAATTTTGATCACTGAGATAGATTATATCTCAGTGATCAAAATGCACTTTGGAATGAATCTGCCGGCCGGCAGATTCGGCGGGCGCACTGCGCATGCGCCCGCCATTTTGGAAGATGGCGGCGCCCGGGGAGAAGACGGACGGACCCCGGCAGGATCGGTAAGTATGATAGGGTGGGGGGGAGCATGGGGGGGTGAATCGGAGTGCGGGAGGGGTGGAACGGAGCACGGGGGGGTAGAACGGAGCACAGGGGAGGGTGGAACGGAGCACGGGGGGGTGGAACGGAGCACGGAGGGGGGTGGATCGGAGTGCAGGGGGGGTGATCGGAGCACGGGGGGGTGATTGAAGCACGGGGGGAGCGGACAAAATCACGGGGGAGCCGGAGCACAGGACAGAGGGGAGCCGGAGCAGTGTACCGGCCAGATCGGAGGGCTGGGGGGGCGATCGGTGGGGTGGGGTGGGGGCACATTAGTATTTCCAGCCATGGCCGATGATATTGCAGCATCGGCCATGGCTGGATTGTAATATTTCACCCGTTATAATAGGTGAAATATTACAAATCGCTCTGATTGGCAGTTTCACTTTCAACAGCCAATCAGAGCGATCGTAGCCACGAGGGGGTGAAGCCACCCCCCTGGGCTAAACTACCACTCCCCCTGTCCCTGCAGATCGGGTGAAATGGGAGTTAACCCTTTCACCCGATCTGCAGGGACGCGATCTTTCCATGACGCCACATAGGCGTCACAGGTCGGATTGGCACCGACTTTCATGACGCCTACGTGGCGTCAAAGGTCGGGAAGGGGTTAAGATGCTCAGGAGACCATCCGCCATTTCTTCAGGAGCATGCCCAGGCATTGTAAGGAGGTCATACAGGCACGTGGAAGCCACACACGCTGCTGACTATCATTTCCTTGTCTTGAGGCATTTCCACTAAAGTTGGATAAGCCTGTAATTTGATTTTCCACTTTTATTTTGAGTATTATTTCAACTCCAGACCTCCATGGGATATTCATTTTGATTTACATTGATCATTTTTATCTTTTATTGTTCTCAACACGTTCCCTATGTAATGAATAAAGATTTGCAACTGAAACATTTCATTCAGATTTCTGAAACTTAACATGGACAAAACAGAATTCATCATCTTTCCTCCATCTCACGTGACCCCCCCAACGAACCTACCCATTACAGTAAATGGCCGCCCACTCTCCCCAGTCCCACAAGCTCGCTGCCTCGGGGTAATCCTTGACGCTGAAACTGAACTTCATGCATTTTTGGGCATACTGATTGCTGCTGGTGTGCACAGAGCCAACAAAGAGAATCTGGAGGAAATGTGGAATGTTGCTGCTCTGCCTCTTATATGTGCAGCCATGTCTCGTGACCGCTTCAAGATGATACTCAGATTTATCAGGTTTGACAACGAAAATACACGTGCAGAACGTGTGCAAACAGATAAAGCTGCACCAATACGGGACATCTGGACAATGCTGAACAGTAATCTGGAGAGAGCCTACAAGCCATATCATTGTATCACCGTCGACGAGCAATTATTTCCATTTAGAGGTCATACTAAATTTACCCAGTATATACCTTCAAAACCAGCTAAATATGGCATAAAGATTTTCTGGGCTTGTGACTCATCAAATGCCTACCCTTTACAAGGTCAGCTCTACACTGGGAAACCAACTGATGGTCCTCGACAAGTAAACATTGGAGAACGAACAGTATTGGACCTAGTGAGCTCGTATAAAGGCTCTGGAAGAAATGTCACCACCGATAACTTCTTTACAACCATGGAACTAGCTAAGGTATTGAACTCCTGGAACATGACACTAGTTGGTACAGTGAGAAAAAACAAAAGGTTCCTACCTAACAACATGCAGCCTGCCAAAGAAAGGCTTGTATACTCGACAAATTTTGCCTACAATCATGATGCAACAGTCTGTTCATATGTACCAAAGAAGAACAAATCAGTCGTGCTTCTATCATCTATGCACATGACGGGAGAAGTTGAAGAGACACTAGCAGCCAAGCCAGAGATAATAAAATACTACAACATAACAAAAGGTGGCGTTGATGTTATGGATAAAATGTTGGGAGAGTACACTGTGAAACGACGAACATCACGTTGGACTTTGGCATTTTTCTACAATATGATTGATGTCAGTGGGTTAGCATCCTACATCATCTACAGAGAACACAATCCAAGCTTCAGGGCAAAGGATCAACGAAGGTAAGTTGTGTAGGAAAAACTTGACGTGCTAGAAAAAAACTGACTACATTTTTGGAATCAGCATGCCAATTTTAGTATAAATCAGCTCAAAAACCTAACTCAACAGAATTTTTTTTTTCAAATTGTTCCCCTGTGTTATTTATGTGACCATTCTGGATTTTTCTGTTGTTAAACGAGAGGCACCCAAAATTTTGACCATGTGTGTATATATATCAATCTCGCCAAGGACAACATCTGCAAGGAGTTTGTATGTTCTCCCCGTGTTTGCGTGAGTTTCCCCCGTGTTCTCTAGTTTCCTCCCACATTCCAAAGACATACTGATGGAGGATTTAGATTTTGAGCCCAATGGGGACAGTGATGCTGAGGCCTATGATGCTTTGCGGAATATGATAAGCATAATAAATCTAAATATAAACATGGTATTCTCCCAAGTAAAACTGTCAGTAATCATAGATGCAAGCTGTAAGTAGCACAATGAGGAACAGATGCAGTAAGGATTTATATTCAAACTGATCAATTATTTGCCTGCTTTATGAGCAAATATTTAATTAGTACATACAGATCTTTAATGAGCTTCAGTGCATGAAAATTGCAAATAGGAACGAAAATTTGATTTTTAGCAAAAAATAGAAATGCAAAGTTTTAACTAAGTATGGAACTGATTGCTACAAGAACTTTTACTATGTTTTTTCTTTATTTTACTATGATTTATCATCTTCTTCATATTCTATAAATTTGAAATGCGCCCAATGTTCATGCTAATTTTTTTTTTTATAAATGCATCAAAACCGGAGAAAAACACATTACAATGCAACAGCACATTGTATATTGTGCTCATTGAGAAACTCCTAATTGTTGCATTTTTACATAAATATAGATAAAAATAAAATAAATGCAAAACTGAAATATTACTACGCTGAAAATAGAAAGTATGCATTTTACATACTTAAACACCTTCTTCTCCACGGTATTCACGGTGGAAAATGAAATGCTAGGTGAAATCCCAAGAAACAATGAAAACCCTATATTAAGGGTCACCAATCTAACCCAAGAAGAGGTGCGAAACCGGCTAAATAAGATTAAAATAGATAAATCTCCGGGTCCGGATGGCATACACCCACGAGTACTAAGAGAACTAAGTAATGTAATAGATAAACCATTATTTCTTATTTTTAGTGACTCTATAGCGACAGGGTCTGTTCCGCAGGACTGGCGCATAGCAAATGTGGTGCCAATATTCAAAAAGGGCTCTAAAAGTGAACCTGGAAATTATAGGCCAGTAAGTCTAACCTCTATTGTTGGTAAAATATTTGAAGGGTTTCTGAGGGATGTTATTCTGGATTATCTCAATGAGAATAACTGTTTAACTCCATATCAGCATGGGTTTATGAGAAATCGCTCCTGTCAAACCAATCTAATCAGTTTTTATGAAGAGGTAAGCTATAGGCTGGACCACGGTGAGTCATTGGACGTGGTATATCTCGATTTTTCCAAAGCGTTTGATACCGTGCCGCACAAGAGGTTGGTACACAAAATGAGAATGCTTGGTCTGGGGGAACATGTGTGTAAATGGGTTAGTAACTGGCTTTAGTGATAGAAAGCAGAGGGTGGTTATAAATGGTATAGTCTCTAACTGGGTCGCTGTGACCAGTGGGGTACCGCAGGGGTCAGTATTGGGACCTGTTCTCTTCAACATATTCATTAATGATCTGGTAAAAGGTTTACACAGTAAAATATCGATATTTGCAGATGATACAAAACTATGTAAAGCAGTTAATACAAGAGAAGATAGTATTCTGCTACAGATGGATCTGGATAAGTTGGAAACTTGGGCTGAAAGGTGGCAGATGAGGTTTAACAATGATAAATGTAAGGTTATACACATGGGAAGAGGGAATCAATATCACCATTACACACTGAACGGGAAACCACTGGGTAAATCTGACAGGGAGAAGGACTTGGGGATCCTAGTTAATGATAAACTTACCTGGAGCAGCCAGTGCCAGGCAGCAGCTGCCAAGGCAAACAGGATCATGGGGTGCATTAAAAGAGGTCTGGATACACATGATGAGAGCATTATACTGCCTCTGTACAAATCCCTAGTTAGACCGCACATGGAGTACTGTGTCCAGTTTTGGGCACCGGTGCTCAGGAAGGATATAATGGAACTAGAGAGAGTACAAAGGAGGGCAACAAAATTAATAAAGGGGATGGGAGAACTACAATACCCAGATAGATTAGCGAAATTAGGATTATTTAGTCTAGAAAAAAGACGACTGAGGGGCGATCTAATAACCATGTATAAGTATATAAGGGGACAATACAAATATCTCGCTGAGGATCTGTTTATACCAAGGAAGGTGACGGGCACAAGGGGGCATTCTTTGCGTCTGGAGGAGAGATGGTTTTTCCACCAACATAGAAGAGGATTCTTTACTGTTAGGGCAGTGAGAATCTGGAATTGCTTGCCTGAGGAGGTGGTGATGGCGAACTCAGTCGAGGGGTTCAAGAGAGGCCTGGATGTCTTCCTGGAGCAGAACAATATTGTATCATACAATTATTAGGTTCTGTAGAAGGACGTAGATCTGGGTATTTATTATGATGGAATATAGGCTGAACTGGATGGACAAATGTCTTTTTTCGGCCTTACTAACTATGTTACTATGTTACTATGTTACATAATTTAAATCCCTGACACACATACAGTACTGTACTTCTTGCCAGTTTACCATAACTCCAATTATGATTGCATTATAAGGAACCAGTAGTACGGGGTTGAATCTAATAAATGCAATCTCTTCCTTCAAGGCTTCAGTCACTGAGGTTTGTGTAATCCAAATACTACACACCATGAATACAGAACATATGACGAATATTTTTCACTTACCTTATCACCTGAAAACTTGCAATCTGCACTGGTGATTTACCCATGAAACTAATTCATACAATAGAACATATTTCTCAGCAAGCCAAGGTGAAAATCAACAACTACTAGAGGACAAAACCCTCATGAAATCCCAGCAACAGCAGTTTAGCCATGTGGCAATCTCTGTGGATCCATCTTAGCAGCATGTGTCAGTGTCCAAGACCAGCTGCTGCTGTTGGATCTGCGTTGTCCGACACTCCCGTATGCCATTAATATACGTTAGTTGTACACTAAAAAGGAAAACATCATAAACAAGCACTGGAAAAATATTGTTTTGACCTGCAATATTGATTTCTACAAAAAAGGTAGATTTGGATTCCATCTGCACTGAATTTTATGTACTTTCAGAGGGATCATTTCAACTGGTATGGCCAGACAAATATGACTTTATAGCTGTACAGTTGCCTGCAATCCACATTTCGCAAGTCAGTGTACAGACTGGGAGATTTTCCTGACAAATATACCACAGACTTGTTCTAAAAACATAGTTCATAATCTATAGGTCAATGCTACTATCACAATAAGCTTTGTTTCTTAATCTTAAATAGGTATACAGGAAGAAACAACTGCACAGTCTTCCGATGTGAGTGCAAAAGTCCTCCTAATGGCAGAAGAGGTGGCACTCCAAATCACTTGAAATATTTTAGGTGAGACAAGTCAATGAGGTTTACTGTATTTACCCAACATGAAATGTTTCAGCTATCAAACAGCCTTTTTTTTTAAGGGAAGTAACATATCAGCAAAGTAGACCTGTAAGGTACGGCTTTCACAATACAACTAGGGTGACTACTCTTAAAACAACACAGGTTGTTACGATTCGGTAGCTTAATTTACAAGTACAAAGATATTTGCCTTGTATGGATATAATCACGTCCAGAAAGGTAATTGAGTTCTTAGAATAAAGTTTTGCATCAAGCCCATTTAAATAAATATGAAAAGAATCAGTTCATACCAGGAACCATCAATCGTTGTCAATGTACCTTCAACCCTCCACATTCTTGATGAAGTGATGGAGAACATAGACTAACTTGTCCTCCAATGCTAACATAAAGACATTGGCAATGGTAGGCATCACATTTTAACCCATGGCAGAGCCTTTTAATTCAATATACAGTCTTGTGCCAAATTTTTAGACAGTTGTAGAAAAAAATGCTGCAAAATAAGAATCCTCTCATAAATAGAAGGGTTTATAGCATATTTTTATGAATTAAAAAAAATGCAACGTAAATGAACAAATAAGCAGAGGGTGGCAGACAAGGGGTGCAGGGATGTGTGTGAGATGGATGACAGCTTTTTTGCACTGAACACAGTGCTTTTACGAGTCCAAACCCATGGACCCTTAAGGTACCTTCACACATAACGATATTGTTAACGATATCGTTGCTATTTGTGACGTAGCAACGATATCGTTAATGAAATCGTTATGTGTGACAGCGACCAACGATCAGGCCCCTGCTGGGAGATCGTTGGTCGCTGAAGAAAGTCCAGAACTTTATTTCGTCGCTGGATCTCCCGTGGACATCGCTGGATCGGCGTGTGTGACACCGATCCAGCGATGTCTTCACTTGTAACCAGGGTAAACATCGGGTAACTAAGCGCAGGGCCGCGCTTAGTAACCCGATGTTTACCCTGGTTACCATGCTAAAAGTAAAAAAAAACAAACAGTACATACTTACCTACCGCTGTCTGTCCTCCAGCGCTGTGCTCTGCACTCCTCCTGTACTGGCTGTGACGTCACCGCTCTGCTTTCCGGCACCCAGACAGTACAGGAGGAGAGCAGAGAAGCAGAGCGCAGCGCTGGAGGACAGACAGCTGTAGGTAAGTATGTACTGTTTGTTTTTTTTTACTTTTAGCATGGTAACCAGGGTAAACATCGGGTTACTAAGCGCGGCCCTGCGCTTAGTTACCCGATGTTTACCCTGGTTACCGGCATCGTTGGTCGCTGGAGAGCGGTCTGTGTGACAGCTCTCCAGCGACCAAACAGCGACGCTGCAGCGATTCGGATCGTTGTCGGTATCGCTGCAGCGTCGCTAAATGTGAAGGGGCCTTTAAGGTACCTTCACACATAACGATATTGTTAACGATATCGTTGCTATTTGTGACGTAGCAACGATATCGTTAATGAAATCGTTCTGTGTGACAGCGACCAACGATCAGGCCCCTGCTGGGAGATCGTTGGTCGCTGAACAAAGTCCAGAACTTTATTTCGTCGCTGGACTCCCTGGAGACATCGCTGGATCGGCGTGTGTGACACCGATCCAGCAATGTCTTCACTGGTAACCAGGGTAAACATCGGGTAACTAAGCGCAGAGCCGCGCTTAGTAACCCGATGTTTACCCTGGTTACCATCCTAAAAGTAAAAAAAAACAAACACTAGATACTTACCTACAGCCGTCTGTCCTCCAGCGCTGTGCTCTGCACTCCTCCTGTACTGGCTGTGAGCCGGAAAGCAGAGCGGTGACGTCACCGCTCTGCTTTCCGGCTCACAGTCAGTGCAGGAGGAGAGCAGAGAAGCAGAGCGCAGCGCTGGAGGACAGACGGCTGTAGGTAAGTATCTAGTGTTTGTTTTTTTTTACTTTTAGCATGGTAACCAGGGTAAACATCGGGTTACTAAGCGCGGCCCTGCGCTTAGTTACCCGATGTTTACCCTGGTTACCGGCATCGTTGGTCGCTGGAGAGCGGTCTGTGTGACAGCTCTCCAGCGACCAAACAGCGACGCTGCAGCGATCCGAATCGTTGTCGGTATCGCTGCAGCGTCGCTTAATGTGAAGGGGCCTTTAGAAGCACTGTGTTCAGTGTCAAACGGCCTGCACCCCTTGCCTGCCGCTCACCGTTAATTTGTCTGAAGATTAAATAAAGGACAAATGGTGAGTGCTGCATTTTTCTCATACTTGCAACATGGAATTTTAGAAGGAACTTGGCAGGGAGATGTTTCGAAAAGATTTTGGAGCGCTAACCCCAGGTCAGTTTATGCAGGCTTGTGCAAATCCTTTTGTCTCTTCATGTAATTTGTTTGTTGTTCAAATGCAAAATAAGTTTTGAGTCAATGAAATTTCTCACTGATGATATTCCATGATAATAATAATAGTTTAATTTATATAGCACCAATATATTCCGCAGCACTTTACAATTAAGTGGGGACATAGACAAACAATAAAACATGACAAAGTTTCACGTAGTTAATAATAATAATTATAATAATTTTTATTTATATAGCGCCAACAAATTCCGCAGCACTTTACAATTAAGCGGGGACATGTACATGTAGTTCAATAATTACAAGGGCCCTGCTCTCAAGCTTGCAATCTATAAGGAAATATGGGAGGAAACCATAGGTAAAAAGTGCTTATCATGTATGGTCATTATAATAAACTAGATGGTAGCCCGATTCTAACGCATCGGGTATTCTAGAATATGCATGTCCACGTAGTATATTGCCCAGCCACATAGTATATTGCCCAGCCATGTAGTATATTGCCCAGCCACGTAGTATATTGCCCAGTCACGTAGTATATTGCCAAGTCACGTAGTATATTGCCCAGCCACATAGTATATTGCCCAGCCACATAGTATATTGCCCAGCCACATCGTATATTGCCTAGCCACATAGTATATTGCCCAGCCATGTAGTATATTGCCCAGCCACGTACTATATTGCCCAGTCACGTACTATATTGCCCAGCCACCTAGTATATTGCCCAGTCACGTAGTATATTGCCCAGTCACTTACTATATTGCCCAGCCACATAGTATATTGCCCAGTCACGTACTATATTGCCCAGCCACATAGTATATTGCCCAGTCACGTACTATATTGCCCAGTCACGTACTATATTGCCCAGCCATATAGTATATTGCCCAGTCACGTAGGATATTGCCCAGTCACGTAGTATATTGCCCAGTCACGTAGTATATTGCAGAGCCTGCGTAGTATATTGAACAGCCCGTGTAGTATATTGCACAGGCCGCGTAGTATATTGCACAGCCCGCGTAGTATATTGCCCAGCGCGCGTAGTATATTGCACAGCCCGCGTAGTATATTGCCCAGTCCACATAGTATATTGCCCAGCGCGCGTAGTATATTGCACAGCCCACGTAGAACATTGCCCAGCCTGCGTAGTATATTGCCCAGCCCGTGTAGTATATTGCACTTCCCACGTAGTATATAGCAATGTGGGCATCATATCCCTGTTAAAAAAAAGAATTAAAATAAAAAATAGTTATATACTCACCTTCCGCTGGCCCCTGGATCCAGAAAGTGTTTACCGATGCTCCTCGTGCACTCCGGTCTCAAGAGTGCATTGTGGTCTCGCGAGATGATGACGTAGCAGTCTCGTGAGACTGCTACGTCATCATCTCGCGAGATTGCAATGCATGGACCGGTCGCCGGAGTGTCGCAAGGATTGGGAAGGGCGCCGGAAGGTGAGTGTAACGGGGTCTACCAAACTAGGGTACCTCTTTCAATAAGACCCCGTGTTTCAGGAGGTCCACTCTGCTTTGGCTGGAGTCTGAATGAAGGATGCTGGCTGGAATTGCTTGGTTACATGGGCGTATATAAAAGATCACTGCTTTTCCACGTATTTCCAGTCTGACAACACTTTACTCACAGGACACAGAATGTATCACACAGATACAGAGGGCAGACCAATAGAAAAGCTGCAGGCCAGACATACATTACAATAGCCGCAGGTGGCCGGAGCCTGCCGATATTTACTGTGGGAATTACAAAGGTGGGGAGCGGACAAGAGGGGAATATCGTGTCCCCTCTGCCCAGGGGAGCAGTCTGTGTGCATTAGGGACATGCATCTCACATGGAACCTATTATACATACATACTGTATAACTGCACAACATATTCTGGGTGCTGAGTGGTTCTGTAACACGTAACACGGCTCCTCTTTTCAGTGCCGCGATCGGCATACACAGTCTGATCCTTAACGGATCGGTTTGGGGGATGACCGAAGTTTATGCGGTTGGTACAAGTTCCGTTTGTCGACTTAGTCCATCGGCATTACCATTTTGTTTGCCGGGTCTGTAGTGGATGGTGAAGTCCAGAGGTTGTAGGGCTAAACTCCACCGCAGCAATCTGGCGTTGTCTCCGGAGACCCGATTAAGCCAGACTAGGGGCTCCATTAGGAGGGAAAACTGTTATCCATACAAATATGGTTGCAACTTTTTGAGTGCCCATACTACCGCCAGGCACTCCTTCTCGATGGCCGCATAGCTTACTTCACAGGGCAGTAGTTTCCAACTCAGGTAAGCTACCGGGTGTTCTTGGCCGTCCGGCCCGACTTGGCTCAGTACTGCCCCCAATCCAAACATAGAAGCGTCTGTGTGAACAAGGAAACGTTTAGTTGGATCGGGTGCGGCCAATACAGGGGTATTGGTGAGGGCGTCCTTTAGTTGGCGGAAGGCTTCCTCACACTCTGGGGTCCAGGTTACCTGGCGGGGTTGGTTCTTATGGGTCAGATCAGTGAGGGGCTTGGCTACCCTGCTGTAATTGGGAACGAATTTCCTGTAATACCCCGCTGTCCCTAGAAATGCCATGTCCTGGATTTTAGTGCTTGGGGTGGGCCATTTGGCTATGGCCTCAATCTTGGCTGGTTCTGGTTGCTATTTGCCACTTCCCACCCAATGCCCTAAATACTGAACCTCTGCTTTGCCCACATGACACTTGTTTGGGCTCAGGGTGATTCCGGCCTTGTGGATCCTGTCCAATACTGTCTCTAGGTGATTTAGATGCTCTTCTCATGTCGTACTGTAGATGGTGATGTCGTCCAGGTAGGCACAAGCATAGTCCTGGAGACCATCCAGAAGCCGGTCAGCCAGCCTCTGGAAGGTCGCCGGCGCATTCTTCATCCCGAATGGCTCAAAACTGGAATAAGCCGAACGGGATGACAAATGCCGACTTGGGAATAGCGTCAGGACTAAGGGGAATCTGCCAGTAGCCTTTGCATAGATCGATGGTGGTTAAATACTTTGTCCCCGCCAGCCGGTCTAACAACTCATCCACACGCGGCATGGGATATGCATCCATCACTGTTTTCTCACTGAGCTTACGATAGTCTACACAAAACTGTGTAGTCCCATCCTTCTTGGGCACTAACACTACGGGGGATGCCCAGGGACTATCTGACTCTTCAATGACCCCTAAACGCAACATCTCTTGTATCTCTTGTTGCATCCCCTCTCGTACAGACTCAGGGACGCGGAAGGGGTTTTGTCGCAGGGGGGTCTGATCCTGGGCTGCAACCTTGTGTTGTGCCAGGCGAGTGTACCCTGGTCTCCCCGAAAACATCCTCTGTCGTTGCCTCAACAACGCCTCCACCTGCTGTCTCTCTCAGGGGCCTAGGTCTTCACCCAAGTGTACCTGGTCCCATGTTTTAGACTGAGTCCTTTCCCCTAAGACATCCGGCAAGGGAAGTCCAGCTAAATCCTCTGCTTCAGGTGCACAGATGGCCACTACCTCTTCAGGGCGCTCACGGGAGGGCTTCAGCATATTCATTTGGAACATGCGGATAACCCTGGGGTCATCACAGTCGGAGACATTATAGGTTGTGTCGGCTATTTTCCCCACTACCTGGTAGGGCCCCTGCCATGCAGCTTCGAACTTGTTCTGCCTAGTGGACTCTAACACCAGGACCTTCTGTCCTATTTCCAAGGTGCGCTCTCTGGCCCTCCGATCGTACCATACGCGCTGGCGCCGCTGGGTCACCTGCATGTTCTCACGTACAGCCTGGGCCAGCTCCTGTAGGCGGTCCCGGAATTCCAGCACATAGGGTACAATAGGTACCCCTTCTATGATGCCCTCCCCTTCCCAGTGTTCTAGCACTAAGTCTAGAGGTCCCCTTACCCGTGTCCTATATACCAGCTCGAACGGGGAGAACCCCGTGGATTATTGGGGCACCTCCCGATATGCAAACAGGAGGTGTGGCAAGAATTTCTCCCAGTCCCTGTAGGTCCTGGTAAAAGTCCCATGAGTTGTTTTAACGTCCCGTTAAAGCGTTCACACAACCCATTGGTTTGCGGGTGGTACGGGGCACTTCTAATGGACTTTACGCCACACAGCTTCCACAGTTGGTTGGTCACCTCTGCTGTAAACTGGGTACCCTGGTCCGAGATAATCTCCTGGGGAAATCCAACCCGTGAGAAAACCTGGAGCAGGGCGGCCGCCACCATCTCTGCCAGTATGTTAGGTAACGCAACCGCCTCTGGATACCATGTGGTATAATCTACCACTGTCAATATATACGCCGAAGTGCCTGGCCAAGGGTATGTCATGAGAGATTCACAGTAACTCCTGCCTATACTTCTTGGGAACTACCAGCTGTCGTTTTATAGTGGGGTTCGTCCCTGTGTGGTGCTGCTCTGTGATCCGGTAGTGGAGTCCCTGCTTCCATACAAACTGTTCCCCTTCCAGTACCCCTCTCCCCTCCTGTGCCTTCCCGCGATATCCCTCCAATGAAGGATCCTCAAATAACTCCCTCTTAAATTCATCTGGGGTGGCCCAAGAAATGTGTCTGGCTATGGGAATACGTGTTGGGCTGAGATGTCTTACCTGGGCCTCCTCTGAGTGTGATTCCGCAGCTCGAGCTTGTCTCTGGGTGGTCACAGGATATGTCTCAGCCAGAGGGGCACCCGAGAAGGCAGACAACATGGGCCCCAAGTCATTTCCCAGCAAGACGTCTGCAGGCAAATTCTCCCTCAAGCCGACCTCAACAAGGCCATCCCCAACTCCCCAGTTCAAGTGAATCCTGGCAGTGGGCAGTCGATGTATAGCTCCCCCTGCTACACAGACTGCCACTGTCCGGTCCGTCTTCTCTTGGTCCCGGATGAGATGAGGCTTCACAAGGGTCAAAGTTGCCCCGGAATCTCTTAGTCCCTCCATACATTTCCCATTAACCCACACGACCTGTCGATGCTGTTGTCGGTTATCTGCCCGGGCTGCCTGCACGGGGTCTACTTCATGCAGCACTTCCTCCATCTCTTCCACCCCTTGGTTAGTCGAAGCCCCCAATGCCGGGTCAGCTTCGCCTTGGTAGCAGTGTACAGCAGCCCGGCTGAAGGTATCTGTTCCCGCCTTTGGCCACTGGGTATGCTGAGTCCGGTTGGGACATTGTCTTTGCAGGTGGCCCAGCTGACGGCAGGTGTGGCATCACACCCCAGGGGGACTGTGGTAGGCCGGGTTTCTAGCTGGTCCCCCTACAATCTTCGGTGGTTTGGGGCCCTCCAGGTCCATGGGCGGACCCATAGTGACCATCTTTGATCCAGACAACTGAGGCCTCCTGGCATCATGATGTTCATCGGCCAGACGAGCGGCTTCCTCAAGAGTCGTTGGCCACCTGTCCCAAAGCCATTCCTGTGTCTCGGGGGTTAGTCCATTAAAGAATCGTTCTAACAAGAAGAGCTGGAGGATGTCCTCCTTAGTGGTTGCTTAGCTCTCTTGTACCCACTGTAGCAGTGACCGCCGTAATTTACAGGCCCATTCAGCGTGGATATCGGTTATGCGTTTTATAAGTCCGTGGAACTTTTGGCGGTATGCCTCTGGTGTCAGCGCATACCGGGCCAAGATCACTTCTTTGATCCGCTCATAGTCCATACAGTCCTCATCAGGTACCGTGCGATAGGCGTCCGCTGCCCGGCCTGTCAGCTTGCTGGCCAGAATCTGAACCCGTTCCTCCGGCTTCACTTGATGAAGGGCACACTGCCGCTCAAAGTCCTGCAGAAAGCCATCAATTTCTTCCTCTGCCTCCCCCAACTGTCGGAAGGCATTATACTGGATCTTTTTGTGGCTTACTGTTGAAGGTACCTGGTCGAAGGCCAGAGCTCCCCCTGCTCGCTGACTCTCCTCTCTCCGCTCTGCCATCTCCATCTTGGCCAGCTCCACTTTGGTCCGCTCTGCCATGTCCATCTTGGCTAGCTCTATCCTCGTCCGCTCGGCCATCTTTTCCTTCAGATCAGTATGCACATCAGCCATCACCTCTCGTATGATCTCTACTGCAGGGTTTGGGCCATAGAACGCCAGTCTGTTCTTTACCTCCCTCTGGAATTCAGTCTCCTCCACGTTCACATTGGAGGGCGCTGCACTGTCGTGTTCCATGATGGCTGCTATCAAATCCACTTTTGTTTTGTTGCTGGTGATCAACCCTCGGGCTTCCACCAGATCTTTTAATGTAGCTCTCTTTAACTTCTGGTAGTTGTTCATTCCTTTCCTCCTGTGGAAGGGGAATCATATCCTGCTGTCTGCCACCAATGCAATGGGGTCTACCAAGCTGGGGTACCTCTTTCAGTACCACCCCGTGTTTCAGGAGGTACACTCTGCTTTGTCTGGAGTCTGAATTAAGGACACTGGTTGGAATTGCTTGGTTACATGGGCACATATAAAAGATCACTGCTTCTCCACGTATTTCCAGTCTGACAACACTCTATTCACAGGACACAGAATATATCACACAGATACAGAGGGCAGGCCAATAGAAAAGCGGCAGGCCAGACATACATTACAATAGCCGCAGGTGGCCGGAGCCTGACGATATTTACTGTGAGAATTACAAATGTGGGGGGCAGATAAAAGGGGAATATCGTGTCCCCTCTGCCCAGGGGCGCAGCCTGTGGGCTAATGCATTAGGAACATGCATCTCACATGGAACCTATTATACATACATATAACTGCACAACATATTCTAGGTGCTGAGTGGTTCCGTAACACGTAACAGTGAGTATATGATGATTTTTTATTTTTTTTTATTTTTTTTAACATTAGATCTTTTTACTATTGATGCTGCATAAGCAGCATCAATAGTAAAAAGTTGGTCACACAGGGTTAATAGCAGCGTTAATGGAGTGCGTTACACCGCGGCATAACGCTGTCCATTAACGCTGCCATTAACCCTGTGTGAGCGCTGACTGGAGGGGAGTATGGAGCGGGCGTGACTGCGCGGAGGAAGGAGCAGCCATGTTGCCGCCGGACTGTGCCCATCGCTGATTGGTTGTGGCAATGGTCGTGGGCTTTTTGCCACGACCAATCAGCGACTTGTATTTCCATGACAGACAGAAGCCACGACCAATGAATATGCGTGACAGACAGACAGAAAGAAGGAAGTGACCCTTAGACAATTATATAGTAGACCAGATAGTGGCCCGATTCCAACGCATCGGGTATTCTAGAATATGCATGTTCACTTAGTATATTGCCCAGTCATGTAGTATATTGCCCAGCCACGTAGTATATTGCCCAGTGACATAGTATATTGCCCAGCGACGTAGTATATTGCCCAGTGACATAGTATATTGCACAGCGACGTAATATACAGCACAGAGCCACGTAGTATATTGCCGAGCCACATAGTATATTGTCCAGTGACGTAGTATATTGCCCAGTCACGTTGTATATTGCCCAGTGACATAGTATATTGTCCAGTGACGTAGTATATTGCCCAGCCACATAGTATATTGCCCAGCTACATAGTATATTGCCCAGCTACATAGTATATTGCACAACGACGTAGTATACAGCACAGAGCCACGTAGTATATTGCCCAGTGACGTAGTATATTGCACAGCCACGTAGTATATTGCCGAGCCACATAGTATATTGTCCAGTGACGTAGTATATTGCCCAGTGATGTAGTATATAGCACAGAGCCACATAGTATATTGCCCAGTCACGTAGTATATTGCCCAGTGACGTAGAATACAGCACAGAGCCACGTAGTATATTGCCCAGCCACGTAGTATATTGCCCAGTGATGTTGTATACAGCACAGAGCCACATAATATATTGCCCAGCCACGTAGTATATTGCCCAGTCACGTAGTATATTGTCCAGCCACGTAGTATATTGCCGAGTGACGTAGTATATTGCCCAGTGACATAGTATACAGCACAGAGCCACGTAGTATATTGCCCAGCCACGTAGTATATTGCACAGCGACATAGTATATTGCCCAGTGACATAGTATATTGCCCAGTCACGTAGTATATTGCCCAGTGATGTAGTATATTGTCCAGTGACGTAGTATATTGCCCAGTCACTTAGCCACTTAGTATATTGCCCAGCTACATAGTATATTGCACAACGACGTAGTATACAGCACAGAGCCACGTAGTATATTGCCCAGTGACGAAGTATATTGCACAGCCACATAGTATATAGTATATTGCCGAGCCATGTAGTATATTGCCCAGTGATGTAGTATATTGCCCAGTGATGTAGTATACATCACAGAGCCACGTAGTATATTGCCCAGTCACATAGTATATTGCCCAGTGATGTAGTGTACAGCACAGAGCCACGTAGTATATTGCCCAGCCACGTAGTATATTGCCCAGTCACGTAGTATATTGCCCAGCCACGTAGTATATTTCCGAGTGACGTAGTGTATTGCCCAGTGATGTAGTATACAGCACAGAGCCACGTAGTATATTGCCCAGCCACATAGTATATTGCCCAGCCACGTAGTATATTGCACAGCGATGTAGTATATTGCACAGCGACGTAGTATATTGCCCAGCTACATGGTATATTGCCCAGCCACGTATGTCACAGGTTAAAAAATAAAAAATAAACATACTCACCTTCGGATCCGAGGGCGCCTTGTAGCACGCGGCTGCCGCCATCTTCCGTTTCCAGGATGCATTGCGAAATTACCCAGATGACTTAGCGGTCTCGCGAGGCCGCTAAGTCTTCTGGGTAATTTTGCAATGCATTGCCGGGAACAGAAGATGGCGGCCGGCTCTGCGGACAACGGAGGGTGAGTATAGCAGGTTTTTTGTTTTTTTATTATTTTTACCATTACATTTTTTTACTATTGAAGCCGCATAGGCAGCATCAATAGTAAAAAGTTGGGGACACACAGGGTTAATAGCGGTGGTAACGGAGTGCGCTACCCATGGCATAACGCGGTCCATTACCGCCGGCATTAACCCTGCGTTAGCGGTGGCTGGAGAGGAGTATGCAGGCGCCGGGCATTGACTGCGGGGAGTAAGGAGTGGCCATTTTCTTCCGGACTGTGCCCGTCGCTGATTGGTCATGGCTGTTTTGCACAAATCAGCGACTTGGATTTCCTTGACAGACAGAGGCCGCGACCAATGAATATCCGTGACAGAAAGAAGGAAAGACAGAAAGACGGAAGTGACCCTTAGACAATTATATAGTAGACTAGATGGCAGCCCGATTCTAAAGAATCGAGAGTCTAGAATCCATATATACTTTATTTATTCAAATGTAAGAATAATACAATTAATAAATAATAGTAAGAAAGAACAAAAAATGGCTGCACTCACCAGCTCTTGACAATTCTTGTTATTTAAGGTACAGTTACACAGGATCCATGAACATGCTTATGAGGGGAGGGATGAAAGACATCAGACTTAGCACGCTGTTTGCGCTTACGTGCGGCATCGGCGGCTTTTCGCTCTGCATCATTACCATACTTTATATCAGACCTGATCTTACGTGCGCCATCATAAGCTTTGGACTCTGTGTCATTAGTATACTTAACAGTGTCCATGCGCTTGCATCTATCCTCTGTACTCTTGTTAGCATGCTGTTTGCGCTTACGTGCGGCAGCGGCGTCTTTTTGCTCTGCATTATTAGTATACTTTCTATCAGACCTAATCTTACGTGCGCCATCAGCAGCTTTGGGCTCTGTGTCATTAGTATCCTTACTATTAGAGCTCATGTTGGCTAAGCTAAACAGCTTTAAGCGTGGTGGTGGCAAACAACAGGTTAATAAGAGGCAGTGTCAGGTAGTAGGAAAATAGCCAGTTAATAATAGGCAATAGTTCTTTGCAGGAATGCAGATATTAATAAATAGGCAGTTTATATTGCAGAGAAATTGCTGGGCAATAATGGACAATGTCCTTATGTGGCAAATAATAGAGCAATATACCCAATGTGGCAAAGAAGAGGTTAATAAACGGCAGTCTCTCAGTATAACAGTCAGTGAATAATAGGCAGTATATGGAGAAAACACCAAACAAAAGTTCAAAATTGGTGTGAAAATGTCACTGAACCACTTCACAACTAAATATATATAGTTTTGGTAAATGGTATTATCATTTTTTTGACGAAATTCGGCAGGAGCTTGAAGAGCAACGTCACTGGGCCCGCCTCCACGCAGTAGAAACTTGCTGTGAGGTAAACATTCAAAAATCACACCAAAATGGCAGGCGGAGTGTGTCACAGTACGGCACGTTTCTGATTGGTCGCTCGCAGCAGGCGGCAACCAATCAGACACTGGACACTGTTGACGTCACTTATCTCCGGACATTAGCTCCGGACATTATCTCCGGACATTAGCTCCGGACAGGAAGTTGGCACAAATTGCAGGAAGTAGTATTCTAGGCAATTATATTATACTAGATGGCAGCCCGATTCTAAAGAATCGGGAGTCTAGAATCCATATATACTTTATTTATTCAAATGTAAGAATAATACAATTAATAAATAATAGTAAGAAAGAACAAAAATAATAGGCAGTATATGGAGAAAACACCAAACAAAAGTTCAAAATTGGTGTGAAAATGTCACTGAACCACTTCACAACTAAATATATATAGTTTTGGTAAATGGTATTATCATTTTTTTGACGAAATTCGGCAGGAGCTTGAAGAGCAACGTCACTGGGCCCGCCTCCACGCAGTAGAAACTTGCTGTGAGGTAAAAATTCAAAAATCACACCAAAATGGCGGGCGGGGTGTGTCACAGTACGGCACGTTTCTGATTGGTCGCTCGCAGCAGGTGGCAACCAATCAGACACTGGACACTGTTGACGTCACTTATCTCCGGACATTAGCTCCGGACATTAGCTCCGGACATTAGCTCCGGACAGGAAGTTGGCACAAATTGCAGGAAGTAGTATTCTAGGCAATTATATATTAGATATAGTAGATAGGACATTTCAAATAAGCTGCATGACCAGTCATCAGCTAGTATCTGTCTAAGTATAGTTACTGTGTGCCATCGGGTGCATGGAAGATGTCGAGATAGATGATTAGGAGAGAACAGATTCTGAGAAAATTTGGAAAGAGGGAACAGAAAAAGGTTTGATTAATTATGTGAGGTGATAATCTGTGGCAAGACTTGAAAATAGCTGTTCACTAAGTCTCTGTCTCCAATCTCAATGAGCTACAGCAAGTTTACAAAGAATCGGCAAAAATTTCAGTTGCAGAAGTCATTGTAGTGAAAGGTGGTCCTAGAAAGTATTGACTCAGGTGGGGTAAATACAAATGCAAGTCATAATTCATATTTATATTTTTAAAATGATTGGGAAACCATGAATCATTTCCTTTACACTTCACAAACACTTGCTATATTTTGTTGGTATATCATATAAAATCCCAATAAAATACATTTAAGCTTGTGGGTTTAAAGTGAAAAAATGTGGAAAAAGTTCACGGGTACTAATAATATTTTAGGCACTGTTTATATATGTACAGCTACGTACTCATTTAATCAACAATACCTAAAGTGCCAATTAAATAAACTGTCATATATTTATTTTACTGATAAATTGTTGCTATTCTGATGGCAGACTATCAATTTACATTTGGTAACAATGTTCTGTTCAATGATCTGTTCTCCTAGTACCTAGGCAAAAAGTACTTGTTTTACTATAATTGGAACAGAAGTGTTACATTTAATTAGCACACCAGAAAACATTCACAACAATGATAAATTAACTTATTTAAAATAACGGACTTGTACACAAGTACAATTTATTTAATCAATCCATTTAAGCACATAATATTTATTTTACTCATATAGCGCCATTAATTCCACAGCTCTTTACAAACATTATTGGCACTGTCCCCATTGGGGCTCACAATCAATATTCCCTATCAGTCTTTGGAGTGTGGGAGGAAACCAGAGAACTTGGTGGAAGCTCACGCAAATATGAGGAGAGGATACAAACTCCTGTTAGATGTTGTCCTTGGTGGGAATTGAACCCAGGACCCCACCAAGGTTGTAGTGCTAACCACTGAGCCACCGTGCTGCCTTCACATCTTTTGTAAAAGGCATTGTCGGTGCACAGTGGTAGGTAAAAAGGGTCTGTTGTTAAAAAAAAAAGACCATTATCTGAACATGGTTACATTGTATTATATGACTGGCAGGAGAAGGTGTGAAAAAAAACGTTTTAACTTGCTCCCTCGTCAACCAATTTTCACAATTGTACTTTTGTTTTCTCTTCAATTCGTTCCACTGCCATAATTTTTTTCCCACCAACATAGACATTGAGGGCATATTTTTAAGAAACCATTAAATTAACCATGTAATGTACTGAAAAACATGTACTCTGGAACCCTCTACCCCAACATATCAGACTCTCACCTACCATCGAAACCTTCAAAAAGAACCTGAAGACCTACCTCTTCCGACAAGCCTACAACCTGCAGTAACCACCGATCGACCAAACCACTGCATGACCAGCTCTACCCTACCTACTGTATCCTCACCCATTCCTTGTAGATTGTGAGCCTCCGCGGGTAGGGTCCTCTCTCCTCCTGTACCACTTATGACTTGTATTGTTTAGGATTATTGTACTTGTTTTTATTATGTATACCCCTCCTCACATGTAAAGCGCCCTGGAATAAATGGCGCTATAACAATAAATAATAATAATAACTAAGTACTCTTTGTTTTTCTGCACTATGCTATTTTTTTATTTACTTCAGGGTATTTAATCATTATGTTTCTGTCTTTGGGTTTTTCTAAAACATACCAAAAAATGGGACACACAGAAAAAACTCACACACTCAGAAGACCGAAAAAAACTTAATAGGGAGACAATTTAGTGTCCCATAGCAAATTGTCTTTTTGTGATTCTTATTGGAAACTATTTACTCCACAAAAAATACTCTGTTTTCTCCCCCCACACTGCACAGGCAGTGAATATTCATTTCTCTTATAGTGTGCACAGTTACAGCCTCAGCCGCCGGCTTCCAGCACACATCCTTCTTACCTTCCCCAGCATGTCTTTGGAGACGCGCACAGTCTCTGGTGGTGAGTCTGATAAGGTGTCCACCATACCAAGCATACAAGGATGGGGACAGGGAGCCAGGCAGACAAGGATGGAGACGAGAAGCCATATATACAAGGATGTAGTTGAGGAACCATGCATACCAGGATAGGGATGAGGGGACAAGAGTTAATAGGTTTTCCCAGTTTTTCGTGGCAAAATTAGGTGCTTCGGCTTATACTCGGGTTGATTTATACTCTAGGATATACGGTAAGCTTTATTTGATTGTACAAACAGATCTACTATGAAGCAAAGCCACAGGTTTCATAAGTATGAAAACATAAGAAAGATTGATGTGTTCAGCAGATATTGCTTGATCGAGTCATGGGTAGTGTTGAGCATTCCGATACTGCAAGTATCGGGTATCGGCCGATACTTGCGGTATCGGAATTCCGATACCGAGATCCGATACTTTTGTGATATCGGGTATCGGTATCAGATCAATAGGGATGTGTAAAATAAAGAATTAAAATAAAAAATATTGATATGCTCACCTCTCCGGCGGCCCCTGGACATCACGCTGCTAACCAGGAGGCTTCTTTGGTTAAAATGCGCGCCTTTAGGACCTGCGAATGACGTCCCGGCTTCTGATTGGTCGCGTGCCGCCCATGTGACCGGCACGCGACCAATCAGAAGCCGCGACGTCATTCTCATTCACAAAACTCCTAATTCTAGGAATTAAGGACCTGCGAATGACGTCGCGGCTTCTGATTGGTCGCGTGCCGGTCACATGGGTGGCACGCGACCAATCAGAAGCCGGGACATCATTCGCAGGTCCTAAAGGCGCGCATTTTAAACAAAGAAGCCTCCCGGTTAGCAGCGTGATGTCCAGGGGCCGCCGGACAGGTGAGCATATCAATATTTTTTATTTTAATTCTTTATTTTACACATCCCTATGGATCCCAGGGCCTGAAGGAGAGTTTCCTCTCCTTCAGACCCTGGGAACCATGAGAATACCTTCCGATACTTGATGTCCCATTGACTTGTATTGGTATCGGATATCGGTATCGGCGATATCCGATATTTTTCTGGTATCGGCCGATACTATCCGATACCGATACTTTCAAGTATCGGACGGTATCGCTCAACACTAGTGTTGAGCGATACCTTCCGATATCGGAAAGTATCGGTATCGGTTTGGATCGGCCGATATTCAAAAAATATCGGATATCGCCGATACCGATACCCGATCCCAATGCAAGTCAATGGGACCAAAATATCGGAATTAAAATAAACCCTTTCTTTCCTTGTAGGTTCATTCTACATGAAGGAAAACAACTAAGAATAATGCCGGATGTATTTGGGGAGGTGGCGGAGACATTAAAGTCATAGAGGTTTATCCCAATCAAATAGAATAGCATGTTTTTTGTTTTTTTTTAAGACGTTCGGAGTGACAAAGATATTGACTATGTAAATTTTTTTTTTATTTTGTCAGATATTGATGTTTCACTATTCCACGCCCTTCCCCTTCTTTTTTTTCTTTTTTTTTTTCTTTTCCCACACTTTCATCTTCATCATCATCAGCATCTTTGACATCAACTTCTTCACCTTATTCATCTTCTTCTTCATCTTCTACCTATTTTTTTTTTTTTATTACATTCTTCATATTCATTTTATTCAACTATTATTATTCTTCTTATTCTACATATTCTTTTTATTCCACTGTTATTATTCTTCCTATTCTACTTCTTCATCATATTCTCATTTGTGACAGGCATTCCCGTAGTTGTTATCTATAAAAGTTTGAAGATTACACCTTCCGTTCTGCCAGTCACAAAAGTTACATTTGTCCGCGTTCAGTTTGGCCTGCAGCATCAGGCTTTATCCAGGGGCACCACGAGGAGGAACGGACTCACCCCCATACACTGCTTAGTCTTCTTCTGCATATAATTTAGATAATATCTTTTGCTCTGATATTAAGTCTTATGCTTAATGTTCTTCTGCTCTTTGTTCTGCAGCCTCTTGTTCTTCTGCTTCTCGGTCTTCCATGTTGTCGTCTCCAGGGTCGTCGTCTCCAGTGTCGTCATCTCCGCCGTCGTCGTCTCCGCCGTCGTCGTCGTCGTCATCGGGGTGGTCTTCCGTGTCGTCGTCATCGTGGTGGTCTTCCGGGTCGTCGACGTTAGGGTCTTCAACTTGGAAATGTAGCAGAAGGTACAAGAAGGCTGAGAAAATGCCAAGAACCAGCTGATGGAACTGGAACTCGGATGGCTACCCGAAGGTTCAAGAGCCTATGGAACTACCGAGGACCAGCTGACGTTACTGGAACCCGGTTACTAAGCAGGAGGTACCCGTGCTAAAAAGCACTACCAAGGACCGCCTGACGTTGACGGAACTCGGATACCCAGAAGGAGGCACCTAAGCCAAAGGCTCTGCCCGGAACCAGCTGACGTTACTGGAACCAGGATGGGGAGCAGAAGGTACAAGAGCAAAAGACACTGCCGAGAACCAGCTGACGGTACTGGAACCCGGATGGGTAGCCGAAGGTCCAAGAGCCAATGGAACTACCGAGGACCAGCTGACGTTACTGGAACCCGGTTACTAAGCAGGAGGTACCCGTGCCTGAAAGCACTACCAAGGACCACCTGACGTTGGTGGAACTTGGATACCCAGAAGGAGGCACCTAAGCCAAAGGCTCTGCCCGGAACCAGCTGACGGTACTGGAACCAGGATGGGGAGCAGAAGGTACAAGAGCAAAAGACACTGCCGAGAACCAGCTGACGGTGCTGGAACCAGGTGGTGGACCCGAAGGTCCACAGGAGAGGAGAGAACAGCTAGGCCGCGAGGCAGCCGCAGTTACCGAACCCCAACAGTCCTACAGGGGGAGCTGGGCCTACTGGCACTACAGAACCAGCCTTGACTACCAGTTCACGCAGCCCACATAGGAAGCTCCTAAACTGGAGGCACCCTGGAGTTGGCTAACCCGACCGCACCACGACGAGGCAAGCATAGGTGTCTCAGTGAGCTTGACACAACCCGGAAACAGCTGACGGTGCTGAAACCAGGCTTGGCACGAGGGAGTACCTGTGACAAAAACACTGCCGAGAACCAGCTGGCGGTGCTGGAACCCGGATGCGTTGCCCCAGTGTGCAAGAGCCAATGGCACGACCGAGGACCAGCTGACGGTGCTGGAACCCGGTTACTAAGCTGTAGGTGCCCGCGCTTAAAAGCACTACCAAGGACCGCCTGGCGTTGGCGGAACTCGGATACCCAGGAGGAGGCACCTAAGCCAAAGGCTCGGCCCGGAACCAGCTGACGGTGCTGGAACCAGGTGGTGGACCCCAAGGCCCACAGGAGAGGAGAGAACAGCTAGGCCGCGAGGCAGCCGCAGTTACCGAACCCCAACAGTCCTACAGGGGGAGCTGGGCCTACTGGCACTACAGAACCAGCCTTGACTACCAGTTCACGCAGCCCACATAGGAAGCTCCTAAACTGGAGGCACCCTGGAGTTGGCTAACCCGACCGCACCACGACGAGGCAAGCATAGGTGTCTCAGTGAGCTTGACACAACCCGGAAACAGCTGACGGTGCTGAAACCAGGCTTGGCACGAGGGAGTACCTGTGACAAAAACACTGCCGAGAACCAGCTGGCGGTGCTGGAACCCGGATGCGTTGCCCCAGTGTGCAAGAGCCAATGGCACGACCGAGGACCAGCTGACGGTGCTGGAACCCGGTTACTAAGCTGTAGGTGCCCGCGCTTAAAAGCACTACCAAGGACCGCCTGGCGTTGGCGGAACTCGGATACCCAGGAGGAGGCACCTAAGCCAAAGGCTCGGCCCGGAACCAGCTGACGGTGCTGGAACCAGGTGGTGGACCCGAAGGTCCACAGGAGAGGAGAGAACAGCTAGGCCGCGAGGCAGCCGCAGTTACCGAACCCCAACAGTCCTACAGGGGGAGCTGGGCCTACTGGCACTACAGAACCAGCCTTGACTACCAGTTCACGCAGCCCACATAGGAAGCTCCTAAACTGGAGGCACCCTGGAGTTGGCTAACCCGACCGCACCACGACGAGGCAAGCATAGGTGTCTCAGTGAGCTTGACACAACCCGGAAACAGCTGACGGTGCTGAAACCAGGCTTGGCACGAGGGAGTACCTGTGACAAAAACACTGCCGAGAACCAGCTGGCGGTGCTGGAACCCGGATGCGTTGCCCCAGTGTGCAAGAGCCAATGGCACGACCGAGGACCAGCTGACGGTGCTGGAACCCGGTTACTAAGCTGTAGGTGCCCGCGCTTAAAAGCACTACCAAGGACCGCCTGGCGTTGGCGGAACTCGGATACCCAGGAGGAGGCACCTAAGCCAAAGGCTCGGCCCGGAACCAGCTGACGGTGCTGGAACCAGGTGGTGGACCCCAAGGCCCACAGGAGAGGAGAGAACAGCTAGGCCGCGAGGCAGCCGCAGTTACCGAACCCCAACAGTCCTACAGGGGGAGCTGGGCCTACTGGCACTACAGAACCAGCCTTGACTACCAGTTCACGCAGCCCACATAGGAAGCTCCTAAACTGGAGGCACCCTGGAGTTGGCTAACCCGACCGCACCACGACGAGGCAAGCATAGGTGTCTCAGTGAGCTTGACACAACCCGGAAACAGCTGACGGTGCTGAAACCAGGCTTGGCACGAGGGAGTACCTGTGACAAAAACACTGCCGAGAACCAGCTGGCGGTGCTGGAACCCGGATGCGTTGCCCCAGTGTGCAAGAGCCAATGGCACGACCGAGGACCAGCTGACGGTGCTGGAACCCGGTTACTAAGCTGTAGGTGCCCGCGCTTAAAAGCACTACCAAGGACCGCCTGGCGTTGGCGGAACTCGGATACCCAGGAGGAGGCACCTAAGCCAAAGGCTCGGCCCGGAACCAGCTGACGGTGCTGGAACCAGGTGGTGGACCCCAAGGCCCACAGGAGAGGAGAGAACAGCTAGGCCGCGAGGCAGCCGCAGTTACCGAACCCCAACAGTCCTACAGGGGGAGCTGGGCCTACTGGCACTACAGAACCAGCCTTGACTACCAGTTCACGCAGCCCACATAGGAAGCTCCTAAACTGGAGGCACCCTGGAGTTGGCTAACCCGACCGCACCACGACGAGGCAAGCATAGGTGTCTCAGTGAGCTTGACACAACCCGGAAACAGCTGACGGTGCTGAAACCAGGCTTGGCACGAGGGAGTACCTGTGACAAAAACACTGCCGAGAACCAGCTGGCGGTGCTGGAACCCGGATGCGTTGCCCCAGTGTGCAAGAGCCAATGGCACGACCGAGGACCAGCTGACGGTGCTGGAACCCGGTTACTAAGCTGTAGGTGCCCGCGCTTAAAAGCACTACCAAGGACCGCCTGGCGTTGGCGGAACTCGGATACCCAGGAGGAGGCACCTAAGCCAAAGGCTCGGCCCGGAACCAGCTGACGGTGCTGGAACCAGGTGGTGGACCCCAAGGCCCACAGGAGAGGAGAGAACAGCTAGGCCGCGAGGCAGCCGCAGTTACCGAACCCCAACAGTCCTACAGGGGGAGCTGGGCCTACTGGCACTACAGAACCAGCCTTGACTACCAGTTCACGCAGCCCACATAGGAAGCTCCTAAACTGGAGGCACCCTGGAGTTGGCTAACCCGACCGCACCACGACGAGGCAAGCATAGGTGTCTCAGTGAGCTTGACACAACCCGGAAACAGCTGACGGTGCTGAAACCAGGCTTGGCACGAGGGAGTACCTGTGACAAAAACACTGCCGAGAACCAGCTGGCGGTGCTGGAACCCGGATGCGTTGCCCCAGTGTGCAAGAGCCAATGGCACGACCGAGGACCAGCTGACGGTGCTGGAACCCGGTTACTAAGCTGTAGGTGCCCGCGCTTAAAAGCACTACCAAGGACCGCCTGGCGTTGGCGGAACTCGGATACCCAGGAGGAGGCACCTAAGCCAAAGGCTCGGCCCGGAACCAGCTGACGGTGCTGGAACCAGGTGGTGGACCCCAAGGCCCACAGGAGAGGAGAGAACAGCTAGGCCGCGAGGCAGCCGCAGTTACCGAACCCCAACAGTCCTACAGGGGGAGCTGGGCCTACTGGCACTACAGAACCAGCCTTGACTACCAGTTCACGCAGCCCACATAGGAAGCTCCTAAACTGGAGGCACCCTGGAGTTGGCTAACCCGACCGCACCACGACGAGGCAAGCATAGGTGTCTCAGTGAGCTTGACACAACCCGGAAACAGCTGACGGTGCTGAAACCAGGCTTGGCACGAGGGAGTACCTGTGACAAAAACACTGCCGAGAACCAGCTGGCGGTGCTGGAACCCGGATGCGTTGCCCCAGTGTGCAAGAGCCAATGGCACGACCGAGGACCAGCTGACGGTGCTGGAACCCGGTTACTAAGCTGTAGGTGCCCGCGCTTAAAAGCACTACCAAGGACCGCCTGGCGTTGGCGGAACTCGGATACCCAGGAGGAGGCACCTAAGCCAAAGGCTCGGCCCGGAACCAGCTGACGGTGCTGGAACCAGGTGGTGGACCCCAAGGCCCACAGGAGAGGAGAGAACAGCTAGGCCGCGAGGCAGCCGCAGTTACCGAACCCCAACAGTCCTACAGGGGGAGCTGGGCCTACTGGCACTACAGAACCAGCCTTGACTACCAGTTCACGCAGCCCACATAGGAAGCTCCTAAACTGGAGGCACCCTGGAGTTGGCTAACCCGACCGCACCACGACGAGGCAAGCATAGGTGTCTCAGTGAGCTTGACACAACCCGGAAACAGCTGACGGTGCTGAAACCAGGCTTGGCACGAGGGAGTACCTGTGACAAGAACACTGCCGAGAACCAGCTGGCGGTGCTGGAACCCGGATGCGTTGCCTTGCCTATTAAAGATTGTCTTCCTAGAGCCCCAACTAGCGGTGTTGGAGCAAAGGGTAAGCAGGGGGAGATGAGTGTAGGCCGAAGCCTGCACTGGAGGCAGCTTTGTGTCTGCGTTGCGTTTGCAGGACACTTTGCCGGCTACACACTGGGGGAACAGCTGGCGTTGCTGAACCCCACTAACACAATGGCGTGTGTTTTTCTCTGTGCAGCTAGCACTTGCGGGCAAAAACTAGCGATGTTAGAGCCCGTGTTGAAGCAGGAGGAGGAGGAGAGGAGCAGAGTGTAGGCCGAAGCTTAGTTGAACCAATTTCAAAGGAAACCTTTAACCCCCCCCTCAGGTGTTACAAAGTACAAGAGACACACCTTGTGCAGTATTAATGCTGCACAAGTGAAAGGTTGCTCTATTAATTTGTCTACTTGCACACGCTGAATGAAAGACATACACAATTTACCCCATTCTACAGTCAAACTGTAGTGGATGCGTGACTTGGTTTTTTGATGAGACGCAGCACAGGTGTCCAAAATAACGCCTTGGTGCTTGGAGCAGCTTCCTGAGCGTTGTTATTTGCTGTACAGGAGTCTGCGCTCTTGTGTTATCCCTTGGCAATGCCCTGTTAGCGCTGCCCATCTTATGACATCATTTCATGTTGGCCGGTGCGGTTAACGATGGCCATAAATCCCAGACCCACAGTGTCTTTTCATAAAGCCACACTGCGGTGCTGGGATTCGTGGCCTTGAGCAGTAAATATTTTGGCCGCTCACACACGTCCTTACACCTGCTTCAGACTGGGCGGCCTCTGCTGATCCCTTCTCGCATGCCGCGGCCATGAGGCTGCACAGTCTGAAGAAGGCTGAAGGAGATGAGTTAAGACAGGCGAAGATATGCACTGCTCGTGCCCATCAATCACACCCTCGCAGTCAAAATAATTAAGACAACGAGGAGCATTTTATTCAGGCAGGGCGGACGAACAGGCGCAAGTAGCCAACCAATGATGTCAGAAGACGGGAAGCGCTACCAAGGGGGGTGCTGCGTATCATTAGAAAGGAAAGTCACACCTCAGGGACAGTGGAATGGTCTCAAAGAGACACATTTTGTACGTGTTGAGTTCCACGTGGGCAAGGAGAAAACATCAGCCACCTTGTACAAATGCAGCAGTACTGCTGTACAAGGTGGCTGTTATACATAGAAACACCTGGGGGTGGGGGCCAGGCTCCCTTCAATTTCAGTTCATGTGCCTGCGTGGCGTTTGCAGGTCACGTTGCAAGCTGCACAGCAGGGGAACAGCTGGCGGTGCTGAACCCCACTAACACATTGGCTGGTGTTTTTCTCTGTGCAGCTAGCATTTCCGGGCAAAAACTAGCGGTGTTTGAGCCCAGGGTCAGCAGGAGGAGGAGGAGAGGAGCAAAGTGTAGGCCGAAGCCTGCACTGGTGGCAGCTTTTGGTCGGTTGTGCCAGCGTGGCTTGTGCTGGACACGATGCCGGCTACACAGCGGGGGAACAGCTGGCGTTGCTGAACCCCACTAACACATTGGCTGGTGTTTTTCTCTGTGCAGCTAGCATTTCCGGGCAAAAACTAGCGTTGTTAGAGCCCAGGGTCAGCAGGAGGAGGAGAGGAGCAGAGTGTAGGCCGAAGCCTAGTTGAACCAATTTCAAAGGTTACCTTTAACCCCCCCTCAGGTGTTACAAAGAACAAGAGCCACTCCTTCTGCAGCATTAATGCTGCACAAGTAAAAGGTTGCTCTATTAATTTGTCTACTTGCACAAGCTGAATGCAACACGTAGACTATTTAGCCCATTATACTGTTTAACAGTAGTGGAGGCGTGACTTGTCTTTTTAAAGAAAAGCAGCACAGGTGTCGAAAACAACACCTTTTTGCATGGGCGCAGCTTCCTGAGCGTTGTTAGTTGCTGTACAGGAGTCTGCGCTCTTGTGATCCTTTGGCCATGCGCTGTGAGCGCTTCCTGTCTTATGACCTCATTTCATGTTGGCCGTTGCGGTTAGCGATGGACATGAATCCCAGACCCACAGTGTGTTTTTAAAAAATCACACTGCGGTGCTGGGATTCGTGCCCTGGTGCAGTAAATATGTTTGCCGCTCACACATGTCCTTACACCTGCTTCAGACTGGACGGCCTCATCTGATCCCTTATCGCCTGCCGAGGCCATGAGGACACCCAGTCTGAAGAAGGCGGAAGGAGATGAGTGAACACAGGCAAACATATGCACTGCACATGCCCATCAATCACACCCTCGCTGTCCAAAAAAATAAGACACCGAGGGCCGTTGTTTCGAGCAGGGGAGATGCACAGGCGCAGCCAGCTAACCAATGATGTCAAAAGACGGGCAGCGCTAACAAGGGTGGTGCTGCGTGTCATTACAAAGGAAAGTCACACCTCAGGGACATTGTAATGGTCTCTAATGAGACACATTTTGTACGTGTTGAGTTCCACGTGGGCAAGGAGAAAAAGTCAGCCACCTCGTACAAATGCAGCAGTACTGCTGTACAAGGTGGCTGTTATACATAGAAACACCTGTGGGTGGGGGGCAGGCTCCCTTCAATTTCAGTTCATGTGCCTGCGTGGCGTTTGCAGGTCACGTTGCAAGCTACACAGCAGGGGAACAGCTGGCGTTGCTGAACCCCACTGACACATTGACTGGTGTTTTTCTCTGTGCAGATTGCATGTCCGGGCAAAAACTAGCGGTGTTAGAGCCCAGGGTCAGCAGGAGGAGGAGGAGAGGAGCAAAGTGTAGGCCGAAGCCTGCACTGGTGGCAGCTTTTGGTCGGTTGTGCCAGCGTGGCTTGTGCTGGACACGATGCCGGCTACACAGCGGGGGAACAGCTGGCGGTGCTGAACCCCACTAACACATTGGCTGGTGTTTTTCTCTGTGCAGCTAGCATTTCCGGGCAAAAACTAGCGGTGTTTGAGCCCAGGGTCAGCAGGAGGAGTAGAGGAGCAGAGTGTAGGCCGAAGCCTAGTTGAACCAATTTCAAAGGTTACCTTTAACCCCCCCCCTCAGGTGTTGCAAGGTACAAGAGCCACACCTTGAACAGCATTAATGATGCACAAGTCAAAGGTTGCTCTATTTAATTTTGCTCCTTGCACACGCTGAATTAAACACGTACACTATTTAGCCCATTATACTGTCAAACAGTTGTGGAGGCGTGACTTGTCTTTTTAACGAGACGCAGCACAGGTGTCAAAATTTGCACCTAGGTACTGGGCGCAGATTCCTGAGCGTTGTTATTTGCTGTACAGGAGTCTGCGCTATTGTGTTATCCCTTGGCAATACCCTGTTAGTGCAGGCCGTCTCATGACCTCATTTCATGTTGGCCGGTGCGGTTAACGATGGCCATAAATCCCAGACCCATAGTGGCTTTTCCTAAAGTCACACTGCGGTGCTGGGATTCGTGGCCTTGTGCAGTAAATATGTTCGCCGCTCACACATGTCCTTACACCTGCTTCAGACTGGGCGGCCTCAGCTGATCCCTTATCGCATGCCGCGGCCATGAGGCCGCACAGTCAGAAGAAGGCGGAAGGAGGGGAGTGAAAACAGGGGAACATATGCACTGCTCGTGCCCATCAATCACACCCTCGCAGTCAAAATATATGAGACAACGGGGGGCGTTGTGTCGGGCAGGGGGGACGCACAGGCACAGCCAGCCAACCAATGATGTCAGGAGACGGGCAGCGCTAACAATGGGGGTGCTGCGTGTCATTAAAAAGGAAAGTCACACCTCAGGGACATTGTAATGGTCTGTAATGAGACACATTTTGTACTTGTTGAGTTCCACGTGTGCAAGGAGAAAAAGTCAGCCACCTTGTACAAATGCAGCAGTACTGCTGTACAAGGTGGCTGTTATACATAGAAACACCTGTGGGTGGGGGGCAGGCTCCCTTCAATTTCAGTTCATGTGCCTGCGTGGCGTTTGCAGGTCACGTTGCAAGCTACACAGCAGGGGAACAGCTGGCGTTGCTGAACCCCACTGACACATTGACTGGTGTTTTTCTCTGTGCAGATTGCATGTCCGGGCAAAAACTAGCGGTGTTAGAGCCCAGGGTCAGCAGGAGGAGGAGGAGAGGAGCAAAGTGTAGGCCGCAGCCTGCACTGGTGGCAGCTTTTGTTCTGTTGTGCCAGCGTGGCTTGTGCTGGACACGTTGCCGACTACACAGCAGGGGAACAGCTGGCGGTGCTGAACCCCACTAACACATTGGCTGGTGTTTTTCTCTGTGCAGCTAGCATTTCCGGGCAGAAACTGGCGTTGTTTGAGCCCAGGGTCAGCAGGAGGAGTAGAGGAGCAGAGTGTAGGCCGAAGCCTAGTTGAACCAATTTCAAAGGTTACCTTTAACCCCCCCCTCAGGTGTTGCAAGGTACAAGAGCCACACCTTGAACAGCATTAATGATGCACAAGTCAAAGGTTGCTCTATTTAATTTTGCTCCTTGCACACGCTGAATTAAACACGTACACTATTTAGCCCATTATACTGTCAAACAGTTGTGGAGGCGTGACTTGTCTTTTTAACGAGACGCAGCACAGGTGTCAAAATTTGCACCTAGGTACTGGGCGCAGATTCCTGAGCGTTGTTATTTGCTGTACAGGAGTCTGCGCTCTTGTGTTATCCCTTGGCAATACCCTGTTAGTGCAGGCCGTCTCATGACCTCATTTCATGTTGGCCGGTGCGGTTAACGATGGTCATAAATCCCAGACCCACAGTGGCTTTTCCTAAAGTCACACTGCGGTGCTGGGATTCGTGGCCTTGTGCAGTAAATATGATCGCCGCTCACACATGTCCTTACACCTGCTTCAGACTGGGCGGCCTCAGCTGATCCCTTATCGCATGCCGCGGCCATGAGGCCGCACAGTCAGAAGAAGGCGGAAGGAGGGGAGTGAAAACAGGGGAACATATGCACTGCTCGTGCCCATCAATCACACCCTCGCAGTCAAAATATATGAGACAACGGGGGGCGTTGTGTCGGGCAGGGGGGACGCACAGGCACAGCCAGCCAACCAATGATGTCAGGAGACGGGCAGCGCTAACAATGGGGGTGCTGCGTGTCATTACAAAGGAAAGTCACACCTCAGGGACATTGTAATGGTCTCTAATGAGACACATTTTGTACGTGTTGAGTTCCACGTGGGCAAGGAGAAAAAGTCAGCCACCTCGTACAAATGCAGCAGTACTGCTGTACAAGGTGGCTGATATACATAGAAACACCTGTGGGTGGGGGGCAGGCTCCCTTCAATTTCAGTTCATGTGCCTGCGTGGCGTTTGCAGGTCACGTTGCAAGCTACACAGCAGGGGAACAGCTGGCGTTGCTGAACCCCACTAACACATTGGCTGGTGTTTTTCTCTGTGCAGCTAGCATGTCCGGGCAGAAACTGGCGTTGTTTGAGCCCAGGGTCAGCAGGAGGAGGAGAGGAGCAAAGTGTAGGCCGAAGCCTGCACTGGTGGCAGCTTTTGGTCGGTTGTGCCAGCGTGGCTTGTGCTGGACACGTTGCCGACTACACAGCAGGGGAACAGCTGGCGGTGCTGAACCCCACTAACACATTGGCTGGTGTTTTTCTCTGTGCAGCTAGCATTTCCGGGCAAAAACTAGCGGTGTTTGAGCCCAGGGTCAGCAGGAGGAGTAGAGGAGCAGAGTGTAGGCCGAAGCCTAGTTGAACCAATTTCAAAGGTTACCTTTAACCCCCCCCTCAGGTGTTGCAAGGTACAAGAGCCACACCTTGTGCAGCATTAATGCTGCACAAGTAAAAGGTTGCTCTATTTGTTTTGCTCCTTGCACACGCTGACTAAAACACGTACACTATTTAGCCCATTATACTGTCAAACAGTTGTGGAGGCGTGACTTGTCTTTTTAACGAGACGCAGCACAGGTGTCAAAATTTGCACCTAGGTACTGGGCGCAGATTCCTGAGCGTTCTTATTTGCTGTACAGGAGTCTGCGCTATTGTGATCCCTTGGCCATGCGCTGTGAGCGCTTCCTGTCTTCTGACCTCATTTCATGTCGGCCGTTGCGGTTAGCGATGGACATGAATCCCAGACCCACAGTGTGTTTTTAAAAAATCACACTGCGGTGCTGGGATTCGTGCCCTGGTGCACTAAATATGTTTGCCGCTCACACATGTCCTTACACCTGCTTCAGACTGGGCGGCCTCATCTGATCCCTTATCGCCTGCCGCGGCCATGAGGACACCCAGTCTGAAGAAGGCGGAAGGAGATGAGTGAACACAGGCAAACATATGCACTGCACATGCCCATCAATCACACCCTCGCTGTCCAAAAAAATAAGACACCGAGGGCCGTTGTTTCGAGCAGGGGAGATGCACAGGCGCAGCCAGCTAACCAATGATGTCAAAAGACGGGCAGCGCTAACAAGGGTGGTGCTGCGTGTCATTACAAAGGAAAGTCACACCTCAGGGACATTGTAATGGTCTCTAATGAGACACATTTTGTACGTGTTGAGTTCCACGTGGGCAAGGAGAAACAGTCAGCCACCTCGTACAAATGCAGCAGTACTGCTGTACAAGGTGGCTGATATACATAGAAACACCTGTGGGTGGGGGGCAGGCTCCCTTCAATTTCAGTTCATGTGCCTGCGTGGCGTTTGCAGGTCACGTTGCAAGCTACACAGCAGGGGAACAGCTGGCGTTGCTGAACCCCACTGACACATTGACTGGTGTTTTTCTCTGTGCAGATTGCATGTCCGGGCAAAAACTAGCGGTGTTAGAGCCCAGGGTCAGCAGGAGGAGGAGGAGAGGAGCAAAGTGTAGGCCGAAGCCTGCACTGGTGGCAGCTTTTGGTCGGTTGTGCCAGCGTGGCTTGTGCTGGACACGATGCCGGCTACACAGCAGGGGAACAGCTGGCGGTGCTGAACCCCACTAACACATTGGCTGGTGTTTTTCTCTGTGCAGCTAGCATTTCCGGGCAAAAACTAGCGGTGTTTGAGCCCAGGGTCAGCAGGAGGAGTAGAGGAGCAGAGTGTAGGCCGAAGCCTAGTTGAACCAATTTCAAAGGTTACCTTTAACCCCCCCCTCAGGTGTTGCAAGGTACAAGAGCCACACCTTGTGCAGCATTAATGCTGCACAAGTAAAAGGTTGCTCTATTTGTTTTGCTCCTTGCACACGCTGACTAAAACACGTACACTATTTAGCCCATTATACTGTCAAACAGTTGTGGAGGCGTGACTTGTCTTTTTAACGAGACGCAGCACAGGTGTCAAAATTTGCACCTAGGTACTGGGCGCAGATTCCTGAGCGTTCTTATTTGCTGTACAGGAGTCTGCGCTATTGTGATCCCTTGGCCATGCGCTGTGAGCGCTTCCTGTCTTCTGACCTCATTTCATGTCGGCCGTTGCGGTTAGCGATGGACATGAATCCCAGACCCACAGTGTGTTTTTAAAAAATCACACTGCGGTGCTGGGATTCGTGCCCTGGTGCACTAAATATGTTTGCCGCTCACACATGTCCTTACACCTGCTTCAGACTGGGCGGCCTCATCTGATCCCTTATCGCCTGCCGCGGCCATGAGGACACCCAGTCTGAAGAAGGCGGAAGGAGATGAGTGAACACAGGCAAACATATGCACTGCACATGCCCATCAATCACACCCTCGCTGTCCAAAAAAATAAGACACCGAGGGCCGTTGTTTCGAGCAGGGGAGATGCACAGGCGCAGCCAGCTAACCAATGATGTCAAAAGACGGGCAGCGCTAACAAGGGTGGTGCTGCGTGTCATTACAAAGGAAAGTCACACCTCAGGGACATTGTAATGGTCTCTAATGAGACACATTTTGTACGTGTTGAGTTCCACGTGGGCAAGGAGAAACAGTCAGCCACCTCGTACAAATGCAGCAGTACTGCTGTAAAAGGTGGCTGATATACATAGAAACACCTGTGGGTGGGGGGCAGGCTCCCTTCAATTTCAGTTCATGTGCCTGCGTGGCGTTTGCAGGTCACGTTGCAAGCTACACAGCAGGGGAACAGCTGGCGTTGCTGAACCCCACTGACACATTGACTGGTGTTTTTCTCTGTGCAGATTGCATGTCCGGGCAAAAACTAGCGGTGTTAGAGCCCAGGGTCAGCAGGAGGAGGAGGAGAGGAGCAAAGTGTAGGCCGAAGCCTGCACTGGTGGCAGCTTTTGGTCGGTTGTGCCAGCGTGGCTTGTGCTGGACACGATGCCGGCTACACAGCGGGGGAACAGCAGGCGGTGCTGAACCCCACTAACACATTGGCTGGTGTTTTTCTCTGTGCAGCTAGCATGTCCGGGCAGAAACTGGCGTTGTTTGAGCCCAGGGTCAGCAGGAGGAGGAGAGGAGCAAAGTGTAGGCCGAAGCCTGCACTGGTGGCAGCTTTTGGTCGGTTGTGCCAGCGTGGCTTGTGCTGGACACGTTGCCGACTACACAGCAGGGGAACAGCTGGCGGTGCTGAACCCCACTAACACATTGGCTGGTGTTTTTCTCTGTGCAGCTAGCATTTCCGGGCAAAAACTAGCGGTGTTTGAGCCCAGGGTCAGCAGGAGGAGTAGAGGAGCAGAGTGTAGGCCGAAGCCTAGTTGAACCAATTTCAAAGGTTACCTTTAACCCCCCCTCAGGTGTTGCAAGGTACAAGAGCCACACCTTGTGCAGCATTAATGCTGCACAAGTAAAAGGTTGCTCTATTTGTTTTGCTCCTTGCACACGCTGACTAAAACACGTACACTATTTAGACCATTATACTGTCAAACAGTTGTGGAGGCGTGACTTGTCTTTTTAACGAGACGCAGCACAGGTGTCAAAATTTGCACCTAGGTACTGGGCGCAGATTCCTGAGCGTTCTTATTTGCTGTACAGGAGTCTGCGCTATTGTGATCCCTTGGCCATGCGCTGTGAGCGCTTCCTGTCTTCTGACCTCATTTCATGTCGGCCGTTGCGGTTAGCGATGGACATGAATCCCAGACCCACAGTGTGTTTTCAAAAAATCACACTGCGTGGCTGGGATTCGTGGCCTTGTGCAGTAAATAGGTTGGCCGCTTACACATGTCCTTACACCTGCTCCAGACTGGGCGGCCTCAGCTGATCCCTTATCGCCTACCACGGCCAGGAGGCCGCACAGTCTGAAGAAGGCGGAAGGAGATGAGTTAAGACAGGCGAACATATGCACTGCTCGTGCCCATAAACCACACCCTCGCTGACAAAATAAATATGACAACGAGGGGCGTTGTTTCTAGCAGGGCGGATGCACAGGCGCAGCCAGCTAACCATGATGACAAAAGACGGGAAACGCTACCAAGGGGGGTGCTGCGTATCATTACAAAGGAAAGTCACACCTCAGGGACAGTGGAATGGTCTCAATGAGACACATTTTGTACGTGTTGAGTTCCACGTGGGCAAGGAGAAAAAGTCAGCCACCTTGTACAAATGCAGCAGTACTGCTGTACTAGGTGGCTGTTATACATAGAAACACCTGGGGGGGTGGGGCCAGGTTCCCTTTTAATTTCAGTTCCTGTGCCTGCATGGCGTTTGCAGGTCACGTTGCCGGCTACACAGCAGGGGAACAGCTGGCGTTGCTGAACCCCACTAACACATTGGCTGGTGTTTTTCTCTGTGCAGCTAGCACTTCCGGGCAAAAACTAGCGGTGTTTGAGCCCAGGGTCAGCAGGAGGAGGAGAGGAGCAGAGTGTAGGCCGAAGCCTGCACTGGTGGCAGCTTTTGTTCTGTTGTGCCAGCGTGGCTTGTGCTGGACACGTTGCCGACTACACAGCAGGGGAACAGCTGGCGGTGCTGAACCCCACTGACACATCACCTAGTGTTTTTTTCTGTGTAGACAACACTTCCAGGTGGCAACTGACAGTGTTGAAACCCAGGGAATCAAAGAGGAGCAGAGTGTAGGCCGAAGCCTGCAGTGGAGCAAGTTGAAAGGGAACCTTTAACCCCCCCCCCCCAGGCATTTGTTGCTGAAAGAGCCATCTTGTACAGCAGTAATACTGCACATGGAAAATGGTGGCTCCGAAAATTATGCTCCTTGCAAACGCTGAAGTACACACTCATATAATGTGTCCCCTCACACCGTCAAACCATCCCGGAAGTGGGACTTTCCTTTGTAATGTGACACAGCACAGCCGTCATTCCAACCCCCTTGGTGCCGGGCACCACCTCCTCAACGTTGTTTGGTTCTGTCACGGAGCCCGCACTGTAATGTTATCCCTTGGCCATGCACAGTTAGCGGTGCCCGTCTTCTGACATCATGTAGGTGTCAGGCTGGCAGTGCCTGTGCGTCCAAGCTGCCCGAGATCCAACCTTGCAGTGTCATCTAATGTAGTCCCACTGCGGGCCAGGGATCCATGGGCATGCGCAGTGCATATCATCGCCTCTCACTCACCTCCTTCCTGCTTCTTCAGACTGTGCGGCGTCACGGCCGTGGCATGCTATTAGGGATCAGCTGACGCCGCCTAGTCTGAAGAAGCGTGAAGAAGGGGAGTGAGAGGCTAGTATATGCACTGCGCATGGCCATGGATACCAGGCCCACTGTGGGATCACATTAGACGACACTGCGAGGTGTGATTTCGGGCAGCGTGGACGCACAGGCGCAGCCAGGACGACAACAAATGATGTCAGAGGACGGGCAGCGCAAACTGTGCATGGCCAAGGGATAACATAACAGCGCAGGGTCCATGACGGAATCAAACAACGCTAAGGAGGCAGCGCACGGTGCCAAGGGGGTAGCAATGACGGCTGTGCTGTGTCACATTACAAAGGAAAGTCCCACCTCCGGGACGGTTGGACGGTGTGAGGGGACACATTACATGAGTGTGTAGTTCAGCGTTTGCAAGGAGCATAATTTCAAGAGCGACCTTTCCCTTGTGCAGTATTAGTGCTGCACATGGTGGCTCTTTCAGTAACAAACGCCTAGGGGGGGGGGGGGACAGGTCCCCTTACATTTTAGTTGTGCCAGCGTGGCGGTCGCATGACACGTTGCCGGATACACAGCTGGGGATCAGCTGACGTTACTGAACCCCAATAACAGAGGAGCGACTGTTGACTGTGCACACAGCACTTCCAGGCACCAACTGGCGGTGTTAGAGCCCAGGGACAGCAGGAGGAGCAGATTGGAGGTATTGCCGCACACACAGCTGGGGATCAGCTGACGTTACTGAACCCCAATAACAGAGGAGCGACTGTTGACTGTGCACACAGCACTTCCAGGCACCAACTGGCGGTGTTAGAGCCCAGGGACAGCAGGAGGAGCAGAGGAACAGAGTGTAGGCCGAAGCCTGATTGGAGCAAGTTGAAAGGAAACCTTTAACCCCCCCCCCCAAGACGTTTGTAGCTGAAAGAGCCATGTTGTGCAGCACTAAGGATGCAAAAGGAAAAGGTTGCTCTTTTAATTATGCTCCTTGCAAACACCGAAGTAAACACTAAAAATGTGTCCCTTTATACCGTTAAACCGTTCCGGAGGTGCGAATTTCCTTCGTAATGGGACACAGCACAGCTGTCATTCCTATCCCCTTGATGCCGTGCGCTGCCTCCTCAGCGTTGTTTTAAGCTGCCACGGAGCCTGCGCTGTTCTGTTAGCCCTTGGCCATGCCCAATTAGCGCTGCCTGTCTTCTGACATAATTTGGTGTCAGGCTGTCAGTGCCTGTGCGTCCACGCTGCTCCAGATCCCACCTCGCAGTCTCATCTAACGTAATCCCACTGCGGGCCTTGGAACCATGGGCATGCACAGTGCATAACCTCGACTCTCACTCCCCTCCTTCCCTCTTCTTCAGACTGTGCGGTGTCACGGCCGTGGCATGCTAGGGATCAGCTGACGGCGCACAGTCTAAAGAAGGCGGAGGGAAATGAGCGAGAGCCCGAGGGGAAGATATGCACTGCGCATGCCCATGGATCCCAGGCCCGCAGTGTGACTCAATCAGAAGACACTGCGAGGCGGGATCTCGGGCAGCGCGGCCGCACAGGCGCAGCCAGCCTGACACCAAATTATGTCAGAAGACAGGCAGCGCAAATAGGGCATGCCCAAGGGATAACAGAACAGCGCAGGCTCCGTGACAGCTTAAAACAACGCTGAGGAGGCAGCGCATGGCACCAAGGGGGTAGGAATGACGGCTGTGCTGCGTCACATTACGAAGGAAAGTCCCAGCTCCGGGACGGTATAACGGTATCAGTGAACACATTTTATAAGTGTTAAGTTCTGCGTGTGCAAAGAGCTAAAAAAAAAGAGCTACCTTTTCCTTGTGCAGCATTACTGCTGCACAAGATGGCTCTTTCAGTAACAAACGACGGGGGGGGGGGGGGACAGGTTCCCTTACATTTAGGTTGTTGTGCCAGCGTGGCGGTCGCAGGACACATTGCCGGCTACACAGCTGGGGATCAGCTGACGTTACTGAAACCCAATAACACTGGGTCGTATGTTTTTACTGTGCAGCCTGCACTTCTGAGCCGCAACTGGCGGTGTTGGAGCCCAGGAATAGCAGTTCAGGTGGTAGAAAGATGAACACAGCAGGAGACCTGGATGACACCCAATTACTTAATCAGGCAGAGGAGTGGCAAATTCCTGCGAGATCCAGGCCTGGTTCATTTTCAGGAAAGTAAGCCGGTCAACGTTATCGGAGGATAGTCGCATGCGACGGTCTGTTAGTACACCACCTGCGGCACTAAAGACACGTTCCGATAAGACACTAGCCGCAGGGCAAGCCAGCACCTCCAATGCATACTGGCTTAGCTCTGGCCATGTATCCAGCTTAGAGACCCAAAACTTGAACGGGGAAGAGCCGTCTGGGAGTACAGTAAGAGGGCAAGCCATGTAGTCTGTCACCATCTGACGGAACCGTTGCCTCCTGCTGACTGGAGCCGCCGGTGATGGTGTAGACATTTGGGGCGGGCACACAAAAGTGTGCCAGAGTTGTGCCATACTGGGCTTGCCTTGGGCAGAGGCACTGCTTCTGCTCCCTCTTTGGGCAGAGCCTCCCCCACTGCCTCGACGCACTGAGCTGCTTTGTAAAGCACTAGCAGCACTCCTCTCAGTTGGACAGGAGAAGATGATGGAATTCACCAGTGTGTCGTGGTACTCCCGCAATTTACGCTCCCGGGTCAACGCAGGGATGAGGTTTTGGACGTTGTCCCGGTAGCGAGGATCGAGGAGGGTGAACACCCAATAATCAGGCATGTTGAGAATGTGGTCGATGCGGCGGTCGTTTCTCAGGCACTGCAGCATGAAATCCACCATGTGCTGCAGAGTGCCAACCGGCCCAGAAACGCTGTCCCCTGCTTGAGACATGATCTCTGCCCGCTCGTCATCACCCCACCCTCGCTGTACACACTGACCACTGGACAATTGTGTCGCTCCCTCCTCTGGACGGAGCTCTTCCTCCTCCATTGACTCCTCCTCATCCTCCTCACAAATTGGCCCCTGCGTACCCCTTTGTGAGGAACCACGTGGCGCTGACTCTCCAGAAGCTGATGGAAAAGGTGACTCCTCATCCTCCACCTCTTCCACCACATCATCCCTTAACCCTTGCAAAGTTTGCTGAAGCAGGCAGATAAGGGGGACAGTCATGCTGACTAGTGCATCATCTGCACTTGCCATCCGCGTGGAATAATCAAAAGGACGCAAAACCTGGCAGACGTCCTTCATAGTGGCCCACTCTGTGGTTGTGAAGTCTGATCGGCGCTGACTGCGACTTCTTTGCGCCTGATGCAGCTGGTACTCCATAACTGCTTGCTGCTGCTCACACAACCGCTCCAACATATGTAACGTGGAATTCCACCGGGTAGGTAGGTCACATATGATGCGGTGTTCCGGAAGGCGGAATCGGCGCTGCAGAGCAGCAATGCGGGATCTGGCCAAGCTGGAACGCCGCAAGTGAGCACACTCTAGGCGGACCTTGTGCAGCAGGGCATCAAGATCCGGATAGTCCCTCAGAAAACTCTGCACAACCAAATTGAGCACATGTGCCAGACATGGGATGTGAGTGAGGTTGCCAAGGGCCAAAGCTGCCACCAGATTTCGGCCATTGTCACACACTACCATGCCTGGCTGGAGATTCGCTGGCAGTAACCACACATCGCTCTCCTGCTTTATGGCATTCCAGAGCTCCTGCGCTGTGTGGCTTCGATGCCCCAATGAAACTAGTTTCAAGACGGCCTGCTGACGTTTGGCCACGGCTGTGCTCATGTCGGTCATAGGTAAACGTTCACGGGTCCATGTGGGGGTGGACTGTGACGGATCCTGCAGAGAGGAATCAGAGGAACTGGTGTAAGAGGAGGAGTCGATGCGTACAGACTGGATTCCTGCAATCCTTGGAGTGGGCAGGACACGTCCTGCGCCACTCGCACGATCTGTACCTGGCTCAACAACATTAACCCAATGGGCAGTGAGGGAAACATATCGCCCCTGTCCATGCTGACTGGTCCACGCATCGGTGGTGAGGTGGACCTTGCTACTGACGGCGTTCAGTAGCGCATGTTTTATGTTTGCCTCAACATGCCTGTGCAGGGCAGGGACAGCCTGCCTGCTGAAGTAAAAGCGGCTGGGCACCTTGTACTGTGGGACTGCCAATGCCATCAAGTCACGGAAGCTGTCAGTCTCCACCAGCCTGAACGAGAGCATTTCCAGGGACAACAGTTTGGCAATGCCTGCATTCAGAGCCTGTGCTCGGGGGTGGTTGGCCGAGAATGCCCGCCTTTTCTCCCATGCCTGTACTACCGATGGCTGTAGAGTAGACTGGGAGTGTGAGGATGACTGGGAAGGTGGTGCTGTGGGTGGAATTACACAAGGTCTCTGGGAGGAAGCCAAACCAGCTGTGCGTGAGCTGGAGGAAGAGGCAACACGAGCTGAAGAGGTGGTAGCTGCCGCTGTTGGTTGGCCTACATCTTCAGTGTGTTTCTGTAACTCCACCGCGTGCCTGGTCCGCACATGTTTCCACATATTTGTGGTATTGAGGTTGCTGACATTTTTCCCTCTTTTTACTTTATGATGACACAGCTTGCATTTGACAAAACAAATGTCATCTGCAACTGTGTCAAAAAAGGACCAGGCACTGCAAGTCTTGGGAGCGCCCTTTTTGGCTTTGGAAAGAGACAGGCTCCTAACGGGTGCCAAAGTGGAGGCTACAGGCTCCGCAGTCTTCCCCCTCCCTCTCCCTCTTTGGCCCGTAAGAGGAAGCTCTTCCTCTGAGCTGCTCCCACCACCTTCCTGTTCCTCACGCCACGATGGGTCAAGGACCTCATCATCTCCACTACCCTCTGCCACCAACTGCTCCTCCTGGGTAGTCTCAGCAGCACAGTACGCACGAGAAAGCGGCACCTGAGTTTCATCATCAGATGCGTACTGCGCTGTGGTCACCGGAGGCACTGGCCCACCTGCCTCTTCAGAGTCAGAGAGATAAAGCTTTTGGGCATCACTGCACACTGCCTCTTCTTCCATTTCTCCAATGCTGCTTGGCTGGCCCCCTGTTTCCAAGCCAAGAGATTCAGAGAACAGAAGTAGAGACGGCTCCTGTCCTGGGCTCTCTGACTGCCTGGCCAATTTGGCAGGTGGTGAAGAGACAGATGGCTGCTCTCCAGTGCTCTGTGCCTGAGAGGATGTGGCACTAACTGAAGTCGATGCCGAGGCGTTAGCTGCCATCCACCCGACAACGGCTTCAATTTGGTCTTCACGCAGCAGCGGTGCACGGCGCTCTCCGACAAAGCTGCGCATGAAGGACTGTTCCCTGCTGAAACTGAGTGACGACGAGTCACCGGCGCCCGCAGCAGGCACAGAATCACCACGTCCTCTCCCTGCTCCTCTCCCTGCTCCGCGCCCACGCCCACGTGCCTTACTCCCTGCCCTCTTCATCTTGGTTGACAGATAAAGATAAGCAGAAAAGTACTAAGGCCTTAGTGTGCTTATTCCTGTAATGCTCCTCCTAACAGGTGTAAGAAACACTAATGTTGTAAATTGTGGACTAAACTTTATTATTTTTCAAATGTGGCCTACACAAGTGTAAGTTGTGTTTGGTGAACTTAACCTTTTTTTTGGTGCAGATCGGGCTACAGAGCTAGTTTAAATCACACGGAGACCGTGCAGACAGCCGTAAACGGCGCTGCAAGGCCAAGAAACCCTCCTCTAGGTTATCCTATATAGTGTTTTTCCACTATTTAGCTGGATACAAGTGGAAAGACACTAATAGGAATTTTTTTTTTCAAATTTTAAACTGGCTGCACTATTTGAAAAAAAGGAAATTGTTTTTCAAGGTATGAGGCAGTAACGCACCCTGAGCTGAATCCAACCGGCTATGGCTGCACACAGACTACAGGGCGAGCTGGGCTCACACGGAGACCGTGCAGACAGCCGTAAACGGCGCTGCAAGGCCAAAAAACCCTCCTCTAGGTTATCCTATATAGTGTTTTTCCACTATTTAGCTGGATACGAGTGGAAAGACACTAATAGGAATTTTTTTTTTCAAATTTTAAACAGGCTGCACTATTTGAAAAAAAGGAAAATTTTTCTCAAGGTATGAGCCAGTAACGAACCCTGAGCTGAATCCAACCGGCTATGGCTGCACACAGACTACAGGGCGAGCTGGGCTCACACGGAGACCGTGCAGACAGCCGTAAACGGCGCTGCAAGGCCAAAAAACCCTCCTCTAGGTTATCCTATATAGTGTTTTTCCACTATTTAGCTGGATACGAGTGGAAAGACACTAATAGGAATTTTTTTTTTCAAATTTTAAACAGGCTGCACTATTTGAAAAAAAGGAAAATTTTTCTCAAGGTATGAGCCAGTAACGAACCCTGAGCTGAATCCAACCGGCTATGGCTGCACACAGACTACAGGGCGAGCTGGGCTCACACGGAGACCGTGCAGACAGCCGTAAACGGCGCTGCAAGGCCAAAAAACCCTCCTCTAGGTTATCCTATATAGTGTTTTTCCACTATTTAGCTGGATACGAGTGGAAAGACACTAATAGGAATTTTTTTTTTCAAATTTTAAACAGGCTGCACTATTTGAAAAAAAGGAAAATTTTTCTCAAGGTATGAGCCAGTAACGAACCCTGAGCTGAATCCAACCGGCTATGGCTGCACACAGACTACAGGGCGAGCTGGGCTCACACGGAGACCGTGCAGACAGCCGTAAACGGCGCTGCAAGGCCCAAAAACCCCCCTCTAGGTTATCCTATGTAGTGTTTTTCCACAATAGAGCTGGAGACTGGTGGAAAAACACTAATAGGAAATTTGAGAAAAAATGTGCAGCAGGCTGCACTAAGAGCAAAAAAGAACAACTGTGTGAGGCAGTGTGAACCCCCCCTGAGCTGAATACAACCGGGTATATGGCTGCACACAGACTACAGAGTGAGCTGCACACACACACACACAGAGACCTTGCAGAACGCTGTTAAAACAGCGCTGCAAGGCAAGAGCAAGGTGAACAGTGAAGAACACACAGCGTTTTGCTAAATTAGCCTTTGGAAAGGAAAATAAAGCAATTAGCTAGCTCAACTGGCCCTCAGTTAGAACACAGCGTCCTGTCCCTAACTGAAATCACAGCAGAGTGAGCGCAAAATGGCGGCAGCGCTTTTTTATAGTGCAGAGTGACATCATTTCAGCAGCCAATCCAAGCCTTGCCAGTACTTACATGCCCACCATGCTAAACAGGATGTGCCCACACTTTCATTCATTCCTCATTGGCTGCTGCGTTCAATTTGAATTCTGGGAACTTCCGATTCCGGTATCCGATACGCGGGAAGTATCGGAATTCGGTATCGGAATTCCGATACCGCAAATATCGGCCGATACCCGATACTTGCGGTATCGGAATGCTCAACACTACTCAACACTAGTCATGGGAGAACCAATGGACAAGTAACTACGTAGATCTCTGTCAGAATAACAGCAGAATCTAAGTTATAGTACTGCTGATAGAGGCCAGCGCTGGCTGTATAACACAGCTGGCTGCAGTCATTCATGGAGCTGGCTCAAATCCTGAGCTTGTTCCATTCAAGGGCACCAGACAACCGTTGTACGTGCATGGCCAAATGCTGTAACGGTTTAATAGACAGTAAATTAAGCCGAGAACTGACTAATTTGAGTTACTGAAGAAAGTTAGATAGTTTTTAATGTCTCTTGTTTAGTCAGTAGCAGATGCCAGTAATAAGTGATCTTATACTTGCTTCTATCACAATGGAAACAATTTCTCTATGTGTATACAGAGGAAGAATTCTTATTTTTATTCTGACAATAAGAAAGACCTGCATAGGTCAAAACTTATAACCCAACTTTCAAGCACATTTCTTTGAGTCACAGATGAGTTGTCTCATTCTTACAAGTGATAAGGTTATATTTATAATAACATGAATAATTCTGGTCCATTATTATACAATATTAATTCAAAGTTTCACAGACTGGTCTTTTCTTTATTAGACCATAGTTTTAGCTTAGGTCTCCTCTCCAGATAGTTTATCTTCTTCAACATGCAATTTACATTAAACGTAAGACTCAGAAAACCATTCAACTTTTACGAACAATTTTTAGAGCTCATAGTTTGAAATCAGGGCTGCCACTAGAAATTTCGGGGCCCCATACTGGCAAAATTTTCGGGACCCCCTTGAAACTCCGCCCAGGCTCCACCCCAGCCCCGCCTCCAGGCTCCACCCCTCGAACTGTCCACAGTCCCACCGCTCTCTCTTGGAAAATCTCCACTTCTCACCTATCACACATTGACAGTTCCCATCATCAGATCACACATATAGCCGGCAGCTTTTGTTTTGGCCAAAAGATTTTTTAAGCCGCCACCATAACACGGTAGACACTTTTGGTCGGGCCCTACTCTGCTGTAACCTATTAAATATTTGTTAAAATATGCAATACAATTTAGGTATATTTTTATTTATTTTTCAATTTTTAAAATGACCAATAATATCACATACAAGGAACAAATACCACAGCACTATGACCAGACCACATATTACCACCACAGTGATCGAATAATATAAAATACAAGGAACAAATACCGCTACACCATGACCAGACCGCATATTACCACCAATGACTGAATACTACAATACTGATCAGTAATAAAAAAAAAAACCCACAATACTATCACCATCAGTGCCATTATACACAGGAGATCTGTACTTAGTATGCAGTGTCTGTGTAGAGGAAATACAGTGATCACCGGTGACATTGTACACAGGAGCTCTGTATATAATGTATAGGTAATACAGTGATCACTGGTGACATTGTACACAGGACCTCTGTATATAGTATACAGTGTATAGTGTCAGTGTATAGGTAACGCTGACTCACCCGTGACATCTCTAGGTGAAGTCCTTCATCTTTCATCCAGCACAGACCGCCATCACTTCATCCAGCCAGGACTCGTCTCTGCAGGAAATAACACAGTTATCTCGAGTTCTGCTTGTAGAACACATTACTTAATTTTCCCAGCCTTTACATTACACCACATGAAGAATGCAACACAGTATCACTCTACACAGTAACAGGACCGCCCCCCCATTTAAAACAGTATACTCAAAAAATAAAATAAATGCATCACTGCAATAATAATATCCCTTAATTAGCTCCTATGGTAATATTCGCCATCCTAGCCCCCGTGTGTCTCATTCCTGGCGTCAGCCATATGTTCTCCCATCCTGTATATATGATCTCCCCATCCTGCCCCATCTGTCTCCATCGTATCCATCCTGCCCCATCTGTCTCCAATCCTGCCCCATCTGTCTCCATTCTGCCCCATCTGTTTCCAATCCTGCCCCATCTGTGTCCAGCACTCTGCCCCATCTGTGTCCAGCACTCTGCCCCATCTGTGTCCAGCACTCTGCCCCATCTGTTTCCAATCCTGCCCCATCTGTTTCCAATCCTGCCCCATCTGTGTCCAGCACTCTGCCCCATCTGTGTCCTATCCTGCCCCATCTGTGTCCAGCACTCTGCCCCATCTGTTTCCAATCCTGCCCCATCTGTGTCCAGCACTCTGCCCCATCTGTGTCCAGCACTCTGCCCCATCTGTTTCCAATCCTGCCCCATCTGTGTCCAGCACTCTGCCCCATCGGTGTCCAATCCTGTCCCATCTGTGTCTAGCACTCTGCCCCATCTGTTTCCAATCCTGCCCCATCTGTGTCCAGCACTCTGCCCCATCTGTGTCCAGCACTCTGCCCCATCTGTGTCCAGCACTCTGCCCCATCTCTGTCCAGCACTCTGCCCCATCTCTGTCCAGCACTCTGCCCCATCTCTGTCCAGCACTCTGCCCCATCTCTGTCCAGCACTCTGCCCCATCTCTGTCCAGCACTCTGCCCCATCTCTGTCCAGCACTCTGCCCCATCTCTGTCCAGCACTCTGCCCCATCTCTGTCCAGCACTCTGCCCCATCACTGTCCAGCACTCTGCCCCATCTCTGTCCAGCACTCTGCCCCATCTCTGTCCAGCACTCTGCCCCATTTGTTTCCAATCCTGACCCATCTGTTTCCAATCCTGCCCCATCTGTGTCCAGCACTCTGCCCCATCTGTGTCCAGCACTCTGCCCCATCTGTGTCCAGCACTCTGCCCCATCTCTGTCCAGCACTCTGCCCCATCTCTGTCCAGCACTCTGCCCCATCTCTGTCCAGCACTCTGCCCCATCTCTGTCCAGCACTCTGCCCCATCTGTGTCCAGCACTCTGCCCCATCTCTGTCCAGCACTCTGCCCCATCACTGTCCAGCACTCTGCCCCATCTCTGTCCAGCACTCTGCCCCATCTCTGTCCAGCACTCTGCCCCATTTGTTTCCAATCCTGACCCATCTGTTTCCAATCCTGCCCCATCTGTGTCCAGCACTCTGCCCCATCTGTGTCCAGCACTCTGCCCCATCTGTGTCCAGCACTCTGCCCCATCTCTGTCCAGCACTCTGCCCCATCTCTGTCCAGCACTCTGCCCCATCTGTTTCCAATCCTGACCCATCTGTTTCCAATCCTGCCCCATCTGTGTCCAGCACTCTGCCCCATCTGTGTCCAGCACTCTGCCCCATCTGTTTCCAATCCTGCCCCATCTCTGTCCAGCACTCTGCCCCATCTCTGTCCAGCACTCTGCCCCATCTCTGTCCAGCACTCTGCCCCATCTCTGTCCAGCACTCTGCCCCATCTCTGTCCAGCACTCTGCCCCATCTCTGTCCAGCACTCTGCCCCATCTCTGTCCAGCACTCTGCCCCATCTCTGTCCAGCACTCTGCCCCATCTCTGTCCAGCGTTCTTCCCTGGGCCCCCCGGATCTCCGCTCTCAAGGAAAAAAAAAAAAAAAGTTCTTACCTGGCCGTGCTCCTGCGGCGGGCGAAGTTCTCTGTCTCCACGCAGCTGCAGCGTGCACTCGTCGGCGACTGACAATGACGTCAGATGCCGGCGACATGCACGCACGCTGCGGCTGACGTCAGCTGCCAGCCTCAGATTGGCTGGCGGCTGTTAACTATTGACGTGCGGGCCCGCACCCGCACGTCAATAGCTTTGAACAGCTGCAGCATCGGCGCTAAGGGCCCGGTTAGCCTGCGGCTGCCGGTAGGGGCCCGGTGAGATGAGACGGGGCCTGATGCGGGCCCACTCTGCCCACCAGGCCCGATACGCCAGTCACGGCCGTCATGCCCTGATGGCGGCCCTGTAAAATGCTCACATATATACATACAGTATACCAGTATATGACGTCTTCTCACGCATTATAGGTGAGGTGTGTTATTAAAGATAATTCATAAAAATACACACATGCATTGTGTGCTGGTATTAGGGTACAGAGTGCAGCACTCCTCTGTAGACATGGCATCTTTACACTGATAGAACTATAATATATATACATACACATACACACACACTGTACATTACGTACAATATATACTACAGATACAAGGATCATATATATATATATATATATATATATACACATACATATATATATATATATACACACACACACACTGTACGCTATACATTAACTACACTATATACTGCAGATACGCTATTACATATACAAGGATCATCTCCAGTATATCCATACACTTATTTACAAACAAGAAAATACATACACTGCACACTACACTATATATTACATACACTATATACACCATAGTATCATACGCACACTATTATATATACTTACCTATCCTGCAGGGCCTTCACCACCTGCACCATTATCCCAGGGCAGCAGTCAGTAGGAGCCCCCAGCACAGCAGGAGACTATAATAAGAGCGGCTGCTTCCTCTTCCAGTGCAGACTCTTGGTCACCCCCTCCCCCGGTCCCGACTGCAAGTGATGAGTACAGGGAGACTTCCTGCACAGCAGTTTCCTAGCACTAGTGTTATGGAGGGACAGTGTAGTGTGGGGCCCTGCCGGCAGCTTGATCCCACAGGAATAGTGGGGCCCCGGGGTCCCTCCTGCAGCCCAGTGAGAAGCCCTAGTTCTGGAGCCACTAGGAGGCAGCACCACAGAATTGCTGACCTTTCCTGGCTTCAATCTCTTCCTGCAGAGCTCCGGTCACTGCTGCTGTTATGTTCTGGAGTAGGTGAGGGTGAGAGAAGATGGAGGCGGAGCCTCTGCTGGAGGCGGCACCGAGCTCTGCACAGAGCAAAAGCCCAGGTCCTTGTGCAGCGTCTGCTGCAGTGAGTGCGGCCACATCAGGCAGGAGCGATGCAATCACCTCATAATGCCTCCAGACCGGCAGGAAAAGAGGTGGGGCCCAAAGTGTATGAGACATGCTGACTGCGAGTCTGGTCAGTCCGGGCCCTCCCTCCTTGCCTCTCCTCACCGGGCCCCTTACACATGTAATGGCTGTAATGCCCTGATGGCGGCCCTGTTTGAAATAATTTATAAATAATAATAATAATCTTTATTTTTATATAGCGCTAACATATTCCGCAGCGCTTTACAGGTTGCACACATTATCATCGCTGTCCCTGTTGGGGCTCACAATCTAAATTCCCTATCAGTATGTCTTTGGAATGTGGGAGGAAACCAGAGAACCCGGAGGAAACCCACGCAAACACGGAGAGAGCATACAAACTCTTTGCAGATGTTGTCCTTGGTGAGTTTTGAACTCAGGACTCCAGCGCTGCAACTGCTAACCACTGCGCCACCGTGCTGCCCATAAATAATGATAGAAGTGTTGCATGTAACTCTGCATTAATACTTATTATACAGTATATACATACAATTTGCTATGATTTAACTGTATGACTTTAAAGCAAGAGATTTTAGGATCAATAACACAAAAAGATGTGAAAAGAATACCACTGTTCTACAGTCAAATTGGCTTGGAGACGAAAACAGTTTAACTTAAAGGGACTCTGTCACCTGAATTTGGAGGAAACAATCTTCAGCCATAGGGGCGGGGTTTTCGGGTGTTTGATTCACCCTTTCCTTACCCGCCGGCTGCATGCTGGCTGCAATATTGGATTGAAGTTCATTCTCTGTCCTCCATAGTACACGCCTGCGCAAGGCAAGATTGCCTTGTGTAGGCATGTACTATGGAGGACAGAGAATGAACTTCAATCCAATATTGCAGCCAGCGGGTAAGGAAAGGGTGAATCAAACACCCAAAAACCCCGCCTCCATGGCTGAAGATTGTTCCCTCCAAATTCAGGTGACAGAGTCCCTTTAACTAATTTTGTGATTCTGAAACCGAATAATCATCTGTATGGGAATGTGGCAACAGGTTAATTTTCATGCATCACCACCAGATGAGAAATAAAGCATTACACAGCTCTCATTTAAGTCAATGGAATATTTTGTAATTAGAGATGGGCAAATATATTCGACAGGAATTGAATTCTACTTAAATTTAAAAAAAAAACCTTATTCTCCATAATGCTGATTCTTTGTACTTCACAATGAGCTCTTAACACTATGCTGGGACTTCTGGACACAACTAGGCCTGTGAAAAACAAGCAAAAGGGTGGGCGTCATAAGGTAGCACCACATGTTGTGATCTCACAACACAACTGCAACCTTAGAAGGCACATGCCCAGGGTCTAGTCTTGGCTGTAAGTCCCAGCTTAGAATTTGCCACTAGGCACCTCTCTGCATATGCGCCTTGTAAGGACTCTGCAACGTGGTGACATCACAACTTATTCCGCAACCTTATAATGTGGGATTAACGGCCAAACTAGTTTTTTTTTTTAGTCTACATCTTACATTTACTATACCCTGGGGTCTCTCCAGTGCCAAAAGAATAATAAGTGACATTCAATTTGCATAGAATTGAATTTTCCTAGTGAAATCAATTCGACTTAGCAAATTCAATTCTTAACAGATCTGCTTATTATTGTCTACCTGTAATGCATAGAGAAGCAAGAACCTCCAGAATTAGACAAGCTCTTAGTAACCTTAAAAATGAGTTTTCTTGACCAAACAACCCTATTAAGACCTTGGTAGTTGTAACCCAACACCTAGGTAACACCTAGGTACCAGCCTGGCACACATGGTACTATACCTAACAAAGTGCTATGATGTATATTAACTCTAATTTAGTGTACAGTATAATGCAACTACTATGTTACAGTAGTATGTGCCACTTCATTTTCATCAGAAATCCTTACCTTATGATCTGTACAGCTTGGAACACCATGTAGCATAACTAAGGCTGTGATACTGAAATCAGCTGGCACAAAGATGGCTGTCGTTTCCTCTCATCAGAGACTCCGCTCATTTTGAGATGTCATTGGAATGCGTATGTGCCACAATGACGTCACAAAATGGGTGGAGCCTCCAACTCAGTCACAGAAGTCAAGAATTTGCCTTGGCCTTTTGATTTGCCCAGAAATAGACAAATAGGCATTAGTAAAAACACCGACACCCTGGTGCGTCAGAACAATTAAAGTTAACCTGCTGTAACAAATAAGGTTGTAAAAAATACAATATTATGATCCTTTGTAAAATGATGAATGTATATCATTAAAAAATGCTTTATTTTGTATTTCTTATGAGCATATACTGTATTTTAGCTTTAGCCAGGCACAGGTTGAAATATAACATGCAGTAGAACTTGCCCGACTACCATGACGCATGTCGGTGGGGATAGACCCCACGCACATCATTCATCAGGGGAGACACAATGTGCACATATGTGAGAGGTCTGTTAATCATCTGGAGCCGCCCATGGTCAGCACCAAACTAGTCCCTCTCTACAGGTATTTCCTGACTTGATCTATAAACTATGTTTTCTCTTAAACTCCTGAGCATTTCAGAAAAAAACATACCTATCGGAAATTCATGCCAGGCTCTGATTCACACTGCCTGTGGGTTGGGCAGCATGAATCGACTGAAAAGTTCCCTTTTAGGTATTTAATTTAGAAATTCAGTAGGTTATTTTAGTATACTCAAATGAATATCAACCGTGATAAATTCGCACTTAAGGCATTTTTGTACTAAAATGTATCTTGCTGTATGACTGGAATAGAATTAGTATTATGTGAGTTTTATTTCCGAAAAACCTTGACAATATGCAATAAAAATATCACCACCAATAATGATGGGCTAAACAAATCTTAATGTGAATTGCAGAGAACAAATTACTGTACGTTACCATATGTTCCGACACGGAAAAGCATTTGTACGGTTGCGATGACCTTTTGCTGGCATTTAGGAGATTAAGCATTATCATATATTATATCAAAATTCTATCTTTAAAGTCTATAGCAACAAAGGAATAGAATTATGTGCTGTAACTGAAAGAGTTGGGAAAAGTAAATGATTGCTCTGTCAATTACACTTTGTTCAATGCCAGCGATATAGCAAAAGTTTTAGGCTGGTAAATCTTGACGCTGTGGAACTTTGTCATTGCAACTGAGCTAGAGCTACTCAAAGTGACTTATTCTCCACTAGGGACCTCTACAAGGAACTTTGGACCGATAAGATTTTTTTAACGGGATTTCTGTCACCAGGTTTTGCTTCCTCATCTGAGATCAGCATGATGTAGACTAAGAGATATTGATTCCAACGATGTATCACTTAGTTTACTGGGTGCAGCGGTTCTGACTCAATCAGAGTTTTTGATGTAGCATGTAACAGAGCTCAGAAATCTAACCCCACCCCCACCACAGCTAACCCCGCCCCACCACAGCTAATCCCACCCACTCCACAGCATTCTGTGTACATTGTCTATTGACAGTGAGCTGATTATCGGAAGAGGACAACTACTCACAGCAGCACCAGTCCTGACAGTGATAATGTCCTGATGATAAAACCTTCATTGTTTTATCATTGAATATGTGTTTTATCCTATACCTCATGTTGTCCTCAGATTACATAGTAAAACCTGCTGACCTATTCCCTTTAACTATTGTTTAAGACATAGAAATATATTTAGTTTATTAACATGGACGTTTCACTAGTTCAGAACTGGGTTCTTACAGTGTGATACACTGAGCATTATCCAAAAAGCATTTTCTATTGCCCATAATGACATTGACTAACTAAACTATCTCATCCCACTTAAAACATTTAGAGTCTGATTCATTATTGTATTTGCAAGTTTTTATCATCCAGTTGTTAGTATTTTCTCTGCTTTGTTATCTGCGCCTTATTCATCTTCTAATTTGCACCCTTTTTAAAGTTTATTTTACGTGCGTTCACTAGTGATGAGTGGATCTGTTGAAACGTTAATTAATCAAATTTTCCCCAAAAAATAATATTTGGAGAGAATGAATTTGCAAAAATCTCAATACTGAAAAGCTTGTAATTGCTCGGAAAATGCATGAGGGGGAAAGGAGAGAAAAAGAAAACAGTAGACTGTAAGAGAAAGAAAAGATCACTGACCATAAGAGCTTACATTTTACAAAACTGTAATAGCTTATACGCTACAGTAGGGACAACGGGAGCAAGGGTGCAGGAGAGGGAGAAAAAGAGAGAGAGAGACGAAGAGAGAGAGAAGGAGGGAGAGGGAGAAAGGTTCGTGTTCTCCTGTGAAGCTTACACTCTACAGGAGAAAAAGACTTATCCAGGAACTTTGCATGGCAGAATCATTCTCCATCTGCAAACTGTGCTCTGCTGTGAACCGCTGATCTCTGATGGCTCAGGTACTGACCATCACTGTCAAGTACACTGTATGATAATCTGTAAGATGTCTTAGCTGCAGGGCATTATGGTGAAGGCCGAGCGGCCGCTCAGAATGACATTAGCCCACTCTGATGCTTCAGTAGTGTGGGAAATGCGAACAAAGAATTCAAATTTGCATTTTCATATTTGCACAAATTTTAGGAAATCGGACTTGAATTTGATACTCTGCAGATCGACCTGCTCATCTCTAGGGTTTACCTGTATCTTTTTGTTCGACATTGTGCATGTGTTTTGCGGTATCCAGATGTTTTTGGCTGATTCATCAATCACGACTTTAGAAAGTCACAAAAAAGATTAAGAACAAAAATAAAGAGCATATTTCAGACTGGATAGTCTCATGTATGAAAAAAAAACAGATGGTCAAATAAACAATAACTTCCCCAATTCAGGCCAACAGAAAAGCCCTTCCTTGTAGCAGAGGTTGTCACTCTAAATATATAAAAGATCAGGAGTCCTTGCTCAAATGTCAGTTAGCTCTGAAAGTGCCCTCCTAGACCTAGTAGAGCAGAAGTGCCAATTCTCGATTGCTATGTCTAATCCATCACATTCCACAATAGCAACCCATAAATATTACGTCAATAACTTGTCCCTACAAAACAGATGAGGGCAATGACTCCTCAGTAAAAGATAGGTTTATCTCAGAAATCCATATTTATCTATCCCACCCGACATATTTCGACTGTTGGAAGTTCATCAGGGAATATGTGAAAATGACCTGTAGCCAAGAGCTGACAGTAAGTGCTGTATTGCCTCACCAGTTGCAGGGCGACATATGGATAATCACAGTGTACCACATTTTTTAACCCCTACCTCATGCTGTCCTCAAATTATATAGCAAAAACCCGCTGATCAATTCCGTTTAAGAAATCAATATGTAGGCTAAAGGAAAGTTGTAAGGATTCCTGCTGATACTCATATCAGTAGACAGTAGGGACAGTAGGCTTTGCGGACTTAAAGGCGTTTTCTGGCTTTTGTAAAACCCTCTTTCCCTGTTAACATTTCTTTTAAAAAATGAACCTGCGCTTTACTCACAGTCCCTGGGGCAATGTTGAGCTTTCACCACTGCTTCTGGCATGTGTTATTGTCTGCAGGGCTGACATATCACCGACAAAGCTGCAGCCAACAACTTGCCTTCAACTCTGGCAGAGCTGCTACGCTCACTTATTGGCTTTAGTTCTGCTGAAGTGATGTCAGCACTGCAGAAGCTACCAAACACTAGGAGCAGCGGAGGACACTTAGCACTGGACCCTGGAATGGTGAGAGAACTACAGTTCTTGGTGTTTTTGAAAAAAACAGCAACTAGGCAAGAGGGTTTTTCTAAAAACTGAAAAGTATTTTCAACAAATTGTTATAATTTGTCACGGTCAGTTGCCATGGCAACCAGAACCATTGTATACAAATGTATACATCTCCGATTGAGTGCAATACTAGCTAAAAGAAATATCTGTGTCGCTAGCTCCTCCTAGTGGTGACTTCATGCCTCTAGTGTAGTAGCATTTTTGGGGGAAATTCAGATATTACAAAATCGATTAGCACAGGGTTATAGACATCAAGAAAAATGCTGTAATTAATTTTAATAAAAACTTAGCACATTTCTCAGTAGACAGTGAGATCTTTGATTTTTCTGCACACTGTGTGCCTTCCATATGTGGCTATTTATGTCGTATTTAACAGCTCCGTCGCCTTTATGTTAGGAGTCGAGTTCCCGCCGCTGCACAGGGGGAATCTCGACCCATGTCTGCTGCGGTCTATCATTCTGCATCAGCCGCAGTGGAGCCTGCTCAGTGGAGACGTCGGTCCCAGTGTCTTGCTCAGTCTCACTCTGTGCAAAGGATAACTGCTTCTTTTCCTGCTCCTGCCATTGAAGCCAGTGCTGGGCAGTGGCGAGCAGACGCTTTTGGGACTAAGTCCTGCTTTTCCCCTTCTGAGCATGCCCAGGGCACGATCTCCCATTGGAGATCAAGGGTCACATGCTCAGTTTCTGCAGCAGATCCCATTGGTCCTCCAGGAAGGTCCTGAAGGTGTTCAACTTCTGTGGCAGCCTCCCATTGGTCCCTGCTGGGAAGGTCCTGTACATGCTGCAGCTATAAAAGGTTTGCATGGCCGCACGGCCATGCGCTAGTATACAATTGTAATCGTGTGTGTGTTGATGAGTGCAAGTCGGTCCTTAAAAAAACCATCCCTTGTGTATGACTGTTCGCGTAAGGTGTATGGCTGCTATCTAGCGCCCGGCTGAACTCACAGCGTTAACACACGAAACAGCGTCTACTGCTGTGACCGCCAGTATGGCGCCATGCACCATTACAGCGCTTCTTTAGCCCAAGTCTGGGTGGTTAGAGGCGTCCGCCGGTACGGCACAGCTCGCACTCTCGTGCTATTTAATTATTAGTCTTGTTACGTGCGGTACTGCGGCCCTGTGACGCAACAGGGTTGGCTTCTTTGACACAGGGTGAAGCTAACCCGTGTGTATCCTCATTGTACCGCCATACAGTCCGTCATTGATTAGCAGCAGGTACCATCTCTGCACGGTGGACCCCGGGCTGCGAACGCACCTTATTCCTTTTCTCTAATTATTTGGTGCGTTCCGCTAGCCCTAACATTATACTAGCGTGAGGGTCTGGCTAAGTAATGACGGACGAACAGCGATTGCAGGGGTACATCCAGCCGCTGGAGGGCAGGTTGGCGGCTCTCGAGCGTGAAACCTTAGCGGTGTATGCTACGGCAATAGCTGTTCAGGCTGCTAGCGTGGCTGCGGCAGCTTTACCCACTGCCATCTCTGTTCCGACCTTATCTCACCTCCCGCTGCCAGAGAAATTCTCTGGTGACAGTAAATCCTGAAGGGGTTTTGTGAGCCAATGCGGTATACACCTCAAACTCCTGGCTGCACGTTTTCCCACAGAGCGGGCAAAGGTGGGATTCATAATTTCTCTACTGTCGGATAGGGCATTGGAGTGGGCTACGCCGCTGTGGGAGCGCGACGATCATGTGGTGCAGAGTTCTCCTCGGTTTTTGAGCACTCTGAAACAGGTCTTTTTAGGACCCCAAGTCACCCATGATACGGTACTCCAACTTCTGGCATTGACTCAGGGTTCGTCCATAGTCAGCCATTTTGCCGTCCACTTCCGGACTTTAGTGTCTGAGCTGGAATGGTCAGATAAGGCCCTTATCCCAGTAGTTTGGAGAGGGCTGGCTGACGATGTGAAGGACGCTTTGGCCACTAGGGAGATTCCCGTTACACTGGAGGAGCTCATAGCTATATCAACCTGAATCGACCTTCGTTTTCACAAGCGAAGGTTGGAGCGAGCCCGTGTAGGCAGAGGTTTCGGCTGGCTCCCACCTTTGCCAAACCTCAGGAATCTCCAGTCCAGGCTTCCGAGTCACATGAGGCCATAGAGGCGTTGCATGCGGGATTTAAGTATCTGTCCGTTTGTGCACCTATGGTCTGTCATGTTTGCTGGCAGTCAGGACATCTTGCCTCCAAGTGTTCTCAACGGTCAGGGGAACGTCGGCGTCTAGTGGTAGTTGGAGGAGGTACACTAAACACGGAGACGTTTTCCTCTGAATTGTCCTTCAAGGGGACAATAACCATAGGCCCATCTACTCTTATGGTAGAGCTTTGCCTGGACTCCGGGGCGGAAGGCAATTTCATGTCATCTGCTTTCGCCCAGTGTCACGCAATACCCCTGGTGATGCTCGCCAAACCTCCGTACGAGTGGTAAATGGGTCGACACCACCCTCACAGATTACACATCAGACCATTCCATTCACTCTATCTATGTCTCCATCACATCAGGAGATTATCTCCAAATTAGTCATTCCTGAGGGAATGTTGGGGATACCATGGCTTCGCTATCATTCTCCTTATATAGAGTGGTCCTCAGGGAAAATTTTGGGATGGAGTAAATCATGTGAGGGTAGATGTCAGAGGGAGTGCGTTCAGGTTACTTCTTCTTTAGCCGAAGTCTGGGTGGTTAGTGACGTCCGCCAGTACGGCACAGCTCGCACTCTCGTGCTATTTAATTATTAGTCTTGTTACATGCGGTACTGCGGCCCTGTGACGCAACAGGGTTTGCTTCTTTCACACAGGGTGAAGCTAACCCATGTGTATCCTCATTGTACCACCATATAGTCCGTCATTTCTTAGCAGCAGGAACCATCTCTGCACGGTGGACCCCGGGCTGCGAACGCACCTTATTCCTTTTCTCTAATTATTTGGTGCGTTCCGCTAGCCCTAACACTTTATATCGTTCACTTCTCATCACAATCTACAGCAGCACTAGCTGTTCTTTCCTGTCACTGTGTTGGTATTTGATTAGTAACAGGAATGTGTTATAAATCAGATAATACAGTCATACTTTCTCTATGGGAAGAGAAAGTAAATGTACATTAAAATTAGTTTGCAGATGCATTAATTATATCAAGTGTCACCTTGTTTAAATAAATGTCAATCCATGTTTAACGTGCTACAATACTACCAGGTTTACAGAAACTAAACCTAAAAAGCTAAAACTTAAGCTTGCTAATCACTATACAATAATAATCACAACTTTTAACAATAACTAAGAAAAACATAGTAATTGCAATTCAAATGATTTACACATAAGTTTGCTATTATACTATAGAAAGCTGACAAAAAGCCATAATTACAGCTACCATGGATTTGCAAATACTTAAATGATCGCTCAATTTTTGCATGTATTTATTCTTACATAACTTGATTAAATTTTTGGGAAGTTTAATTCAGGGTGAATCAATTCTTAGCAAATCCTGAACCTATAATTACCCTGGAAATAGTAAACTATCAACACTTCTATTTTTGAAGGCATTCCTACTTTATGGCATTTTTTCTACACCTACATAAACTTTTGCATAGTATTGTATATATTAGTAAATGTAAATCATTTCCCCAACATAATAGTACAGGGTGGGCCATTTATATCCATACACCTAAATAAAATGGGAATGGTTGGTGATATCAACTTCCTGTTTGTGGCACATTAGTATATATTAGAGGGAAAACTTTTCAAGATGGGTGGTGACCATGGTGGCCATTTTAAAGTCAGCCATTTTGGATCCAACTTTATTTTTTCCAATGGTAAGAGTGTTATGTGACACATCAAACTTATTGGGAATTTCACAAGAAAACAATGAATTTCACAAGAAAAACAATGATGTGCTTGGTTTTAACATAACTTTATTCTTTCATGAGTTATTTACAAGTTTATGACCACTTATAAAATGTGTTCAAAGTGCTGCCTATTGTGTTGGATTGTCAATGCAACCCTATTCTCCCACTCTTGACACACTGATAGCAACACCGCAGAAGAAATGCTAGCACAGGCTTCCAGTATCCGTTGTTTCAGATGCTGCACATTTCGTATCTTAACAGCATAGACAATTGCCTTCAGATGAAAGTCTAATGAGGTCAGATCGGGAGACCTTGGTGGCCATTCAACTGGCCCACGATGACCAATTCACTGCTCGGACCTGACACCCATAATGTGGTGGTGCACTATCTTGCTGGAAAAACTCAGGGAATGTGTGATCTTCAGTGCATAAAGAGGGCAACACATCATGATGTAGCAATTTCAGATATCGAGTGGCGTTGAGGTTTGCATTGATGAAGAATGGCCCCACTATCTTTGTACCCCATATGCCACACCATACCATAAATTTTTGTGTTCCAACAGTCTTAGAGGGATCTATCCACTGTGGGTTAGTGTCAGACCAATAGCGGTGGTTTTGTTTGTTAACTTCATTCACAAAAAGTTTGCCTCATCACTGAACATAATGTTCTGTGTAAACTGAGGGTCCTGTTCCAATTTTTGTTTTGCCCATTCTGGAAATTCAGCGCGCCGATCTGGGTCATCCTCTGTCACGCCGTTAACGGCGATAAAGGGGCAGAACGGCGTACTGGAACCCGCACCTGTCCCTGCCACTATAATGGGGCCCTGGCTTTCCCTTATCTCAGGGGTACCTATAATGGTTAGGAGGCCTGAGCCGCCAGCGTATCCCTGTCTCTTGTGCAGACCCTATCAGTGGCCCCCTCTCCCCCCAAGGGAGGTGGATTGCACCAGTGTATAAATACGACAATTAAACAGGGTATACAGACAAGGTAACTTAAAGTCTCAAACTCACCAAATGCTCACACAACCACAGAGGAAGCACAGAGAAGGGAAGAGAAGGAAAAAACTAGGAAGGAAAACAGGTTTAACATGCAACCAACATTAAAAATACTTTTATTGTTAAAACCAAGGCAAACTAACGTGACCAAAAACGCAACAAAAAGTGCTCAAACAAAACACCCAAAATCTAAAGGGGAAAACTAGACAGCCCTAGCTCAAACATCTATATTCGCCCCTACCTGGCTGCGGAGGTTGTCACCCTAGGGGGGAACGTTGTGGCACCCCCGCTCCACGATGGCTGACCCTAGAGGCCCTGGTAAGCCCTACCGCCGCTAGTGAGAGCCTCTACCCACAAGCTAGAGGATCCTCTAACACTAAACAGAGGGCTGCCTGTGCTAAGGAAAAGCTAGGTCCCCAATGATTATAAAAACAATGTATGAACACATGGCGCGTATTGATTGGAACACCAGATGATACCGCACTATAAGAGAAAACTTATGTACCAGCCTGAGTGATCTATATATCACTCTTATAGATATCCCATATGGTAAGGCAAGGGTCACCAGATCACCTATACATTTCACATAGATAAATACAGTATAGGATAATTTTTATATTTGACTAGATAAATGCGTCATTATATGCAGTACAGGATAAATTTATATTTGACTAAATAGATGCGTCATTAGTCTATATCCCCTGCAGACCGATCCGGTGCTGGTAACACAAACACCTTGCATGGAAACCAAAATATGTGGGATACATAAATACTCATCTCAAGATGTGTCAGTGGTGGTTCCCCATACGCCCTTATTATTTAACGCCTCAACGCGTTTTGCCCATTCAGGCTCATCAGGAGGCCCGATGCAAAGATGATATGTGTCATATCTGATGGTAAGCAATCTGCCCAATGAAAAATACCTGCTTTTCTAATCCCCGCCAACTTCATCATACAAGAGGCCCCTCCTTTCCATTTCCTGTAGTGTCCAGGGCCATCAGCAACGCATGCCCGTTCCGGAGCGCAGACGAAACCAAAGGCGCCTCCATATAATCCCTAGCAGCGCCCTGACATGTCACTGCGCATGGTCGCCCTGGACCGCATGCCACCAGCAACAATCAGCCCTCTGGTGACGCTGATCAATGACCACTTCCAGTCCCAGGGCTCCGTTGCAGGCGGAGTGAGCCAGATGGATCAAACTGCGCATGTCGCCTCTACAATAGGTTGCCCGGCAACAGTACACAGTGAGGAGCGGCTGAGTGAGCCAGATGGATCAAACTGCGCATGTCGCCTCTACGATAGGTTGCCCCGGCAACAGTACACAGCGAGAAGCGGCGGACAATCACCCACCGTCCGTGATCCAAGGCAACCATATAAGGCACAGGGGCACTGCAGATACGGGCGCCTAAGCGCTAAGTGTGCATAATGTCAGACCGCCCCCTTCATGTTGCTAGGCAACTAAAGATGCTGCCTGATCACTATCTTTACTGCAACTCCCCTTATAAACACCGGATCAGATCACCTGAGCTATTGGGCCGATTATGGGCTATTTTCACCACACAAGGATATATCTTAGCGCCCATGCCCATTATAAGTTACCCAATAGGGGTAACTGTCTGTAGCAGGGTACGTATGACCAATAGTTCAAGCTACGCCGTATATTAAATTTGGCAACCCATGCATTACCCATGATATTTGAGGGGATACATAAGCATTATAGGTGCATCATGTCGGCGCATTTACTGAAGGTTGCTCTACATCCCTAGGGCAGCACTGGCATAAATCCAGCACGAGGAGCCATACTTGTTAATATACCACCAGCTCATCAGTAAGTCCGTGTTTGCATCCATTATTATGCCAGATAGGAGGCAGTAACTATAAGGCACACGTATGTCTGTTCCAGATATTTCAACAGATATGGGATACAGTATACCTGTTTCACACTAGCCTCCTTATTAGGAGCCTGAGGAATGAGTGAGACAGCAAAAGAATAGTCCTGACTAGAATTATAGTCGTCAAGGGATATGTAATACAGTTTGAGGTTCCTCCTATCTGACAATGACATGATACAAAATCTCTATGTCGAATCTATGGTGGTTGAACCAATAAGTGGAATAAGACGGTAAGTATTAAAGGCAGGTATATATAAGGATATACATAGAGACGATACCCTCATCGATATGTCATGGAAATCGATGTGATTCCCCAGAATACAGGGAATCCATCCAGATTCTGGTATGGCTCAGTTAGCTTAAGGAGGACCAAGAGTCAAAGTCTACTCGCATTTAGGTGGGCCAACACCTGTTGAAAATTGCAAAAAGCACGTATATGATATCTGCTCATTGAGTCCCTTTGGTTCCAAAGACTCCAACCTGAAGATCCACTCGCATTCTCGTTGGAGGATCATTCTGTCGTGGTTGCCCCTCCTTGGATTCACCTTAACCACCTCTATGATCATGAATCTCACGTCCGTTGGATCCCCACTGTGGTAGGTGTGCATGTGTTTGGCCAGTGGGGTGTCTCTTTTATTGCAGATATTGCCCATATGCTCCCCCACTCTTCTCCTGAACTCCCTCTTAGTCTTTCCCACATAATCTCTCGGACAGGAGCAGGATGCCAAATCTGTTTTGAAAATGGAAAATTCACGCTGGTAGAAGGTTTTGCCCGTAGTGGAACTTTGGAACCTTTTACAGGGTCTCATCCATTTACATAGGCTGCAGTCCCCACACTTGAAGAAACCACATGGTCTCCTATTTAACCATGTGTCCCTTGGCTTCGATCTCTGGTACTGGCTATGGACCAGCATGTCCCTAATGGATTTGCCCTTTCTGAATGTGATATTGGGACGCTCTCCCACTAGGTCCCTGAGGTCCGGATCAAATATAAGCACGTCCCAATGCCTAGAAAAGATCTTCCTGATGTTGTGTATCAAATGTACCAATGATCCTCAGAATGTCATCCGAATCCTCTCTTGTGTGTTTCTGCAAAAGGGCTTGTCTGTCTGCCTTCTTTGCAACATCATAAGCTCTATCAAGAACATGCCTAGGGTATACCTTCTCATTAAATCTATTATACATGTCGCCTGACGGGCTTTTGAACATGTTGTACAGTATCTAGAGCAATTCCTCCTCAGTCTGAGGAATTGACCCTTAGGGATCCCCCTTCTAAGGGAGGCTGGGTGGTGACTCTGCCAATGCAGCAGGCTGTTTGTACTCGTCGGTTTCCTATAGATACTGGTGGCAATGCCCCCATTTACTTCTTTAGCAAATTTTTTTGTCAACCTCCGCAGCCAGATAGGGGCGAATATAGATGCTTGGGCTAGGGCTGTCTAGTTTTCCCCTTTAGATTTTGGGTGTTTTTGTTTGAGCACTTTTTGTTGTGTTTTTGGTCACGTTAGTTTGCCTTGGTTTTAACAATAAAAGTATTTTTAATGTTAGGGCATTCAAATTATGATTTATACTTTCTCCCCTATTACACAAATATTTTTGAGTAGTATTAACATGCAACCAAAACAGCAGACACCAATCTCTGTAAATAAACCTCCAAGCTCCTAATACCACGCTCCTTCTCACTCCAAACCAGGCAGCAGAACTGATCACTGACAACAGTTGTAGACAAAGCTGAGTCTATATAGGAGCGGAGATTACCAAAACCAAATCAGCTGAGAGACTTAGCTCTCAGTAACTTCAGTAACAAGGTTTAACTCCTGCCCTGCTGGCACAAGACAGCCAGGTCAGAATTCAGAAGAAGAGCTTCTGTTCATCGTGTGTGAACGAGCCAAGAGCGCTGCTGTTCTCTGGAACCTCTCTGTTGCGGTAGCCCCATGACATCCTCGTTGAGATGCTGCAGCAGCTGGATTTTGTAAGGGTGCCATTTGTGAGTAGCTAATATCCACTGAAGGGATGTTCGACTGATGCCACTCTCCAGTGACATGTGGCGAGTGCTACGCTGTGGGCTCTCGCTGATTGAAGCAAGGACAGCCACTGATGTTTCTTCATTAGTGACAGTTTTCTTGCGTCCACATTTTGGCAAATCCAACACTGAACCTGTTTCACGAAATTTGGCAAGCAGTTTGCTAACTGTAGCATGTGAACTGGATGGTCTCGTAGGGTGTCTAGCATTAAAATCTGGTGCAATGACCCGGGTACTGCGTTCACCACACATCAACACAATTTCTATCCGCTCCTCACGTGTTAACCTCTGCGACATGTCAATGGCTGTAAACAAAGAGACACTTGTAAATAACTCATGAAAGAATAAAGTTACGTGAAAATCAAGCACACCATTGTTTTTCTTGTGAAATTATCAATAAGTCTGATATGTCACATGACCCTCTTCCTATTGAAAAAAATAAAGTTGGATCCAAAATGGCTGACTTCAAAATGGCCATTATGGTCACCACCCATCTTGAAAAGTTTTCACACTCCCATTTACTAATGTACCACAAACAGGAAGTTGATATCACCAACCATTCCCATTTTATTTAGGTGTATCCATATAAATGGCCCACCTAATAAAAACGTGGTCAACCCTTTAAGACAAGCATCATAAGACGACTGATATGTGCTAATACTTTTACATATTCTCTTTGTTGTGTCCTGTGTACATGGATTTCATTGAACATTTTACGCTATGAATGCAATGTACAATAATTTACCACAGTGTGTGGAGAAAAGAATGTGTAACATAAGTTAGATGCTTTTTAAGGAATTATGAAATGAAACAGGTAGAATACAATACAACCAATCACTGTAAGCAATGAAACTTTGGTCCAATAAATTTTAATATTCAATTTAGATAAAGGATTTGACTAGTGAGGGCTAATAGAGAAGCCTAACTTTCAGACTTGTACAGGAGTGTAGCAAAGCTAAGTCACTGCTCTGGCACTTTTTTTGGCAGCAAAGCATGGCCCTCCAAAAAAAGGCCTTCTGAATTTTGTCTTATTTTCCAAATTAAACTGTTTTCAACAGTCCTTTTGGTACCGTGGCTTCTAAAGGGACATGGGCAGAGACAAGCAAATTTACAGGGAGATCCTAAGGGCCATGTGACGCCCGAGAGACCGGGGTACCCAGCACCGGACCAATGGGGTCTGTCTCTTGAGGGGGATGTCACGGGTGGCTTGACCCGGTGCTGTGGCCTCAGGCAATGCACAGTGTAAAGGGTATCGTGAGGGAACAGGCACTTACTTGATCAGCAGCAGGTTCTCCCAGTGGTGATGATCCCAATCCTGGATACATGGCTATTGTCCAAATGAAAGACTGAGGCACTGAAACGTTTAACCAGTTTACTTTAACAAAAAAAAGGATTTACAACCAGTCCTGTCACCGGAGTCTGTATGGGAACTCTGAGTTACTTTGACCCTGCCGGGGTCTTCGCCTCTTATTGTACGCAATATCTGTGTGGCCCTGCTGCTGTATGTGAACTGGCTGCCGGCCCAATCTGTCCCCTCCGGGTCCTGGTTCGATGGGCAACCCGAGTCCTTTTATCGGCTTACCCCCTCCGGGAGTACCGCTGAACTCTGTGTCTGTTGCTGCGTCCGACCCTAGTGAAGCTGATATCACCTCACGTTTTTCCGGTTGCTGTATTATATGTAATGAATACAGCCACGGATCCGGTATCCGTCTTTGCGCCTGTTCTGGGTAGTGATTAATGCTACCCGGTTCTCACAATGTCCTTTTTCTCTATCCCTCTTCTCCTCAGGCCGGTGATTCGGGCCTGGAAACCGTCATAGGGCTGTTAGAAATTCAGCTGTATGACCTCTCATTTTCAGCTCCTTAGCCCAACTGCCCAACTGCCAGTTCTTCTCTCAGACCAGAATGGATCAAGGGGAGTCTCTGGAGCTCCCCCTTCTGGCCGGAGGAGGTAGTGCAGTCTTACTATTTTAGTATTTGTATTCAGTGTCAGTAACTATATTTGTGGCAAATACCTCTAGGGGTGCCACATTCCCCCTTAGTTAAGAACAGTACTCCGGGACTGTGGGACGATAACATTTTGAAATAACAATTAATATGTACAGAGTCTTAAAAATGAAAAGTTACAAAAACCACTCAAGGAAACAAAAATAGAGTTCTGTAAAAAGTCACTTCAAATAGCGTCCATTAATACAGTTCTATCCTTGAAGGTACTAGGAAAGGCACTGCACTTTGTGTCCAAGAATTTAGTTCCATTTTTCCAACGGAGTTATCAATATAACGTCTAAAGAAAGTTCAAAAAGAGCAAAAAGCAAAGTTCAAAAAGCAGTCTTTCCGGAGCTTTGATTTAGTGCCTCCGGGCTGATAAAAAGTTCAAGAATATGCAAAAAGTTCATACAGACAAGTCTCTGTAGGTACTGGGCTTAAACGTTGCAGAATGATAACAATGACTATAGTTTTATAGTTGGTAATCTGCATACCTGGCCGGTAATTGACCCTGGGTACTACGCTGTGATCTACGTAACAGCGGTATCTCTCCATGTGGTGTACTACTGTCTACTGCGGATGTAGTATCTGCCCGCTCTGCTAAAGATAATTCCACGACTATGGAGTTGGCAAGTCCACCGTGAATGGGATCACTCTGATCAGGAATCTGTTCTTCCTGGCCTGGAATCTCCTGTAGTACGGGGTCAGCCTCTTCCTGTCTTGGGACTTCTGGTATTGGGTTCGGTGTTGGGTAAAAGGCCACCATGGGAACCACTACTGCACCATGGTATGTTAGTAGGGTTTTGGGAATGTCTCCTATACAGGTGTGATACATTTCCTCTTCTTTTTCCTTTACTGGTTGGACCTGCATGGGTTGAATAACTTCTGGTTCTGGCTGGACAACTTCTGTCCCTTTCAATGCTTCCGGACATAATTTAAGATTGTATCTTGACACTAGTACAGATGATAAGCCCCCGTTTTTGCTAATGAGACACATTTTAGGATTATCCATTCTTGTTGGTAAAACTGTGTAGGGTACGGCTTCCCACTGATTGTCTAGTTTATTGGTTCGACGATTTCTCTTGAGCACTTGGTCACCCGGTCTTAATGGGGTCGCTAGAGCATTCTGGTTGAAAGTTCGCTCTTGTCTTTCTCTAGTTTACTGAAGGCTTCTTTCCACACTCTCTTGCACTTGGCGATACTGCTTTTGCCGTATGATAGCCCAATTGGAGTCTTGGACTTCTGCGCCTGTTTCAGAATTCCCATTTCTAGATCGATTGGTAATTGGCCGGGTCTTGCACGTATAAGGTAAGCTGGGGTGCAATTGGTGGAACTCACCGGGACATGATTATACAGATCCACCAAGTCAGGCAATTTCTCTGGCCATTGATTCCTTTCTGCCTCAGGTAAAGTCTTTAGTAGTTCTATTACAATATGGTTCATCTTCTCGCATAAGCCGTTTGTTTGTGGATGATAGGCCGCCGTCCGGATCTTTTTGCAACCATACATATTACAGAATTCTCTGAAGATCTCTGATTCAAAGGCTGTACCTTGGTCGGTGAGAACCTGTTCCGGATATCCATGGGGTCTACAAAAGTACGTTTGGAACGCTTTGGCTGCTGTTTTTGCTGTCAGATCTTTTACGGGTACTACTACCAAGAAGCGTGAATAATGGTCCACGATGGTCAAGGCATAGACATAGCCGGACCGGCTTGGTGTCAACTTCACGTGGTCCATGGCTACAAGTTCAAGTGGTTGTTTGGTGACTATGGGCTGCAGTGGTGCTCTTCGGTTCTTTTGATCGTTTCTTCTGAGGTTGCACGGGCCACGATTTCTGCACCACTGTTCAATTGATTTTGTCATCCCGACCCAATAAAATCTTTCTCTTAGAAGTACTTCTAACTTTTTCCAACCGAAGTGACCAGCACCATTATGGTAAGCTTCGAGGACCATCTTGACATCTTGTTTAGGCACGATAATCTGCCAAACCAATTCATGTGTTTTCGGATTGGTGTACCTTCTGCAGAGCTTCCCTTGATACAGGAACATTTTGCCTCTCTCTTTCCATAGTTGATGCATCTCTTCTGGGGCATCCTCATCGGGATATGCACTTTGCTCAGTTAACAGTTCCTTCACCAACTTCACAGCCGGATTGCTGTCTTGGGTGTCAGCCCATCTATGGTGTGCTAACGGATTAAAATTCACCTCTTGTTGTTTCTGATAGGTACTTGACTGATGATGTTTTGCCTTGGGATGATGGAAGGCTGGTAGTTCAATTTCTTCAAGCTCCCCCATTTCTTCTTCTACATCTCTCAAGTGTGGCATCCGGGATAGGGCATCGGCATTTCCATTCTTGCGACCTGCTCGATACTTGATCTTGAAGTTGTAATTAGATAACCGGGCTATCCATCGCTGTTCTAACGCACCTAATTTGGCTGTGTCCAGGTGGGTCAACGGATTGTTGTCAGTATAGACAATAAATTCTGCAGCAGCCAGATAGTGTTTGAAACGTTCAGTCACAGCCCAAACTACTGCCAGTAGTTCCAATTTGAAGGAGCTATAATTTTCTGGATTTCTTTCAGTAGGCCGGAGCTTTCTACTTGCAAAGGCGATGACTTTCTCCCGACCTTCTTGCTTTTGTGACAGCACCGCTCCTAGTCCCACATTACTGGCATCGGTGTAGAGGATGAAAGGTTGATGGTAATCTGGGTATGCCAGAACCTCTTCTCCGGTTAGTGCCTTCTTTAGTTGTTCAAAGGAGTCTTCCCTTTCATCGTTCCACTGAAAAGGAGGGTTTCGGTTTGAAGGTTTCTTCGTCTGCCCTACCAAGGCGTCTTGCAAGGGTGCTGCCAATTTGGTAAATCCTTTTATAAATCTGCGATAGTAACCCACCAATCCCAGGAATTGCCTCACTTCTTTTGCGTTGGTAGGTCTTGGCCAATCCCTTATGGCGCTTATTTTCTCGGGATCCGGTGCTACTCCCTCCGAACTCACAATGTGTCCCAGGTACTGTACCTTTGGCTTGAGAAGGTGACATTTGGATGACTTGATTTTCATGCCATACCTGGATAAGGCTTCGAACACTTCTGCCAGGTCTATTAAGTGTTGTTCGTAAGTCTTTGAGTAGACGATCACATCATCTAGGTACAGGAGGACGGTCTCGAAGTTCTTGTGTCCGAGGCAGCATTCCATCAGCTGCTGGAAGGTACCGGATGCGTTGCAGAGTCCGAATGGCATGCGATTAAATTCACATAGACCCATTGGTGTGGTGAATGCCGTCTTTTCCTTATCTCTCTCAGCCACAATACCCGCTTGTTAAGTCTAAGGTGGAAAAATAATTAGCAGATTTCAAAGCAGTCAAGGACTCTTCTATCCTAGGCAAGGGGTAGGCGTCTTTATGGGTGATGTTATTAATCCGCCGGTAGTCTACGCACATTCTCATGGTTCCGTCCTTTTTTTTGACAAGCACTAGAGGGGCCGCCCAGGGGCTACAGCTGTCTCTTATTACCCCGGCCTGTTTCATCTCTCTCAGCATATCTTTTGCACATTGATAGTGAGCGGGCGGTATGGGTCTATATCTTTCTTTTATTGGGGGATGGTCACTGGTGGGGATTGTGTGTTCTACCCCTTCTATCCGTCCGAAGTCCAATGGGTGTTTACTGAAGACTTGTTCATATTCCGTCACTAGCCTATACACCCCTTGTTTTTGATGGGTAGGTGTTGAATTTATGCCCACGTGTAACTGTTGACACCAATCCTCCAATTCTCCGTCTGAGCCGTTGACTTCCACCTGACAGGTTGGTTCTAAGGGCTCAATGGTTGTGATGGCATTGTTGTCAACAGTATATAGCTTTGCCACTGTAGCATACCTTGGCAAAGTGACCTCTTCCTCTCCACAGTTCAAAAGTCGTACCGGCACTCGTCTCCGGTGTACCTCGACTACCCCTCGTGCTGTGAGTATAGTGGGCCTGCTGTCGGTGTACACTGGTTCTATTAAGGCTTGATAATCTCGTCCCTTAGTACCAATGGCTGCTCAACACCATACCAGCATTTCTGTTTTTGGTGGGATTACAATAGATGTTGGATCACTTACCCTCACACTGCCGATTTCTCCACCTGCAACTTCTACCTGTTGCCTTAACATCAATACTTTTATTTCCCTTTGGAGAACTCTCTGCTGGCAGGATTGGGCAGTTTCAGCAATTTGCTGTAAGACAGAAATAACTTCGGAAAAGCAGTTCTCTAACACATTCATTCCTATCAATACAGTTGGTTCACAGTTTCGCCGGTCAACATCAACAACAATTATACCCTTTTTCTTCAATTCTACTTTACCAATCTTTATGGTCATCTCCCTGAATCCTAGTTTCGGTACCAACTTACCATTACTGGCCCATATATCTTGTTCAACATCAGAGGGCCCTTTATCAATATCTGCATCAGCCCAGTACCTCTTATAAAGGATATACGGTATAGATGAAATCTGGGAACCTGTGTCCAGCAAAGCGTTGAGGGGAATTCCGTCCAGCACGATAGGGATAATGGGTCGTCCTCCGATGTACCTGTCGTGCCAGGGTGTTGGGCCTTGAAAGTTCATTCCTGCGAAGCGGCCCGCATTCACAGGGGATTCCCGTTTAAAGGGAACCTGTCATCTGAATTTGGCGGGACTGGTTTTGGGTCATATGGGCGGAGTTTTCAGGTGTTTGATTCACCCTTTCCTTACCCGCTGGCTGCATGCTGGCTGCAATATTGGATTGAAGTTCATTCTCTGTCCTCCATAGTAGACGCCTGCACAAGGCAAGATTGCACCTTGCACAGGCATGTACTACGGAGGACAGAGAATGAACTTCAATCCAATATTGCAGCCAGCATGCAGTCAGCGGGTAAGGAAAGGGTGAATCAAACACCCAAAAACTCCGCCCATATGACCCAAAACCAGTCCCGCCAAATTCAGGTGACAGAGTCCCTTTAAATCACAATCTCGTGCAAAGTGGCCTGGCTGCTGGCAACGGCGGCAAATGGGCTGTCCATCCGGTTGGTAGCGGTCGCGGGGTCGTCCTCTCCATGTCGGGTATCTCCGGGGTCTCATCCATGGAACATCCTCTCTACGGTTTGCGAACTCTATCTTGGGTCCTCTCATCTCCTGCATGGTTTTAGCCATTGAAGCAAAAACATCAGTTAAAGAGTCAAGCTTTTGTTGAAGAGCCTCATTAGTACTGGGCCCCAGGGGCTTAGCAATGGCCCCGGACATAGCTGATGTCACTGGCACTCCCTGTTGTTGAGGTGCCTCTGCCATAGGTTGCGCAGGATCCTGATCCCGAGGTGCCTCTGCCAGCTGGAGACGTATAGCGCTCTCCTTTAATTGAGCAAATGTCAATTCAGGGTTCTTAAAAACAAGCATGCTCACATGCCCCCGGTGAGAAGGGGTGTAGAGTCCCTCCATAAATTGATCTCTTAGCAGTTTATCCGCTCCGGTGTTAAAAATGGGTTCAGCCAGTGTAAGTGATTTAAGGGCTTCCTGCAGGTTTAAGGCAAAGTCTCTCACGCCCTCATTAACTTTTTGTTTGCAATTAAAGAATCGTATTTTAGCTTTGCTGCTGGCAGTGGTTTCAAATGTAGCTTTTAATCCAGCAAATATGCGTTCAACAGTGCCTTTTAGATCAGCTGCCCATGCTGTGACTTCTCGCTTAGCATGGCCACTTAACTGCATCATCAGGAGACTAACACACTGAACTTCACCCACGGGGAACATGTTAAAATGGGCCAGCATCTTTTCTCTGAAATCGTCAAGGGTATTAGGCTCACCTTCATACATTGGAAGCCACGGGCCACCTGGGGTATATGGCATCAGCACCGGCATGATGGGCGCCACTCCTTGCACCGCTGCGCTACCAGACGCTCTATCGACACTCTGTCTTTCAGCTGCATTAGCGCCGCCGGGTGCTGCGGCGTCTCCGTGCTGCGACATACTGTGCCCCCTTAGTTAATCCTGACCCTTCCGGTCCTCCGCTTCCGTCGGGATAGTGTAGATTCGTTCTGCTGTGCAGCAGGATTGGTTTTCCCCTTGCTCTGATGTCAGAGCGCTCAGCTTGGTGCCGCCCACAATGACACGCCCCCTGCTGCTCCCGCCGGCCGCGCGCTCTGTAATGGCGGATTCTGAAGTTTTTCAGTTAGACTGGGGCTCAGGTAATGGCGTAGCTCAATTAACAGTCTCGCGCCTAACGGTTATGAGGTGATTACCTCAGGGGATGGCGGCCATCTTTACTCCATTATAACCAATGGGGAAAAGTCACTTTCAATAGTTTTTAATGGGAAATGGAATTTTCTTTAATAAAGTCAATTTTCATGATTTTTCATCCAAGTTATCAAAGTTTTGGGCTCCAATCACGGCACACAATACCCGGTATATGGGCTGGCTCTATCCTGTTCGTGACGCCAATTGTGACGCCCGAGAGACCGGGGTACCCAGCACCGGACCAATGGGGTCTGTCTCTTGAGGGGGATGTCACGGGTGGCTTGACCCGGTGCTGTGGCCTCAGGCAATGCACAGTGTAAAGGGTATCGTGAGGGAACAGGCACTTACTTGATCAGCAGCAGGTTCTCCCAGCGGTGATGATCCCAATCCTGGATAGATGGCTATTGTCCAAATGAAAGACTGAGGCACTGAAACGTTTAACCAGTTTACTTTAACAAAAAAAAGGATTTACAACCAGTCCTGTCACCGGAGTCTGTATGGGAACTCTGAGTTACTTTGACCCTGCTGGGGTCTTCGCCTCTTATTGTACGCAATATCTGTGTGGCCCTGCTGCTGTATGTGAACTGGCTGCCGGCCCAATCTGTCCCCTCCGGGTCCTGGTTCGACGGGCAACCCGAGTCCTTTTATCGGCTTACCCCCTCCGGGAGTACCGCTGAACTCTGTGTCTGTTGCTGCGTCCGACCCTAGTGAAGCTGATATCACCTCACGTTTTTCCGGTTGCTGTATTATATGTAATGAATACAGCCACGGATCCGGTATCCGTCTTTGCGCCTGTTCTGGGTAGTGATTAATGCTACCCGGTTCTCACAATGTCCTTTTTCTCTATCCCTCTTCTCCTCAGGCCGGTGATTTGGGCCTGGAAACCGTCATAGGGCTGTTAGAAATTCAGCTGTATGACCTCTCACTTTCAGCTCCTTAGCCCAACTGCCCAACTGCCAGTTCTTCTCTCAGACCAGAATGGATCAAGGGGAGTCTCTGGAGCTCCCCCTTCTGGCCGGAGGAGGTAGTGCAGTCTTACTATTTTAGTATTTGTATTCAGTGTCAGTAACTATATTTGTGGCAAATACCTCTAGGGGTGCCACAGCCACATAATGTCTTACTAAGGATCACCAACAAGAGGCTATGGGATATCATTTGAACACAGGTTTCTTTGGTGTGTCTTATGGTCTGATACCTCTTATAATCTAAAAAATATTTGGCCTCCTACAGCCACCACTAGAAGGACCTCAGGAGCTTTATGTATCCTGTTGCATATTGAGCTAAATAGCACTATATGCAGTAAGTTCCCATGTTTTCTCTGGTGGAGACTGCAGGGAGTATCCCCACTGGCGCTAGCATGGTATTATTTAAATCTGACATTGTGAGGAGTTTAGAGCTCTGTATAAAATAACAAAGTTCTGATTGTTATAAAAAAATATATGAAGAAAATAATAGACACAAAACTTCTGGACCTTCCTTGCACCTGATTAATTGGAGTGCAGGTGCAGATTAAATACTAAGGCATTAACCTCTTAAGGACTAAGGAATTTTCATTTTTGCGCTTTAGGTTTTTTCTTTTTCCAAGACACTAACTTTTTCATTTTTCAGTTAAAAATGTATTTTTTTTGAGGGATGAATTGTATTTTTGAATAGCTCCATTTATTTTACCACCAAATGTGCTGAAAAATGGGAATAAAATTACAAATCAAATGAAGTAGAGAAAAATTGCAATTTTGGGGGGTTTTACTTTTAGTGCATATGTTGTGTGGTAAAACTGACCAGGAAACATAACTGTGCAGCTCAGTACGATTACAGGCAAAATTCTGAATATTATAAAAAAAAAAAATTACTTTGCGTTGCCATTTTTTGAGACACGTAGCATTGTTATTTTTCACACCATTGGGCTGTAATCAATAAATCTAATATAAAACAATAAAAATCATAAAAGAATGTGAACTCCTTTTTATTTTCTTTCCCTACAAAGCTTTTACTTTACATATTGGTTCACATCAATGTGTTTAGGATGTTGCAGCTATGGTATTTATTAAGTTTTAACAAGTATTTCCATTTTTTCACTCTGTTCATTAACTTAAAGAAAAACAAACATAAATCCTCACTCGTTTTGCTGTAAGTTATTTAAAAACATGATTATTAAAATATTCTTTCACTGAGTATTTTACAATTATTCTATTTTTGTTTCATAGATTCCAATTCATCTCTTTGAATATTTTGAAACTAATGAATGATGTCAGAACAGAACATGATTATAGCAAGCTAATGGGCTCCTGCTGCACAGAAAGCTAAGAATATAATAAACGCAAATGTATAATATTTCATTCTACCAAATCATTTATGTATAATGTGATCCAGAATCAGCTCTGTTAAACAACTTTAAGACCAAAACATGTTACATTTTAGTGCTGTTAAATTTGGGATAATATTGTGTCTATTGTACCGTAGAAAACAGCCATTTTCTATAAGACTAAATTATGGTTTTGTTGTAACAATATTTATACTAGAAATCAAAGTGAAAAATCATTTTGCATTTACTGTATATTACGACTCTAAAAGCAGCACAAAATTGCAGGGGATGGACTACAGAACCACATTATCATCATTCACTTTTTTGCTTAGTCAGCACACTAAATAATAAATAAATACATAATCTTTATTTTTATATAGCGCTAACATATTCCGCAGCGCTTTACAGTTTTGCACACATTATCATCACTGTCCCCGATGGGGCTCACATTCTAGAATCCCTATCAGTATGTCTTTGGAGTGTGGGAGGAAACCGGAGTGCCCGGAGGAAACCCACACAAACACGGAGAGAACATACAAACTATTTGCAGATGTTGTCCTGAGTGGGATTGGAACCCAGGACCCCAGCGCTGCAAGACTGCTGTGCTAACCACTGCACCACCGTGCTGCCCTTATAATAAATAAAAAATTGTATTTTGCATTTTCATCATTTACATTGAAAACTGCATTTAAGAAATTAAAGGCTATTTATATATATGGACACATTTTTTAAATAGTTAATTTGCTTCCTAAACCCAAAGTTCTATATAGTCTTCATGAAAAAAAGGCTGCCATTTTCCTGCTAAAGAGTGTATGTAAGTCATATTGCTAGGTCAGTGCAAAAATGTTACAAATCCAACAAAACTCCTGCTCAGTTCTAACTGCTCTTTCTGCTTTCCTCCTCCCTGCTGTTATGCCGCCTAGTACCTTTCCGGCCGGCGAGCTCCCGACGCTCCTCCTCGTTCCTCCTCACTAGGGTTGAGCGAAACGGGTCGAACATTTTCAAAAGTCGCCGACTTTTGGCTAAGTCGGGGTTTCATGAAACCCGATCCGACCCCTGTGCGGGGTCGGCCATGCGGTACGCGACTTTCGCGCCAAAGTCGCGTTTCAATGACGCGAAAAGCGCCATTTCTCAGCCAATGAAGGTAAACGCAGAGTGTGGGCAGCGTGATGACATAGGTCCTGGTCCCCACCATCTTAGAGAAGGGCATTGCAGTGATTGGCTTGCTGTCTGCGACGTCACAGGGGCTATAAAGAGGCGTTCCCGCCGACCGCCATCTTACTGCTGCTGATCTGAGCTTAGGGAGAGGTTGCTGCCGCTTTGTCAGAAGCAGGGATAGCGTTAGGCAGGGTCCATTAACCACAAAACCGCTTGTGCTGCAGCGATTTGCACTGTCCAACACCACCCTCGGTGTGCAGGGACAGTGGAAGTTTTTTTTTTTTTTTTTTTCCCCTCAGCGCTGTAGCTCATTGGGCTGCCCTAGAAGGCTCCCTGATAGCTGCATTGCTGTGTGTACGCCGCTGTGCAAACCAACTGCTTTTTTCAAAGCACAAATCCTCTTGTTCCTTCCTTTCTGCACAGCTATCTTTTTTGTTTGTCCACACTTTTTATTTCATTTGTGCATCAGTCCACTCCTTATTGCTGCCTGCCATACCTGGCTGAGATTACTGCAGGCAGGGAGATAGTAGCTGCCTGCCATACCTGGCTGAGATTACTGCAGGCAGGGAGATAGTAATTGTAGGACATTCCCTGTTTTTTTTTTTTTTTTTTTTTTGGTGGGAGATTAAGATTGGCAATTTGGCATTTCTGCTAGAGTGCCATCCCTGTGTGTGCCATCTCTCTCACATAGTGGGCCATAGAAAGCCTTTTCATTTTTCTGTATTTTTTTTTGTGGGGTGTATAAATTCTCCCTGATAAAAATACAGTGGGAGATTAATATTGGCCTTTGGGCTTGTGTGCCAGTCCTGAGTGTGCCATCTCTCTCACAAATAGTGGGCCATAGAAAGCCTATTTATTTTTTTTTTTGGTTTTATAAATTCTCCCTGAAAAAAAGGGAGATTAATATTGGCCTCTGGGCTTGTGTGCCAGTCCTGAGCGTGCCATCTGTGCCAGCCCTGAGCGTGCCATCTCTCTCACAAATAGTGGGCCATAGAAAGCCTATTTAATTTTTTTTTTTGTTTTATAAATTTTCCCTGAAAAAAGGGAGATTAATATTGGCCTCTGGGCTTGTGTGCCAGTTGTGAGCGTGCCATCTGTGCCAGTCCTGAGCGTGCCATCTCTCTCACAAATAGTGGGCCATAGAAAGCCTATTTAAATATTTTTTTGGTTTTATAAATTCTCCCAGAAAAAAAGGGAGATTAATATTGGCCTCTGGGCTTGTGTGCCAGTCCTGAGCGTGCCATCTGTGCCAGCCAGCCCTGAGCGTGCCATCTCTCTCACAAATAGTGGGCCATAGAAAGCCTATTTAATTTTTTTTTTTGTTTTATCAATTTTCCCTGAAAAAAGGGAGATTAATATTGGCCTCTGGGCTTGTGTGCCAGTTGTGAGCGTGCCATCTGTGCCAGTCCTGAGCGTGCCATCTCTCTCACAAATAGTGGGCCATAGAAAGCCTATTTAAATATTTTTTTGGTTTTATAAATTCTCCCAGAAAAAAAGGGAGATTAATATTGGCCTCTGGGCTTGTGTGCCAGTCCTGAGCGTGCCATCTGTGCCAGCCAGCCCTGAGCGTGCCATCTCTCTCACAAATAGTGGGCCATAGAAAGCCTATTTAATTTTTTTTTTTGTTTTATCAATTTTCCCTGAAAAAAGGGAGATTAATATTGGCCTCTGGGCTTGTGTGCCAGTTGTGAGCGTGCCATCTGTGCCAGTCCTGAGCGTGCCATCTCTCTCACAAATAGTGGGCCATAGAAAGCCTATTTAAATATTTTTTTGGTTTTATAAATTCTCCCAGAAAAAAAGGGAGATTAATATTGGCCTCTGGGCTTCTGTGCCAGTCCTGAGCGTGCCATCTGTGCCAGTCCTGAGCGTCCCATCTCTCTCACAAATAGTGGGCCATAGAAAGCCTATTTTATTTTTTTTTTGGGTTTTAGAAATTCTCCCTGAAAAAAGGGAGATTAATATTGGCCTCTGGGCTTGTGTGCCAGTTGTGAGCGTGCCATCTGTGCCAGTCCTGAGCGTGCCATCTCTCTCACAAATAGTGGGCCATAGAAAGCCTATTTAAATATTTTTTTGGTTTTATAAATTCTCCCAGAAAAAAAGGGAGATTAATATTGGCCTCTGGGCTTCTGTGCCAGTCCTGAGCGTGCCATCTGTGCCAGTCCTGAGCGTCCCATCTCTCTCACAAATAGTGGGCCATAGAAAGCCTATTTTATTTTTTTTTTGGGTTTCAGAAATTCTCCCTGGAAAAAAAAAGGGAGATTAATATTGCCCTTTGGGCTTGTGTGCCAGTACTAAGCGTTCCATCTCTCTCTCTCTCTCAGTCAGTGGGCCATAGAACGCATATTTTTGGTTTTATTTGTTTTCTAAATTCTCCCTGAAAAAATCATTTTATTTTATTTGGTTTCTAAATTCTTCCTGATAAAATCATATTTTTTTTATTATTTTTATTTCTAAAGTCTCCCTGAAAAAAAAAAAAAAAAACAACCAAAAAAACAGTGGGAGATTAATATTGGCCTTTCTGCTTGTGTGCCAGTCTTGACTCCTGGGTGTGCCATCTCTCTCTCTCTCTCTCTCTCTCTCTCTCTCTCCAATTGTGGTCCATAGAAAGCCTATATTTTTTTTCCTTGATTTGGGTTCTAAAATCTACCAGAGAAAATAACTACATCAATCATTGGTAGAAAAATATTGGCCTCTGGGTTTGTGTGCCACTCCTGACTCCTGTGTGCGTCATCTCTCAGTCAGTGGGCCATAGAACGCCTATTTTTGGTTTTATTTGTTTTCTAAATTCTCCCTGAAAAAATCATTTTATTTTATTTGGTTTCTAAATTCTTCCTGATAAAATCATATTTTTTTTATTATTTTTTTTTCTAAAGTCTCCCTGAAAAAAAAAAAAAAAAACAGTGGGAGATTAATATTGGCCTTTCTGCTTGTGTGCCAGTCTTGACTCCTGGGTGCGTCATCTCTCAGTCAGTGGGCCATAGAACGCCTATTTTTGGTTTTATTTGTTTTATAAATTCTCCCTGAAAAAATCATTTTATTTTATTTGGTTTCTAAATTCTTCCTGATAAAATCATATTTTTTTTATTATTTTTTTTTCTAAAGTCTCCCTGAAAAAAAAAAAAAAAAAACAACCAAAAAAAACAGTGGGAGATTAATATTGGCCTTTCTGCTTGTGTGCCAGTCTTGACTCCTGGGTGCGTCATCTCTCAGTCAGTGGGCCATAGAACGCCTATTTTTGGTTTTATTTGTTTTATAAATTCTCCCTGAAAAAATCATTTTATTTTATTTGGTTTCTAAATTCTTCCTGATAAAATCATATTTTTTTTATTATTTTTTTTTCTAAAGTCTCCCTGAAAAAAAAAAAAAAAAAAACAACCAAAAAAAACAGTGGGAGATTAATATTGGCCTTTCTGCTTGTGTGCCAGTCTTGACTCCTGGGTGTGCCATCTCTCTCTCTCTCTCTCTCTCTCTCTCTCTCTCTCTCTCTCTCTCCAATTGTGGTCCATAGAAAGCCTATATTTTTTTTCCTTGATTTGGGTTCTAAAATCTACCAGAGAAAATAACTACATCAATCATTGGTAGAAAAATATTGGCCTCTGGGTTTGTGTGCCACTCCTGACTCCTGTGTGCGTCATCTCTCAGTCAGTGGGCCATAGAACGCCTATTTTTGTTTTTATTTGTTTTATAAATTCTCCCTGAAAAAATCATTTTATTTTATTTGGTTTCTAAATTCTTCCTGATAAAATCATATTTTTTTTATTATTTTTTTTTCTAAAGTCTCCCTGAAAAAAAAAAAAAAACAGTGGGAGATTAATATTGGCCTTTCTGCTTGTATGCCAGTCTTGACTCCTGGGTGTGCCATCTCTCTCTCTCTCTCTCTCCAATTGTGGTCCATAGAAAGCCTACATTTTTTTTCCTTGATTTGGGTTCCAAAATCTACCAGAGAAAATAACTCCATCAATCATTGGTAGAAAAATATTGGCCTCTGGGCTTGTGTGCCACTCCTGATTCCTGTGTGCGTCATCTCTCACTCAGTGGCCCATAGAAAGCATATAGTTTGTTACATTTGTTTTCTAAATTCTCCCTGCAAAAATCTATTTTTTTTTTTTTGGGGGGTTTCTAAAGTGTTCCTGAAAAAAATAAAAATAAAAAAAAAATAATAGTGTGACATTAATATTAACATTTGTGCTTCAGTGACAGTCCTGCGTGTGGGGCATCTCTCTAATTTGCAGCCACCAAAAAAAGAGTGTGTAACATTGGGCCTGATTTTCGCTGTGGTCTCACCAACCTGTAAAGGGGTAGCTAAATCATACTGAAGTTATAGCTCACCGTGTAAGTTGTGTGACTGCAACAAATAACGTTAGTTTGGTTACGTTTTTAAAACAATGAGGAAGTCTAGTGGAAGAGGTCGTGGCCGGGGGCGTTCATTGTCAGCTGGTAATGAGGGTAGTGGTAGTGGTGGAGCATCAGGTGGTCGTGGGGGAAAAAATATTGCACCTAAGTCTGGAGCTGTGGAGCCAGGTTCGTCGTCCGGCTACACAAGGCCTCGAACGCTCCCTTTTCTGGGATTAGGAAAACCGCTTTTAAAGCCGGAGCAGCAAGAGCAAGTTTTGGCTTATCTTGCTGACTCAGCCTCTAGCTCTTTTGCCTCATCTCGTGAAACTGGTAAAAGTAAAAGCAGCGCGTCGTTAGTGGATGTTCACGGTCAGGGACAAGTCACTTCCTTGTCCTCTTCAGCAAAAACAACAACAGAGAAGAATGCAGCAGGCGACACAACGGGTTACTCCATGGAGCTCTTTACACATACCGTCCCTGGCTTAGAAAGTGAAGCAGTTAACAGTCCATGCCCATTACAAATTGAATCTGACATGGAGTGCACTGACGCACAGCCACAGCCAGACTACTATGCTGGTCCTTTGACTCAGACCACAACATTGCCCTCGCAGGGTGCTGATCAAGAATCAGACCCTGATGAGACTATGTTGCCCCATCACGAACGCTATACCACCGAACGACACGGTGACACAGACGAAGTTGCGCAGGAGGTACAAGAAGAGTTATTAGATGACCCAGTTCTTGACCCCGATTGGCAGCCATTGGGGGAACAGGGTGCAGGCGGCAGCAGTTCTGAAGCAGAGGAGGAGGAGGGGCCGCAGCAGGCATCAACATTGCCACAGGTTCCATCTGCCGGGCCCGTATCTTGCCCAAAACGCGTGGCAAAGCCAAAACCTGGTGGAGGACAGCGTGGCCATCCGGTTAAAGCTCAGTCTGCAATGCCTGAAAAGGTATCCGATGCTAGAAAGAGTGCAGTCTGGCATTTTTTTAAACAACATCCAATTGATCAGCGCAAAGTCATCTGTCAAAAATGTTCTACTTCCTTAAGCAGAGGTCAGAATCTGAAAAGTCTCAATACTAGTTGCATGCATAGACATTTAACCACCATGCATTTGAAAGCTTGGACTAACTACCAAACGTCCCTTAAGGTTGTTGCATCCTCGGCCAATGAAGCTAGTCATCAACGCAACATCCCTTCCGGCAGTGTAGGACCACCATTTAGCGCACCACCTGCTGTATCTGTGCAGGTATCTTTGCCAGGCCAAAGCAGTCAGGGTCAGGGAATCACCAGTTTCGTAGTAGGAAACACTGCATCTAGGGCACCGGCGGCAACAATACCATCTCCCACCGTCTCTCAGTCTGCCATGTCCACCGGCACCCCCGCTAGTTCCACGATCTCCAGCTCTCCAGTCCAGCTCACCCTACATGAGACTATGGTTAGAAAAAGGAAATACTTAGCCTCGCATCCGCGTACACAGGGTTTGAACGCCCACATAGCTAGACTAATCTCGTTAGAGATGATGCCCTACCGGTTAGTTGAAAGCGAAGCTTTCAAAGACCTGATGGACTACGCTGTACCACGCTACGAGCTACCCAGTCGACACTTTTTTTCCAGAAAAGCCATCCCAGCCCTCCACCAGCATGTTAAAGAGCGCATCGTCCATGCACTCAGGCAATCTGTGAGCACAAAGGTGCACCTGACAACAGATGCATGGACCAGTAGGCATGGCCAGGGACGTTACGTGTCCATCACGGCACACTGGGTAAATGTGGTGGATTCAGGGTCCACAGGGGACAGCAAGTTTGGGACAGTTCTGCCTAGCCCACGGTCTAGTAAACAGTTGTCTGTAGCCGTTCGCACCCCCTCCTCCTCCTCCTCCTCGTCCTCCTGCAGAAGCAAGAGCTCGTCCACAGACCGCAGTCGCACAAACACTCCATCCGCACCTGCCACTGTTGCACACCAGGTCTCCCATTATGGGGCAGCTACTGGCATACGTCAGCAGGCTGTATTGGCTATGAAGTGTTTGGGCGACAATAGACACACCGCGGAAGTTCTGTCCGAGTTCTTGCAGCAAGAAACGCAGTCGTGGCTGGGCACTGTAGATCTTGAGGCAGGCAAGGTAGTGAGTGATAACGGAAGGAATTTCATGGCTGCCATCTCCCTTTCCCAACTGAAACACATTCCTTGCCTGGCTCACACCTTAAACCTGGTGGTGCAGTGCTTCCTGAAAAGTTATCCGGGGTTATCCGACCTGCTCCTCAAAGTGCGTGGACTTTGCGCACATATCCGCCGTTCGCCTGTACACTCCAGCCGTATGCAGACCTATCAGCGTTCTTTGAACCTTCCCCAGCATCGCCTAATCATAGACGTTGCAACAAGGTGGAACTCAACACTGCACATGCTTCAGAGACTGTGCGAACAGAGGCGGGCTGTTATGTTTTTGTGGGAGGATACACATACACGGGCAGGCAGTAGGATGGCAGACATGGAGTTGTCAGGTGTGCAGTGGTCGAAGATTCAAGACATGTGTCAAGTCCTTCAGTGTTTTGAGGAATGCACACGGCTGGTTAGTGCAGACAACGCCATAATAAGCATGAGCATCCCCCTAATGCGTCTGCTGATGCAAAGTTTGACGCACATAAAGGATCAGGCGTCTGCACCAGAGGAAGAGGAAAGCCTTGATGACAGTCAGCGATTGTCTGGTCAGGGCAGTGTACATGACGAGGTACCGGGCGAAGAGGAGGTGGAGGATGAGGAGGATGATGGGGATGAGTATATTTTTAATGAGGAAGCTTTCCCGGGGGCACGGGAAATTGGTGGCGTGGCAAGGCCGGGTTCTGGTTTTTTGAGGGACACAAGTGACGTAGATTTGCCTGCAACTGCCCCTCAACCAAGCACAACCGCAGATTTGACAACGGGAACTTTGGCCCACATGGCGGATTATGCCTTGCGTATCCTCAAAAGGGACACACGCATTACAAAAATGATGAACGATGACGATTACTGGTTGGCCTGCCTCCTTGATCCTCGCTATAAAGGCAAATTGCAAAATATTATGCCACATGAGAACTTGGAACTAATATTAGCAACAAAACAATCAACTCTTGTTGACCGTTTGCTTCTGGCATTCCCTGCACACAGCGCCCGTGATCGTTCTCACACGAGCTCCAGGGGCCAGCAGACCAGAGGTGTTAGAGGGGCAGAAATCAGAAGTGGCGTTGGACAGAGGGGTTTTCTGACCAGGTTGTGGAGTGATTTTTCTATGACCGCAGACAGGACAGGTACTGCAGCATCAATTCAAAGTGACAGGAGACAACATTTGTCCAGTATGGTTACAAACTATTTTTCATCCCTTATCGACGTTCTCCCTCAACCGTCATTCCCATTTGATTACTGGGCATCCAAATTAGACACCTGGCCAGAATTGGCAGAATATGCATTGCAGGAGCTTGCTTGCCCGGCAGCTAGTGTCCTATCAGAAAGAGTATTCAGTGCTGCAGGTTCAATACTAACAGAAAAAAGGACTCGTCTGGCTACCCAAAATGTAGATGATCTAACCTTCATTAAAATGAACCACAACTGGATTTCAAAATCTTTTGCCCCACCCTGCCCGGCTGACACCTAGCTTTCCTATGAAAAGGTCTTGCCTGTGGACTATTCTGAATGACTTTTCCAATCTCGTAATTTTCTTCACCTGATTGTCCAGCATACGACATGTTTCCACCTCACGAAATGGCCAAACTCCCCACACGGGGCCGTGCTATCGCCACTTTGCGCTTGGACCCTTGAGAGTGCTGTTTGTCTGAAGAGGTGGGTGTGGCCGCTTTTGGTCGACGGCACTGCCACTGGGTCCCTCATAGTACAATAAAGTGTCTCTGGCGGTGGTGGTGCGCACCCAACGTCAGACACACCGTTGTAATATGAGGGGCCCTGTGCCTGTACCGCCGGCCACAAGACAGTTCCCCCCCCCAGCTCAAACAGTGCTCTACCACTAGCAAAATTATCTCTCACAGCTTCACCAATGTGTAGTCTAGCCGCTGACATCCTTCAATGCCTGGCACTGACAATACCATTGTTTTGACATTTTTGTTATGTTAGGCCTTCGAAGCCTGTCTGCGGTCCCTTCTTTCTACAACTACTACACTGACCAGGCCACTGCTGGCCGTGTTACCCTGGAACCAATTTAAAAGTGCCTACAGTCAGCCCAATTTTGTTATGTTAGGCCTTCGAAGACTGTCTGCCGTCACTCCTTCCACTAGACTTCCACTGACCATACACTGCTGCCCATGTACCCCTGGAACCAATTTAAAGTGCCTACAGCCAGCCCAATTTTGTTATGTTAGGCCTTCGAAGCCTGTCTGCGGTCACTCCTTCCACTAGACTTCCACTGACCAGACCACTGCTGCCCGTGTACCCCTGGAACCAATTTAAAAGTGCCTACAGCCAGCCCAAGTTTGTTATGTTAGGCCTTGGAAGCCTGTCTGCGGTCACTCCTTCCACTAGACTTCCACTGACCAGACCACTGCTGCCCGTGTACCCCTGGAACCAATTTAAAAGTGCCTACAGCCAGCCCAAGTTTGTTATGTTAGGCCTTGGAAGCCTGTCTGCGGTCACTCCTTCCACTAGACTTCCACTGACCAGACCACTGCTGCCCGTGTACCCCTGGAACCAATTTAAAAGTGCCTACAGCCAGCCCAAGTTTGTTATGTTAGGCCTTGGAAGCCTGTCTGCGGTCACTCCTTCCACTAGACTTCCACTGACCAGACCACTGCTGCCCGTGTACCCCTGGAACCAATTTAAAAGTGCCTACAGCCAGCCCAAGTTTGTTATGTTAGGCCTTGGAAGCCTGTCTGCGGTCACTCCTTCCACTAGACTTCCACTGACCAGACCACTGCTGCCCGTGTACCCCTGGAACCAATTTAAAAGTGCCTACAGCCAGCCCAAGTTTGTTATGTTAGGCCTTCTAAGCCTGTCTGCGGTCCATTCTTTCAACTACTACTACACTGACCAGGTCACTGCTGCCCGTGTACCCCTGGAACCAATTTAAAATTGCCTACAGCCAGCCCAATTTTTTTATTTTAGGCCTTCGATGCCTGTCTGCGGTCCATTCTTTCAACTACTACTACACTGACCAGGTCACTGCTGTCCGTGTACCCCTGGAACCAATTTAAAATTGCCTACAGCCATGTGTTATTATTTTAGGCCTTCGATGCCTGTCTGCGGTCACTCCTTCCACTAGGCCTCCACTGACCACACCACTGCTGTCCGTGTACCCCTGGAACCAATTTAAAATTGCCTACAGCCAGCCCAATTTTTTTATTTTAGGCCTTCGATGCCTGTCTGCGGTCCATTCTTTCAACTACTACTACACTGACCAGGTCACTGCTGTCCGTGTACCCCTATAACCAATTTAAAATTGCCTACAGCCATGTGTTATTATTTTAGGCATTCGATGCCTGTCTGCGGTCCATTTTTTCAACTACTACTACACTGACCAGGTCACTGCTGCCCGTGTACCCCTGGAACCAATTTAAAATTGCCTACAGCCATGTGTTATTATTTTAGGCCTTCGATGCCTGTCTGCGGTCACTCCTTCCACTAGGCCTCCACTGACCACACCACTGCTGCCCGTGTACCCCTGGAACCAATTTAAAATTGCCTACAGCCAGCCCAATTTTTTTATTTTAGGCCTTCGATGCCTGTCTGCGGTCCATTCTTTCAACTACTACTACACTGACCAGGTCACTGCTGCCCGTGTACCCCTGGAACCAATTTAAAATTGCCTACAGCCATGTGTTATTATTTTAGGCCTTCGATGCCTGTCTGCGGTCACTCCTTCCACTAGGCCTCCACTGACCACACCACTGCTGTCCGTGTACCCCTGGAACCAATTTAAAATTGCCTACAGCCATGTGTTATTATTTTAGGCCTTCGATGCCTGTCTGCGGTCACTCCTTCCACTAGGCCTCCACTGACCACACCACTGCTGCCCGTGTACCCCTGGAACCAATTTAAAATTGCCTACAGCCAGCCCAATTTTTTTATTTTAGGCCTTCGATGCCTGTCTGCGGTCCATTCTTTCAACTACTACTACACTGACCAGGTCACTGCTGTCCGTGTACCCCTGGAACCAATTTAAAATTGCCTACAGCCATGTGTTATTATTTTAGGCCTTCGATGCCTGTCTGCGGTCACTCCTTCCACTAGGCCTCCACTGACCACACCACTGCTGTCCGTGTACCCCTGGAACCAATTTAAAATTGCCTACAGCCATGTGTTATTATTTTAGGCCTTCGATGCCTGTCTGCGGTCACTCCTTCCACTAGGCCTCCACTGACCACACCACTGCTGCCCGTGTACCCCTGGAACCAATTTAAAATTGCCTACAGCCAGCCCAATTTTTTTATTTTAGGCCTTCGATGCCTGTCTGCGGTCCATTCTTTCAACTACTACTACACTGACCAGGTCACTGCTGTCCGTGTACCCCTGGAACCAATTTAAAATTGCCTACAGCCATGTGTTATTATTTTAGGCCTTCGATGCCTGTCTGCGGTCACTCCTTCCACTAGGCCTCCACTGACCACACCACTGCTGTCCGTGTACCCCTGGAACCAATTTAAAATTGCCTACAGCCAGCCCAATTTTTTTATTTTAGGCCTTCGATGCCTGTCTGCGGTCCATTCTTTCAACTACTACTACACTGACCAGGTCACTGCTGTCCGTGTACCCCTGTAACCAATTTAAAATTGCCTACAGCCATGTGTTATTATTTTAGGCATTCGATGCCTGTCTGCGGTCCATTTTTTCAACTACTACTACACTGACCAGGTCACTGCTGCCCGTGTACCCCTGGAACCAATTTAAAATTGCCTACAGCCATGTGTTATTATTTTAGGCCTTCGATGCCTGTCTGCGGTCACTCCTTCCACTAGGCCTCCACTGACCACACCACTGCTGCCCGTGTACCCCTGGAACCAATTTAAAATTGCCTACAGCCAGCCCAATTTTTTTATTTTAGGCCTTCGATGCCTGTCTGCGGTCCATTCTTTCAACTACTACTACACTGACCAGGTCACTGCTGCCCGTATACCCCTGGAACCAATTTAAAATTGCCTACAGCCATGTGTTATTATTTTAGGCCTTCGATGCCTGTCTGCGGTCACTCCTTCCACTAGGCCTCCACTGACCACACCACTGCTGTCCGTGTACCCCTGGAACCAATTTAAAATTGCCTACAGCCATGTGTTATTATTTTAGGCCTTCGATGCCTGTCTGCGGTCACTCCTTCCACTAGGCCTCCACTGACCACACCACTGCTGCCCGTGTACCCCTGGAACCAATTTAAAATTGCCTACAGCCAGCCCAATTTTTTTATTTTAGGCCTTCGATGCCTGTCTGCGGTCCATTCTTTCAACTACTACTACACTGACCAGGTCACTGCTGTCCGTGTACCCCTGGAACCAATTTAAAATTGCCTACAGCCATGTGTTATTATTTTAGGCCTTCGATGCCTGTCTGCGGTCACTCCTTCCACTAGGCCTCCACTGACCACACCACTGCTGTCCGTGTACCCCTGGAACCAATTTAAAATTGCCTACAGCCATGTGTTATTATTTTAGGCCTTCGATGCCTGTCTGCGGTCACTCCTTCCACTAGGCCTCCACTGACCACACCACTGCTGCCCGTGTACCCCTGGAACCAATTTAAAATTGCCTACAGCCAGCCCAATTTTTTTATTTTAGGCCTTCGATGCCTGTCTGCGGTCCATTCTTTCAACTACTACTACACTGACCAGGTCACTGCTGTCCGTGTACCCCTGGAACCAATTTAAAATTGCCTACAGCCATGTGTTATTATTTTAGGCCTTCGATGCCTGTCTGCGGTCACTCCTTCCACTAGGCCTCCACTGACCACACCACTGCTGTCCGTGTACCCCTGGAACCAATTTAAAATTGCCTACAGCCAGCCCAATTTTTTTATTTTAGGCCTTCGATGCCTGTCTGCGGTCCATTCTTTCAACTACTACTACACTGACCAGGTCACTGCTGTCCGTGTACCCCTGTAACCAATTTAAAATTGCCTACAGCCATGTGTTATTATTTTAGGCATTCGATGCCTGTCTGCGGTCCATTTTTTCAACTACTACTACACTGACCAGGTCACTGCTGCCCGTGTACCCCTGGAACCAATTTAAAATTGCCTACAGCCATGTGTTATTATTTTAGGCCTTCGATGCCTGTCTGCGGTCACTCCTTCCACTAGGCCTCCACTGACCACACCACTGCTGCCCGTGTACCCCTGGAACCAATTTAAAATTGCCTACAGCCAGCCCAATTTTTTTATTTTAGGCCTTCGATGCCTGTCTGCGGTCCATTCTTTCAACTACTACTACACTGACCAGGTCACTGCTGCCCGTGTACCCCTGGAACCAATTTAAAATTGCCTACAGCCATGTGTTATTATTTTAGGCCTTCGATGCCTGTCTGCGGTCACTCCTTCCACTAGGCCTCCACTGACCACACCACTGCTGTCCGTGTACCCCTGGAACCAATTTAAAATTGCCTACAGCCATGTGTTATTATTTTAGGCCTTCGATGCCTGTCTGCGGTCACTCCTTCCACTAGGCCTCCACTGACCACACCACTGCTGCCCGTGTACCCCTGGAACCAATTTAAAATTGCCTACAGCCAGCCCAATTTTTTTATTTTAGGCCTTCGATGCCTGTCTGCGGTCCATTCTTTCAACTACTACTACACTGACCAGGTCACTGCTGTCCGTGTACCCCTGGAACCAATTTAAAATTGCCTACAGCCATGTGTTATTATTTTAGGCCTTCGATGCCTGTCTGCGGTCACTCCTTCCACTAGGCCTCCACTGACCACACCACTGCTGTCCGTGTACCCCTGGAACCAATTTAAAATTGCCTACAGCCATGTGTTATTATTTTAGGCCTTCGATGCCTGTCTGCGGTCACTCCTTCCACTAGGCCTCCACTGACCACACCACTGCTGCCCGTGTACCCCTGGAACCAATTTAAAATTGCCTACAGCCAGCCCAATTTTTTTATTTTAGGCCTTCGATGCCTGTCTGCGGTCCATTCTTTCAACTACTACTACACTGACCAGGTCACTGCTGCCCGTGTACCCCTGGAACCAATTTAAAATTGCCTACAGCCATGTGTTATTATTTTAGGCCTTCGATGCCTGTCTGCGGTCACTCCTTCCACTAGGCCTCCACTGACCACACCACTGCTGTCCGTGTACCCCTGGAACCAATTTAAAATTGCCTACAGCCATGTGTTATTATTTTAGGCCTTCGATGCCTGTCTGCGGTCCATTCTTTCAACTACTACTACACTGACCAGGGCACTGCTGGCCGTGTACCCCTGGAACCAACATCAGAAAATATAAAAATAAGTATTTTGCTTATAAAAAAGAAAATACTGGTGAGATATCAAATGCAGACATTTTAACATTAAAAACAAACACACAACTCTAATCTGGTACAGTACTAAAAATGGCCACCAGCTACAATTACTTTCTCCTGCAAGTAGTTAACTGAAAGTTTTTTTAAATTGAAAACACACATATGGCATCCACCGAGTGTTGTCCTGTCGCGTCTTCTTTATATTATTGCCGAGAAGATGCAAAATAATGAAAATAATAAAATCATTAATTACCAAAATAATAGAGAAAGTCAACACCACATTGCAAATAAACATTCATTCCAAATAAAGAAGCAGGGCGCGTCCGAGGGTGAGTATATACCTAATAAGAATATAATCACCCTCGGACGCGCAATGCTTATTTCCAACAGCCTTCCTTCCTAAGAATCAGCCCTTCCGTCGTGTAGAGAGACGTTGTGTTACACTCCAAGGTGTTCCCCAGGTTGCCTTTCCTGAGCTTCGATCTTCCGGCTCTCGTTTAGTAGTTCTTGGAAACTACTCTGCATTAGGCCTTCAAATTGGGTATGGGGTGTAGAGAGATGGTGTGTTCCACTCCAAGGTGTTCCCCAGGTTGCCTTTCCTGAGCTTCGATCTTCCGGCTCTCGTTTAGTAGTTGTTGGAAACTACGCTGCATTAGGCCTTCAAATTGGGTATGGGGTGTAGCGAGAGGGTGTGTTACACTCCAAGGTGTTCCCCAGGTTGCCTTTCCTGAGCTTCGATCTTCCGGCTCTCGTTTAGTAGTTCTTGGAAACTACACTGCATTAGGCCTTCAAATTGGGTATGGGGTGTAGAGAGAGGGTGTGTTACACTCCAAGGTGTTCCCCAGGTTGCCTTTCCTGAGCTTCGATATTCCGGCTCTCGTTTAGTAGTTGTCGGAAACTACGCTGCATTAGGCCTACAAATTGGGTATGGGGCGTAGAGAGAGGGTGTGTTACACTCCAAGGTGTTCCCCAGGTTGCCTTTCCTGAGCTTCGATATTCCGGCTCTCGTTTAGTAGTTGTCGGAAACTACGCTGCATTAGGCCTACAAATTGGGTATGGGGTGTAGAGAGAGGGTGTGTTACACTCCAAGGTGTTCCCCAGGTTGCCTTTCCTGAGCTTCGATCTTCATGCTCTCGTTTAGTAGTTGTCGGAAACTACGCTGCATTAGGCCTACAAATTGGGTATGGGGTGTAGAGAGAGGGTTTGTTACACTCCAAGGTGTTCCCCAGGTTGCCTTTCCTGAGCTTCGATCTTCCGGCTCTCGTTTAGTAGTTGTTGGAAACTACGCTGCATTAGGCCTTCAAATTGGGTATGGGGTGTAGCGAGAGGGTGTGTTACACTCCAAGGTGTTCCCCAGGTTGCCTTTCCTGAGCTTCGATCTTCCGGCTCTCGTTTAGTAGTTCTTGGAAACTACACTGCATTAGGCCTTCAAATTGGGTATGGGGTGTAGAGAGAGGGTGTGTTACACTCTAAGGTGTTCCCCAGGTTTCCTTGCCATTGCTTCGGTCTTCCGACTCTCGTTTAGTAGTTGTAGAAAAGTACACTGCATTAGGCCATACAAAATGGGTATGGGGTGGAGAGAGATGGTGTGTTACACTCCAAGGTGTTCCCCAGGTTGCCTTTCCTGAGCTTCTATCTTCAGGCTCTCATTAAATTGTGGTTAAATGGAACAACTGCATTTGGCGTACTAGTTGGTTTGGGGCCTACTATCGGTGTCTGCCACTCCTTGCTGTTCTCCTCCACTGAACAAAGCTGTGCCGCCTGTTTACTACGGTTGCCAATTTTGAACTGCATTTCGACTACTTACTGATTTGGCCCTACTCTCTGTGTCAGCCTCTCATTCCAGTTGTCCTCCACTGCAATGCCCCCTGGTTATTCCTGTGTTACCAATTTTGAACTGCATTTAGCCCACTTTCTTCTTTGGGCCTATATCTGTGTTTCCACTTCATCGTGCCCATTGCCCAGCCAGTGATAGATGAGTCTGCTGGTACATTGACCCATAACGCAACATTCCCCGTGCACGCTACACAACAACATTGTGACCCTGCTGAAAGTCAGGTTGCTCTTCCCGCATACCATACCACCTTACACGGGGACAAAGAGGAAGGTGCAGATGAAAGTGCAGGTTCCTTCATCAGGTGGGGGGAGGAATACTAGTTGGCGACGTCACTGGCACAGGGCCTCTCATAGTACGCAAAAGTGTTGCTGCCGGTGGGAGGCGCCCCCGCCGTGCAAACACACCGCTGTACTTTGAGGGGCCCTGTGCCAGTGCCAATGCCAACGAGTGGGCCCCCCCTGCTTGCTCAGGTTCACAGCACTTGCAAAGTTGAAATACTTACCTCTCCCTGCTCCACTGCCGTGACGTGGTCCAGATTTCCTGGGCCCACTAATTACTTGAACCAGCCCTACCCCCCACAACTTTAGCCAAATGACCCCCAATTTCAAATGCCTTCCAATTATTATAAGGTAAATTACGCTTGACAAGCTTCATTAAGAAGAATGGATGGTTTTGACATTAAAATGGCCACTCTAGGTGTTTTCCTGGCCCCCACTCACTGCCGACTATGCTGCCCCATTGACTTGCATTGGGTTTCGTGTTTCGGTCGATCCCGACTTTACGTCATAATCGGCCGATTTCACTCGACCCGACTTTGGACATAGTCGGGTTTCGCAAAACCCGGCTCGACTCTAAAAAGGTCAAGGTCGCTCAACTCTACTCCTCACTCCTCTCCATCTGAATTCCCTGGTGCTCGTCCCTTCGGCAGTCTGCACATGCGCAGACATGCTCCTTTCACCACTGGGGCTTCTGGGAGGTTGTGACCCGCTCCTCCGCCTCCAATATGGCAGCGCCCGTTGGGTATTTCTCTCCTCCATCCATCCAGGTAAGACGCCTTTGCATCTATTGTGTTTGCCGGTTTCTAGCCAGCGGCTCTTTAGCTTCTTTGGCTCCACTAGCATTTACCCTGTCTAGGCTCCTGTCTCATTCTCATCTTCTGCCTTCCCTGCCAGTCCTGTGTTGCTGCCGTCTCAGTCAGTCCAGTGTTCCTGCGATCCTTGCCAGTCCTGTGTGCCAGTCATCCCTTCCAGTCCTGTGTTGCTGCCGTCTCAGCCAGTCCTTTGTTCCTGCTGTCCCTGCCAGTCCTGTGTGCCAGTCATCCCTGCCAGTCCAGTGTGCCAGTCTTCCCTGCCTGTCCTGTGTTCCTGCCGTCCCTGTTGGTCCTGTGTTCCTGTCATTCCCCATTTATCGTGTGTCTCCTCCATACCGGTGAGTACATAGTTTCAGCAGTCTCTGCCCATCCGGAGTCTCTTCCATTTCATTTGCCTCAGTGACTCCATCTCTTTCCTGTCCACTGACACATCTTCGGTCCTAATTTCAGTCGTCCCTTTGGCTCTGGCAGTTTCAGCTTCACCCTTCTTGGGCCTGTCCCAAACGCTCCCTGTACAGGAGGTGGTCCCATCTGGTCCGCTTGCCTTCGGGGGCTCTGAAGCCGTGACCCAGAGGGTCCACTTCTCGGGTTCTAATACCTGCTCTCAGAGTTAGAGGTAGCAAGGAGGAGGAGTAGGATTATACGCAGATCTGTGGAGAGAGGGGAAAGCATCTACAGCCTTAAAGAGGCCAGAGAAAACAGACTACAGAAAAGAAGGAACGCACAAGATGATGAAATAAGCACATTATAGAAGCTGCACTGATGAGATAATGAAGGCAACAGCACTCTGGACACACACAGACATCATGTCCAGCCTATATTACTGGGAAAGACACTCCAAGAGAAAATGCAAAAAAAACTACACATAAACAAGTCTGAGATTGATTGAATGAAGGAATGAAGATTGCAAGATGAAACTTAGCAATAATAATAATATTTTTATTTATATAGCACCATCATATTCCGCAGCTCTTTACATTTAAGTGGGGACATGTACAGACAATAAAGACATTAAAGAGATTACAGAATAACACATTGTTCAACAGTTACAAGAAGAGTGAGGACCTTGCTCACAAGTTTATAATCTATGAAATAAAATTTTGCTAACTAAAATCTCATTAACATAGTATTTATGACCTTTGTTGTGAATTCAGCTTTTGGGCTCCCTCCGGTGGTTGTAGAGGGTAATGCAGTTGTGCCTGGATGGCAGGAGTGGACATGTGTATCTACTAAATGCAGGACTGACTGGGGTATATAGCTTTGCAGTATCCTTTAGTCAGTGCCAGTTGTTCATTGTTCTTGCAGGATTCACTTCCCTGCTGGTCTCTCCAGTTTGCTGTGCTTTTCTACGAAGATAAGCCCTGGCTTTGTTTTTGCTGTCCACCTGCTGTGGACCTTAATAGTTCTGTGCATGTTCATGTTTTTGCCTTGTCCAGTTTTGTCTGTGAAGGATTTTTTGCAGCCTGGCTATTTCTCTGGAGATGCAGATATACCCCCCATGTCTTTAGTCAGATGTGGTGATTCGTATCTTCTGTGGTGGATATTTTCTAGCGTTTTTATACTGACCGCATAGTACTCCTATGCTAAAATCTGATTTCATATCTGCGTATGTTATTTTTCTCTCCTCTCACAGTCAATATTTGTGGGGGGGCTATCTATCCTTTGGGGATTTTCTCTGAGGCAAGATAGGTTTCCTGTTTCTGTCTTTAGGGGTAGTTAGATCTTAGGCTGTGCCGAGGGGTCTAGGGAGTGTTAGGTACCCCCCACGGCTACTTCTAGTTGCGCTGCTAGGTTCAGGGTTTGCGGTCAGTACAGGGACCACCTTCTCCAGAGTCCGTCTCATGCTGCTCCTAGGCCACCAGATCATAACAGACCTTGATTTGTAAAAGCCCTGACAATGTTATTATAAATATAGACCTGTATTTTAAGGTTGAAATATGTAAAATAGCTTCCATTGGGACAACCTGGCATGATATTGTGAAGGCAGGCTTTAATGGGTGACATCATAAAGGGATGGAAAAGCTTAGAGGTTGGCCACTTTGCAAATATTTCAGCACATATGTAGCAAACAACTATTGAATCCAGTTATGTATATAATATAATTAATAGATCAGTGCTAATTGCCTAATTTCAGAAGTGCAGCCCAATATATTACACTGATCCAGTGGAGAACAACGACTAAAGAGGGGCAAGTTACTAGACTTGACCTTCATTAAATAAAACAAGGCAAGGAGAATGCTCCTCCATCTGCGTCAACGTACCGTAATGCTATTAAATAGCTGCACTTCTGAAACAGAGACATGGATGGCCACGCCATCAATATTGGGAGACGATAGTCCACTTCAACCAAATGATCATATGAACTGTTTTTCTTGCCTTGGAAAAAAGTAAAGATTATATTGTTAGGAGTCGAGTTTCCTCTGCTGCACAGGGGGAATCTCGATTCGTGTATGCTGCGGTCTCCCATTCTGCATCAGCCGCAGTGGAGCCTGCTCAGCGGAGACGTCGCTCCCCGCGTCTCACTGAGACTGATACTGTGCAAAGGGTTAATACTGCCTCTTCAGGCTCTGCTATTGTACCCTGCTCTGCGGCGAGCAGGCTTTTCTGGGACTAAGTCCTGCTTTGCACACACTGAGCATGCCCAGGGCAAGATCTCTCAGTGGAGATCTAGGGTCACATGCTCAGGTACTGCAGCAACTTCCATTGGTCCTTCTTGGAAGGTCCTGTAGGTGCTAGGACTAAGTCCTGCTTTGCACACACTGAGCATGCCCAGGGCAAGATCTCTCAGTGGAGATCTAGGGTCACATGCTCAGGTACTGCAGCAACTCCATTGGTCCTTCTTTGTAAGGTCCTGTACGTGTTGCAACTATTTAAGGCTCGCATGGCCGCACGGCAATGCGTTAGTATCTTCTTATGTTATGTGCTTTGCGCCAGTGTGGTCATGTGTTTGCATGTGTTCAGGGACCTGGCTGAAATAAGCCCCTAGAATGCTGGCACCTCCGGCGAGGAGATTGTGTTTAAGTGTGTTCAGGGACCCAGCTGAAATAAGCCCCTAGAATGCTGGCACCTCCGGCGAGGAGTTTTGTGTGCATGCATGACCACTGACTGCTCTCATTTGGGTAGTTAGCCTGTGCCTCTGTGAAAGTATAACAGGGTACAGAGCCTTGCCTTCTCGGCTGCTCTGTGAAGCTAACAGAGCTGGTTCATACCGCCATATAGTGCCGCCATTTACTTAGCAACAGGTTCTTTCCTGCACGGTGGATCCCGGGTTGCGAACGCACCAATCTCACGTAATAAATATATTCGGTGCGTTCAGACCAACCATAACATTATATATTGTCTCATAGGAATAGAGCATATTATTATTATATGCAAACTGTAGATTATCCTAAGCCTCCTAGCCAAAGCAGGCACGATACGTTGATTGCATATTTTGGCATTATGGCTATATCGTCGTCCATTACTGTGTCTGAAATTGTAGCAAGGCTATACTGAAGTGAATGGAACTGAGCTACAACAGCACAACAATCAGAGGAGAGGAATTACACTGTTTTCTGATCCTGAAAACGCTTTCAAACTTTCCTAGAAGACAAATATGGTAATTCAGTCCTGTATGGTAGTGATAATCTACAACTAAATGATTAGGTATTGCTTTGCTCAGCGATCAACATCTTGCTATCATAGAAATAAAACTAGACTTTGATGCAATATTCATAATTTGGATACACTCTGTAATAAATATTTTATGCAGCTATTAGAATCAGATTAGAGATTTTGAAGGGCAATACGGAGAATTGACTGCCAATTCTGCATACTGTAATTGCAAAACCAGGGGAACAAAATTCACGGTAATAGTCTGGAATTTCATACCGTATGAACATTTCAATGGACTATAAGATATTGATTTTGCCAAGAAAAAAATATTTTTTTTTTAAATATATCTTACTTCAAAATAGTGACACATAGCACTTGTTAGACCATCCACACTGCCATGACACCCTTTATAGTTTTCCAGGGCTGCCTGAAGAGGCATATTGTTACATTTTCTCCCTATATAACTGTGTAACAGAGGAATGATGGTATAACTAGTCCAAATGAAGGAGATATAGAAAGAATTACTATTATGTACTGTATTATGGGAAATATAGACATGGCAGCTTAATAATGCAACTCTCTCTTAATGTGGATAAAGACCATTTTTATAGCTTGTCTCAAAACCAATTTTCTCAGACAGATGTGATTGATGAAACTTGTTCTCTCCATCAATCAATGGTGTACATCTGATTCTGAAATACAAAAAATAAAACACAAAAAAAAGGGTCTGTCAGTGAACCCTTATAAACGTGACCGAATATACCCCAAATATGATTTTTTTTCACTGTTTAGTGAAATTGAAAAATATGCCAATCAGCATATATAAATAAAGAAAGATGTTATTTTAGTCACATAAACCATTTTAAGTACAACCCCAATTCAAAAAATTTTGGACACTATATAAAATGCAAAAAAAAACAAGAATACAATGATTTTGAAATCTCATATAGCCACATTTTATGCTCAACAGAATATAGAGCACATATCAGAAGGTGAACGTTAGACATTTTTCTATGTTATTTGAAAAATGCACTAATTTTGAAATTAATGGCAGCAACGCATCTCAAAAACATTGGGAAAAAATAAACGTTGGAAAAGTAAGTGATACTAATGAAAAAATTAGGTTAAACTTTCAAATTTTCTTTTAGACTAAGTTCCCACGATGAGTATTTGGAGAGTTTTTAATCCCTTCACAACCTTTCATGTACCTATACGTCATCATCAGGAAGGGGTTCCCGGCCTTTGATGTATGGGTGTGTCATGAGCATCATGCAGGGGTCAAGAGCTGTGCCCGCAAGAGAATCGCCGGGAGCTCGGGTTATGTGACATCTGAGTCCTGGTTCTCACAGCCAGGAGTGCTGCCTGCATCTCTCCGGCAATTTAACCCCCTAAATGCAACAATAAATATTGATTGCAACATTTAGGTGGCTTGGAGAAGGAGGAATTACCTTTCACAATCCGATCGGTGCCCCTGCAACCTCATCGTGAGCTCTTGAGCATTGTATGGCAACCTGAGGTCATCATGATGACCTCCGGGTAAGCCAGCTATGGCAAGCCTATTAGACCATGCCTGGAGCATGGTCTAAAAGGCTTCAGTCAGTGCAGTACTGACAGGTATAATGCATTGGAGCGTGGGTGCATTGCAATGCATTATACCATCGATTAGACTTTCTAAAAGTTAAAGTCCCATACATGGACTAAGTACAAAATGTTTTTAAAAAATTGTAAAAAAAAAAATCACAAAATAAAGAACAAAAATGAAGTGTGTGATAGTAGCCAATCATAAAACTATATGTAAATCTGGTATAGCTATAACCACACATCAAAAGAATAAAGTCATCTAATCACTTACTTTGCACAAGGGATGGTGTAAAAAATAAATAAAACCAATTCTTCACCTGCTGTAAATATGTTTATTCTGCCTCCCAAAGATCGCTGTTAGGCTTGGCTCACATTTATCCTGCGCTCTACACTGAGTGTTTATCCAGAGGTTTCTGTGTAAATTTCTGAAATACGTGATACGTATGGAACCCCAAGTGGAAGATTCCTTATAATGAGGCAGATGGAGACATTGTGGAATCTGTCTGGCCTATGATCCGTTGGCGTCTATCTATTTAGGCATGCCCAAAAGCATGATCGGCCACAGTTTTGTGCAATTCTGAAAAACCACACACCACTGAACAGAGACCAGAGTCCAGAGTAACTCCATCTGTCACATCAGGAAATGGATCTGTTGGGGCTTTCATCTGAACTACCATATTTTTCGGATTATAAGATGTACTTTTTTCCTACAAAATTTTGGAGGAAAGTGAGGGGTGGTTCTTATAGTCCGGATGCACCTTATATATACACTGTATGTCTCCTGTGGCTGTGGATGGCAGAAGAGCAGCAACGGCAGAGGAGTGAGCCACAGAAGGCAGGAGACGGCTTCTGCGGCTAACACTGTGCCTGCTATTAAAGAAAATTAATATTCACTGCTCACCATGCCCATTGTTCCTCCAACCTCTATGCACTGAATCCAGTGCCGAGAGGTTAGAGGGACTATGGGCATGGGGGAGCAGTGAATATTCATTTTCTTTAATAGTGGGCACATGATGCCATGCACTGCTTACACACTGCAGACAGTTGCCAGAACAGGATGTCGCTGCAAGGGAGTGGAGGGAAGGTAAGTAGAATTGCTTATTTATTGTTTGTGTACAACTTGATGGTGGACATGTATACCAGGATATGGGGGCAGGTATACCAGGGTTTTGGATGGGACCATGTATACCAGGATGGGGATGATGGCTATGTACACCAGCATGGTGTATGGTGGCCATATATAGCAGGATGGGGATGGGGGGCCATGTATACCAGGATTGGGAGGCCATATATACCAGAATGGGGAAGGTGGCCATGTATATTAGGATGGGGATGGTGGCCATGTATACCAGGATGGAGATAGGGGCCATGTATACAAGGATGGGGGACCATGTATACCTGGATGGAGATGGGGGCCATGTATAATAGGATGGGGATGGTGGCCATGTATACCAGCATGGAGATGGGGGCTATGTATACCAGGATGGGGGACCATGTATACCTGGATGGAGATGGGGGCCATACCTGGTTGTGGGGGTCATGTATACAAAGAATGGGGACAAACATATCAGGATGGGGGCATATATATCAGGATGGGGGATATTTCCCCTATAGCAGTGTCAGCAGCAGCTCCCCCCATAACAGTGTGTCATGACCACATTTTAAGGTTTCAATTTTTTTCTATTTTCCTCATCTAAAACCTAGGTGCGTCTTATGGTCCAGTGCATCTTATAGTCCAAACAATGCGGTATATGTTTCATATATTTAGATGGAATCCCCAATGTAAGTGCTCTGTATAGAGCGAAAGATACTTATGAACTGATCCAAAAAGTTCTCTAACACAAAATGCCACCAATAAAAGCTTCAACTCAACCCACAAAAAACAAGTCACCACTCAGGTCTATTACCTTTTAAAATAAATATAGGGCATGTCCAAGTTACTGGTAACACAAATTCTTTTGAAAAGCGGCATGACTTCCACTACAAGAAATCTATTGAATTCTGCGCTCCTAAATCCACATACCCCAGTCCCTTCTGAGTCCCACAATGCGCCTAAACCACAGTTAGCATCCCAGTTTGACATTAACGTAGTGAGGAGAGACACCTTATTTTACCGGTGCATGGCTCCAGAACCACAAGCTAGTCACAATGTATTGGGCACTACAATGACATATTTGCAATTTTCACTCCGCAACTTCTACTGCATGTTTTTTCTGGAGAACGCCCATTGCGTAAAAATCATCACTACATGAATAGATTAATTCCTAGAGGGGTGTAAATTCCAATAAGGGGTCACTTGAGGGGGCTTTCCACTGTTTAAGCACTTTAGGAGCTCTGCAAATGAAGTCCGCAAACTATTCTAGAAAAATCTGCGCTGCAAAAGTCAAATGGTGGTTGTTCCCACCCTGCCATGTTGCCAAACAGTACTGTACAGCCTTAGGCTGCCGTCACACTAGCAGTGTTTGGTCAGCATTTTACATCAGTATATGTAAGCCAAAACCAGGAGTGAGTGATAAATGCAGAAGTGGTGCATATGTTTCTATTATACTTTTCCTCTATTTGTTCCACTCCTGGTTTTGGCTTAGAAATACTGATGTAAAATACTGACCAAATACTGCTAGTGTGACGGCAGCCTTATTTGGGGTATTGCCACGATCAGCAGAAATAGGCTATAACAAAGTCCCATAATTTGTCTCACATTTCCACTTGTGAAAATAAAATAGTTGCTACTGCAAAGATGCGGCCGATGGCATTTTGAGAATGATTCTGAAAAAAAATCTATGTAATCTGACTAAATAAAATAATTTAATGCACATTATACATGCGATCATGCTGCAGCTAAGTCGCCGCCTACCTGCTGAAGGTGATTTTTTTTTCAATACATATATGAAGACATATGTTTAGCAAACCAAGAAGAATTTACTTTTTAGCTGTATATTGGCTTTTGGATCTAAGTGTTGATTTCTGGTTGGTCAAGAAGACAGACATTTGTTTGTGTAAGCCTGGAATATTGACTTGTAAGCTGATATTTGATATAACATAGTGTGCGCTTATCCTTGATGAATAGTGAGGTCTACTGATATGCTAATTATACATTGTCTAGCCCAGATAGCTTGATGATTTTTAAAACAGAAGAGGAAAATCTATGCAAATAGATTACATCCCCGCTTAATTGTAAAGTGCTGCGGAATTTGTTGGCGCTATATAAATAAAAATTATTATTATTATTATTATTACATAATCAAACAACTTGGTCATCACCATTGTTCCCATTATCTTGATGCTGGTCTGAAGGACACTTAAGGTACCGTTACACTAAACGACTTACCAACGATCACGACCAGCGATACGACCTGGCCATGATCGTTGGTAAGTCGTTGTGTGGTCGCTGGGGAGCTGTCACACAGACAGCTCTCTCCAGCGACCAACGATCAGGGGAAAGACTTCGGCATCGTTGAAACTGTCTTCAACGATGCCGAAGTTCCCGGGTAACCAGGGTTAATATCGGGTTACTAAGCGCAGGGCCGCACTTAGTAACCCAATATTTACCCTGGTTACCAATGAACACATCGCTGGATCGGCGTCACACACGCCGATTCAGCGATGACAGCAGGTGATCAGTGACCAAAAAAAGGTCCTGATCATTCCCAGCGACCAACGATCTCCCAGCAGGGGCCTGATCGTTGGTCGCTGCCACGCATAACGATTTAGTTAACGATATCGTTGCTACAGCACAAAAAGCGTGACGTTGCAACGATATCGTTAACGAAATCGTTATGTGTGAAGGTACCTTTAGTAAATCTAAAAATAGTTTTCAAGCCTCTGTATAAAGAGACTCAGAGACAGAGAGACTGTAAAAGAGAGACAGCAAGAGATTCTGCCAAAACAGCCAAAGGAAAGATACAGGAATGCAGCTAATTCATCATGGCACCATCACGAGGGACACGGATTTATCATTCTACAAGAAACAACCTAGGGGTTTTCGGCTCCGGTTGGAAGGATACAGATCTGCTCTATTGACCATCGCTGAACCATGGATACGTTTGGAGAATGCCAGGATTGAAACCCTGTGGTCGCCTGGCTCCATTGAGATATTCGGATAAGCCAGTTGGTGACTCTTGTGTCTTGTACCTTGTATGGACTCAATGGACTGTCATCTTCCTATGCTTGTCTTTACCTCCTCTCTGTGTGTACCACAGGTGGGGTAACCGACCCTGGGAACTCTGATGTAACTTCTGACACTATCCCAGTGGGTCAGCAGAAGGGTGAGTCTCTGTAATATGCACCATCTTGGGGAATTTTGCTGGGACTGTTCTATGTGTTATCTGCCTGTTTTGTGGTTCAATAAAGCATTGCCACACTGTTTTACCATGTGTTGTCTGAGTTGTCTGAGTAACGTTATGCCCACGTTAACGGGAGAGCGGGCGTTAGGCATGACAAACCCTGGTCCATGCTGTTCCGGCTAGCAGACCTGGGTGCCCGCTGGCCCCACATGTCTTCATAACATACAATAATCAGTATGTAAAATAGGGGGCAGGTCACTGATGGATCAGTGACCTCTCAGAAGCCAAATAGATGAATAGCTAAGCAGAGCACCACCTGAAACCCCCCCACAGGCCCACCCCGAAGCACGAGCATATCAATAATAATAAAACTGAAAATAAAGATTAAACAACAACCACATGGCGAATTTCATTGACAAAACTATCATTTTAATCAGTATAATGGTGACTATCTGACATTGTCTTTAGGCTACTCGGCACAATCCTGCTGACAGGTTCCCTTTAATCTGTTAGCAAAATTAGGTTACGTGCGGTTTTGGGTGTGTTTTTTTCTGTGAGTTTTTTACAAGTGTTTTGACCCTGCAATTTTTGTTTCTTTTTGGTATATGATAAGTAAAGCTGTATTGTTTTTGATACATCTTGGTATTTGGCTTTGACAAAACGTTATTTATGCAGTCATGTGTGGTTTCCCTGCAGCCATCTTCCTGAAGCCATGGGCCACCTGAAGCTTCAGGCAAATGGCTGCCGGAGACCGTGCATGTGTAGACTGAGATCTCGGCCACCATTTTCCTGAAGCCAAGAGCCACAGATATTTCAATCTGCGCATGCACGGCCACCGGCGGCCAATCTCCTAAAGTCTCCAGCAGACCACGGCTTCAGAAAGATGGCTGCAGGGTTACATGTGATGCACTCTGCTCACCGTGGACACCGGGCCGCAGCACCGCCACATTTCTGCCGCTGGCCTACTGAATAAGGGACGCTGCTCAGGTGCACTCTGCACTGCCCACCACTGCAGCATCGCCACACCTCTGCCGCAACCTCCGGTAAGCCTGTGTTCGCACTATAAGGCCGGTTTCACATTAGCATTTTGAGGAGATGCGGAGGGCTGCGGACTTCCTCCGTGAAGCCCCAACCTCAGCCGCACCTCTGCAGCTAGCTCCACCTACTTCTGCATGTGGCCTGCGTACCTATCGTTAACATTAGGTACGCAGGTCGTGCGGCTGTATGCGGATGCTTCTGCGTGCGTCATTTTGACGATGTGGTGACCAGCGTAGGATGCAGCTAGTAGCAATTTCTTTTTTTCTCTGCATTGTCAAAGCGACGCGTGCGGAAGCAACCGCATACAGCCGCACGACCTGCGTACCTAATGTTAAAGATGGGTACGCAGGCCACATGCAGGCTGCATGCAGAAGTAGGCGGAGCTAGCAGCGGAGGTGCGGCCGAGGGTGGGGCTTCTCGGAGGAAGTCCGCAGCCCTCCGCAGCTCCTCAAAATGCTAGTGTGAAACTAGCCTAAGACGCAGACCCCATTTCTCTCCCCAATTTTATTTGAGAAAAAGTGCATCTTGTAGTGTGAAAAATACAATGTATTTATATATATATGTATATATATATATATATATATATATATATATATACAGTACAGACCAAAAGTTTGGACATGCCTTCTCATTTAAAGATTTTTCTGTATTTTCATGACTATGAAAATTGTACATTCACACTGAAGGCAACAAAACTATGAATTATCACATGTGGAATTATATACTTAAAAAAAAGTGTGAAACAACAGAAAATATGTCTTATATTCTAGGTTCTTCAAAGTAGCCACCTTTTGCTTTGATGACTGCTTTGCCCACTCTTGGCATTCTCTTGATGAGCTTCAAGAGGTAGTCACCGGGAATGGTTTTCTGACAATCTTGAAGGAGTTCCCAGAGATGCTTAGCACTTGTTGGCCCTTTTGCCTTCACTTTGCGGTCCAGCTCACCCCAAACCATCTCGATTGGGTTCAGGTCTGGTGACTGTGGAGGCCAGGTCATCTGGCGTAGCACCCCATCGCTCTCCTTCTTGGTCACATAGCCCTTATACAGCCTGGAGGTGTGTTTGGGGTCATTGTCCTGTTGAAAAATAAATGATGGTCCAACTAAACGCAAACCGAATGGAATAGCATGCCGCTGCAAGATGCTGTGGTAGCCATGCTGGTTCAGTATGCCTTCAATTTTTAATAAATCCCCAACAGTGTCACCAGCAAAGCACCCCCACACCATCACACCTCCTCCTCCATGCTTCACGGTGAGAACCAGGCATGTAGATTCCATCCGTTCACCTTTTCTGCTTCGCACAAAGACACGGTGGTTGGAACCAAAGATCTCAAATTCGGAATCATCAGACCAAAGCACAGATTTCCACTAGTCTAATATCCATTCCTTGTGTTCTTTAGCCTAAACAAGTGACTTCTGCTTGTTGCCTGTCCTTAGCAATGGTTTCCTAGCAGCTATTTTACCATGCAGGCCTGCTGCACAAAGTCTCCTCTTAACAGTTTTTGTAGAGAGGTGTCTGCTGCTAGAACTCTGTGTGGCATTGACCTGGTCTCTTATCTGAGCTGCTGTTAACCTGTGATTTCAGGGGCTGGTGACTCGGATAAACTTATCCTCAGAAGCAAAGGTGACTCTTGGTCTTCCTTTCATGGGGCGGCCCTCATGTGAGCCAGTTTCTTTGTTGCGCTTGATGGTTTTTGCCACTGCACTTGGGGACACTTTGAAAGTTTGCCCAATTTTTCGGACTGACTGACCTTCATTTCTTAAGGTAATGATGGCCACTCGTTTTTCTTTACTTAGCTGCTTTTTTCTTGCCATAATACAAATTCTAACAGTCTCTTCAGTAGGACTATCAGCTGTGTATCCACCAGACTTCTGCACAACACAACTGATGGTCCCAATCCCATTTATAAGGCAAGAAATCCCACTTATTAAACCATACAGGGCACACCTGTGAAGTGAAAACCATTCCCGGTGACTACCTCTTGAAGCTCATCAAGAGAATGCCAAGAGGTTGTAAAGCAGTCATCAAAGCAAAAAGTGGCTACTTTGAAGAACCTAGAATATAAGACATAATTTCAGTTGTTTCACGCTTTTTTGTTAAGTATATAATTCCACATGTGTTAATTCATAGTTTTGATGCCTTCAGTGTGAATGTACAATTTTCATAGTCATGAAAATACAGAAAAATCTTTAAATGAGAAGGTGTGTCCAAACTTTTGGTCTGTACTATATATATATATATATATACAGTATATATATACATATATATATGTATATATATATATACGTATATATATATATATATATATATACAAACATAGGTGCTTCTTACAAAATTAGAATATCATCAAAATATTAACTTATTTCAGTTCTTCAACACAAAAAGTGAAACTCACATATTATACAGAGTCGTTACAAACAGTGTGATCTATTTCAAGCGTTTATTTCTATTAATGTTGATGATTATGGCTTACAGGAAATGAAAACCCAAAAGTCATTATCTCAGTAAATTAGAATTATTAGCAAAAAACACCTGCAAAGTGTTCCTAAACATTTAAAAAGGTCCCTTAGTCTGTTTCCGTAAGTTCCACAATCATGGGGAAGACTGCTGCCTTGACAGATGTCCAGAAGGCAGTCATTGACCCACTTCACAAGAAGGGTAAGCCACAAAAGGTGTTACGGCAGTGGATAACCACTTTAAAGTTCCATTTTCAGCCTATCCTATAGTTAGAAACACATCAACATTCCCACTTCAGATACATTTTCTTGCTTTTTCCCCTTCTACTAATATACAGCTATAACAATGTGGCTAAGTGTGACACTGCAAAGAATGAAAAGGCTAATTAACGACCGTTTATATGGTTCATTGCACTGTCACTTTCATAAGCAATTGATGAAAGGCATTGTAGAAATGGACTTGGTGAATGGCAGGAGACAATCCAGGAGGCCTTGATTCAACATGTGATTTTATCTATCGTCAAGGAAACCTTTGAAATGTTGAAAACTTCAATGAAATGCATGTGCGAAACAAAATGTAAACTGCATGATTCTGGTTCAAGTCACACAAGGAAGACGATTGCTAAAATTACCAAAGTATAACTTTGCAATGGGTCTATTGAAAGCATGGCATGGAAACATTTAACCCTGCGACACCACACTGGGCTTTGTACTGTGTATTTATGAAGAAAGAAAATGTGAATTCTAGAGGTTTGCCAAACCAAAAGAACTTCATCATGAATCCCCAACCTATACAGAGGAACAGCTAAATGACGTTATAATTATATTCTGCACCATACTATTTTATCTGAATGTACAGGGAGAAAATGTCTGCTTGTCAAAGGGTTCATTGCAGAGTGGTCTTCAATGAATATGGAGGTGTGAAAAAACCGATACAATACAGTAAATGTAAAAGTGTTCCTTCTATTTCCATCACATAATGCATTTTTGTGTCACTCCATAATCTAGGAAAGCATACCATAACACCATAACAACAGTCATGTGTGAACACATCTCAAATGGAAAAATGTTACATTATATAAAGATATTTATTACTAGATGGTGGCCCGATTCTTACGCATCGGGTATTCTAGAATATGTATGTAGTTTATTTATGAAGATTTCAGAATAAGGCAATGAATACACAGGATTCGGCTGGCCAGGCACGACCAATTAGCAAAGAGTGGTTCAAATCCCACGCCAATTTGCGGCCGGACTGCATCTGTTGCTGATTGGTTGCACCTGGCCGGCCGCAAACAATCAGTGAAGCTAGGGTCGGCTTCAGGTTTTTGAGGGCCCCAGGCAAAAGAGTCTCACAGCCCACGTAGCATATAACACAGCCCACTTAGTATGTAGCACAGCCACGTAGTATATAACACAGCCACGTAGTATATAGCACAGCCAAGTAGTATATTGCACAGCCACGTAGTTTACTGCACAGCCACATAGTATATAGCACAGCCACATAGTATATAGCACAGCCCACATAGCATATTGCACAGCCATATAGTATATAACACAGCCACGTAGCATATTGCACAGCCCACGCAGTATGCAACACAGCCCACATAGTATATAGCACAGCCCACGTAGTATATAGCACAGCCCACGCAGTATGCAACACAGCCCACATAGTATATAGCACAGCCCACGTAGTATATAGCACAGCCCACACAGTATATAACACAGATCACGCAGTATATAACACAGCCCACATATTATATAGCACAGCCCACACAGTATATAACACAGCCCATGTAGTATATAAAACAGCCCATGTAGTATACAACACAGCCACATAGTATATAGCACAGCCCACTTAGTATATAGCACAGCCCACGCAGTGTATAACACAGATCTCGCAGTATATAACACAGCCCACATATTATATAGCACAGCCCACACAGTATATAACAAAGCCCATGTAGTATATAAAACAGCCCATGTAGTATACAACACAGCCACATAGTATATAGCACAGCCACGTAGTATATAACACAGCCCATGCAGTTTATAACACAGCCCACGTAGTGTATAGCACAGCCCACGTAGTATATAGCACAGCCCACACAGTATGTAACACAGACCGCGCAGTATATAACACAGCCCACATAGTATATAGCACAGGCCCACGCAGTATATAACACAGCCCATGTAGTATATAACACAGCCCATGTAGTATATAACACAGCCCATGTAGTATATAACACAGCCACGTAGTATATAGCACAGTCATGTAGTATATAACACAGCCCACGCAGTATATAACACAGCCCACATAGTATATAGCACAACCCATGTAGAATATAGCACAGCCCACACAGTATATAACACAGACCATGCAGTATATAACACAGCCCACATAGTATATAGCACAGCCCACGCAGTATATAACACAGCCCACATAGTATATAACACAGCCCAGATAGTAAATAGCAATGTGGGCATCATATCCCTGTTAAAAATAGAATTAAAATTAAAAATAGTTATATACGCACCTTCCGGCAGCCCCCGGATCCAGCCCAGATCTTTAGCGATGCTCCTCACGACGCTCTATTCCCAGTAATGCCTTGCATTAAGTGGTCACATTTACAGGGTTAATGGCAGCGTTAACGGACTGCTAAAGCACTATGTGGGCGCTGACTGGAGGGGAGTATGGAGGGGGCATTGACTGGAGGGGAGTAAAAGGGGCCAATTCGCGGGCAGACTGTGCCTGTCACTGATTGGTCGCACCCAGCCGGTCACGACTAATAAGCGACGCAGGATTTCCGTGACAGACAAACAGACAGACAGAGGGAAGTGGACCATAGGCAATTATATATATAGAAGGTCTATAACAGGTGAGTTTAGCACCATGGTGTTTTCTAATTAGATATTCATAGTATGAATGAAAAATAGACAAATGTCCATCAAGTGCAAGGTCATCATGATGTGTCTTTATAATGATAAGGGCAGATGAGAGACTGGAAACAAAAGAAAGCGCAATAGGGTCTTAACCAATAAAAAATAGAGGTGACAAGGAAAAAATCCACTCACCTGGTTTGGTTGCTAAAAGCAACCTGTAACTAGCATAGACATTAATAAATGTCAGCCACTGCAAGGACACTAGTCATTGGAAAGACCGAACAGTAGAAATCTGGAAGATGTCACTCATGCGCTGCTGATGGTGTATCCACAAACCAGGTTTCTGTCCTGATGAAAAGGTGCTACATGGCCTCGAAACGCGTAAACCGTGTAAATCTGTAATAAATGTTTTAATATTCCTTCTGCTTGATGCTTCTTGGATACATCAGCAGCAGCGCATGAGTGACATCTCCTTCCAGATTTCTTTATAACGATTAGGGTATGTGTCCACGTTCAGGATTGCATCAGGATTTGGTCAGGATTTTATGCAGGTAAAATCCTGACCATATCTGCACCTGAGGTCACTGGCAGGTCACCTGCGTTGTCCTTGCGTTGTTTCAGCAATGTAAGGACATGCTGCATTCTTAAAAGACGCGCTGCATGTGCGTTTTCGCAGGTCTGCCGCATGCGTCTTTTAATGCATAGTGGAGACGGGATTTCATGAAATCCCCTCCACTATGCTGTTACATCTGGACGCTGCGTTTTTGACGCAGCGTTTCCTGAACGTGGAAACATAGAGGTCTGCTGTGTCATATCAAGAAGCAAATCTCAGTTCTGGATACCTACAGCGGACACTAGGGAGAGCTTAGGAGATAACTGCATGCTGTTTAATAATAGAGTGGAAAATAATTAATAGATCATTTATCATATATCTAGTAAGCTTCTCCTATTAGTAACAAAAGGCAACCTCAACTTTATCATTTCACTTATTGGCTATGCTGGGGTTCTTTCTATCTATTTATCTATCTATCTATCTATCTATCTATCTATCTATTAATAATAATAATAATAATTTTATTTATATAGCGCCAACATATTCCGCAGCGCTTTACAAATTATAGAGGGGACTTCTACAGACAATAAAGGCACAGATGATTGGCCTCGGGGAGACCAAAACATCCGACACCGCGGAGACACCATCACGTGTTTCTCAACGCAGTGATTCCAGAACACTGCCCCCATCCCTTATGGGAAATATGCAGATGCATGTAAAGAAGCTGCGGAGACACCATCACGTGTTTCTCGACGCAAGCAGTGAATAGCCAGGCCTTTCCCCGGGAAGGAACAACCACGGGAAGAGCAGCATCCTATGAAGGAAAGCCACCTATGCCAAGCATGGTATCCATCCTTGACAGCTGTTTCGGGGTTTTTGCCCCTCATCAGTGTGGAGTAGGAATCTGGCTATTAGGAGCAGTGCCTAGTAAAAAGGCTATAAAGGCACAGATGATTGGCCTCGGGGAGACCAAAACATCCGACACCGCGGAGACACCATCACGTGTTTCTCAACGCAGTGATTCCAGAACACTGCCCCCATCCCTTATGGGAAATATGCAGATGCATGTAAAGAAGCTGCGGAGACACCATCACGTGTTTCTCGATGCAAGCAGTGAATGAAGATGCTGCTCTTCCCGTGGTTGTTCCTTCCCGGGGAAAGGCCTGGCTATTCACTGCTTGCGTCGAGAAACACGTGATGGTGTCTCCGCAGCTTCTTTGCATGCTTCTACAGACAATAGACATTACAGCATAACAGAAATCACATTTCAAAATAGATACCAAGAGGAATGAGGGCCCTGCTCGCAAGCTTACAAACTATGAGGAAAAGGGGAGACACGAGAGGTGGATGGTAACAATTGCTTTAGTTATTCGGACCAGCTATAGCGTAAGGCTCAGGTGTTCATGTACAGCTGCATGAACCAGTTAACTGCCTAAGTATGTAGCAGTACAGACACAGATGGCTATTAACTGCATAAAGTGTATGAGAAGATGCAAGGAACCTGATTATGTTTTTTTTTTTTTAATGGGCCACACAGGGATCGTTAGGTTAATGCGTTAAGGCGGTAGGCCAATCTGAACAAATGGGTTTTTAGGGCACGCTTAAAACTCTGGGGATTGGGGATTAATCGTATTAACCTAGGTAGTGCATTCCAAGCAATAGGCGCAGCACATGTAAAGTCTTGGAGACTGGAGTGGGAGTTTCTGATTATTGAGGATGCTAACCTGAGGTCATTAGTGGAGCGGAGGGCAAGGGTAGGGTGGTAAACTGAGACCAGAGAGGAGATGTAGGGTGGTGCTGAGCCATGGAGTGCTTTGTGGATGAGGGTAGTAGTTTTGTACTGGATTCTTGAGTGGATGGGTAACCAGTGTAATGACTGGCATAAGGTAGAGGCATCGGTGTAACGGTTGGTGAGGAATATGATCCTGGCTGCAGCATTCAGGACAGATTGGAGCGGGGAGAGTTTGGTAAGAAGAAGATCAATTAGTAGAGAGTTACAATAGTCCAGACAAGAATGAATAAGTGAAACAGTAAGAGTTTTTGCAGAGTCGAAAGTAAGAAAAGGGCGAATTCTAGAAATGTTTTTGAGATGCAAATAAGAAGAGCGAGCCAGTGATCGGATGTGGGGGCAAATGAAAGCTCAGAATCAAGTATGACCCCAAGGCAGTGGGCATGTTGCTTTGGAGTAATGGTGAAACCGCACACGGAGATGGCAATGTCAGGCAAAGGTAGGTTAGTAGAGGGAGAAAACACAAGGAATTCAGTTTTTGACAGGTTCAGTTTCAGATAGAGGGAGGACATGATGTTAGAGACAGCGGTAAGACAATCACTGGTGTTTTCTAAAAAGGTCGGCGTGATAAAAGGAGCAGAAGTGTATAATTGGGTGTCATCAGCATAGAGATGGTACTGGAAACCAAATCTACTGATTGTTTGTCCAATTGGGGCAGTATACAAAGAGAAGAGGAGGGGGCCTAGGACTGATCCTTGAGGAACCCCAACAGTAAGGGGAAGATGAGAGGAGGAGGAACCCGCAAAAGATACAGTGAAGTAACGGTCAGAGAGATAGGAGGAGAACCAGGAGAGAACGGTGTCCTTGAGGCCGATGGAGCGGAGCATAGTGAGGAGGAGCTGATGATCCAAAGTGTCGAATGCTGCGGAGAGATCCAAGAGAATTAGCATGGAGTAGTGACCATTAGATTTAGCTGTTAGTAGGTCATTAGAGACTTTAGTGAGGGCAGTTTCAGTAGAGTGTAAAGAGTGGAAACCAGATTGAAGAGGGTCAAAAAGAGAGTTATCTGAGAGTAAGACGAGAGTGGACAAGTAATGGATGTATGATGGCATACTTAAATGAGGATGGAAAAATAACGGAAGTGAGAGAAAGGTTGAATATTTTTGTTAGGTGAGAGGTGACAGCCAGGGAAAGGGACTGGAGGAGATGTGACGGAATGGGGTCACTGGTGCAAGTGGTTGGGCGAGAAGATGCAAGGAGCCTGATTACTGCTTCTTCTGTAACTGGTTCAAAGTCAGAGAGTGGACGAGATGCAGTGGGGCAGGGAGGACAGTGCATGGTATGAAGAGATTGGGAGATGATTTAATGTTGAATGTGGTCAAATTTTTCTTTGAAGTAATTGGCCAGATGGTCAGTGCGGAGATCCGTGGTTGGGGCCTGCACTCTTGGGTTGAGTAGGGACTGGAAAGTGTCAAAGAGACGTTTAGGGTTATTGGACAGCAAGGTGATGAGGGTGTTGAAATAGGTTTGTTTGGAGAGGTGAAGGGCAGAGTTGTATGTTTTTAGCTTGAACTTATAATGGATGAAATCTTCTGGTAGATTAGATTTTCTCCACAGTTGTTCGGTGTACCTGGAGCACCGCTGCAGGAAACGTGTTTGCAGCGTGTGCCACGGTTGTCGCCATCTGTGCTGAGTTGTTCTATGTATAGGAGGTGCAGCTTCATCCAGGGCACTATGCAGCATTTCATTGTAATGCTTCAGAGCAGAATCAGGACATGAGATGGAGGAGATTGGGGCCAATGAGGACTGCAAGTTCTTCATAAGTTTCTCGGTGTTAATGGCCTGTATGTTTCTATAAGTGTGGAAAGTGGGGGTGATCTGAGCGGGATGGCAGCTCTTGATAGAGAATGAAAGAAGGTTGTGGTCAGAGAGCTGGAGAGGGGAGTTTGTGAAATCATCCACTGAGCAAAGCCGGGAGAAGACCAAGTTGAGGGAGTTTCCATCTTCATGCATTGGAGAGTTAGTATGCTGCGAGAGGCCAAAAGAGGAGGTTAGAGATAAAAGGTGAGAAGCAGATGGGGAGAGGAGAGAAGCAATGGGGATGTTGAAATCACCCATGATGAGGGTGGGGGTGTCACAAGAGAGAAAGTGTGGAAGCCAGGTGGCAAAGGGATCCAGGAACTGATGAGAAGGGCCGGGAGGACGATACATCACCGCCACTCACATGGAGAAGGGGATGTAGAGTCTGACAGCATGGACCTCAAAGGAAGGGAAGACAAGTGAGGGTACTTGGGAAATAACTTGGAAGGTACATTTGTGTGAAAGGAGCAGACCAGCGCCTCCACCTGCTCTGCTGTCCGATCTTGGGGTATGAGAAACCTGTAGTCCACCATATGAAAGAGCAGCAGCAGCGGTGGTGTCTGACTGCTGGATCCAGGTTTCAGTAAGAGCCAGGAGATTAAGAGAATTAGAAGAAGGAAGAAGTCATGGATGAAGGAGAGTTTATTACACACAGAGCGAGAATTCCAAAGGGCACAATTAAAAGAGGCAGAAGGCATGCATGGGATATTAATAAGGTTAGAGGGGTTTCTGAGAGTAGCAGTTGGGAGGTTTGACTGGCTATAACATGGGGGGCCGGGGTTTTGAGAGATGTCTCCAGCAACTAGGAGAAGGAGGATAGAAAGAGTGAGCAGATGGTTAAGTGATTTGTGAGAGCGTCTCTTGTGTTAGATGGTAGGACTGGATGGAACTGTGCTGTTAAGCAACGTGAACAGAGCATGAGTGCTATACATAGGAGAGGAAAGGACAGAGGGGCCGATATGAATGGAGAGTAAAGAGTTAATTCAAGGGCGGTGAATGTGAGTGAATGCGGCAGCCAGGATATAGAAAATACACATACATATGGTGAATATTTGTTCTGTTCCAAATGAACAGGGAATAGATTTAGATTGTCTTACCTGTCTCCTGCCCTGTCTAACTGCCATGTTATAACTGCGAGTACTTAGAAAAAGTACTTTGAATAAATGTACGAATGCACCCCTGCACGAATGGATCCCCAAACTATGTCTACATTTATAGAAGGCTAGCTCTTAGATCTCAAATTTTTTTCCCCTCTTGTTAGCAATCAATCTAACTCAGTTGAGACAGCAGGACACAATAAATGTAGTGAACAGATAAACAAATGTCCAGGTCTACATGGATCATAAACCACTTTGAAACAGTTATGTGATCTCTCTGCATGAGGACAATCAGAAGTGAGTTAAATATCTATAAGCAAAAACAATTGCATACTAAGATGGCTAACAAATATAGATATATGCAGGATTCAATGCCAAAGATAGAATGACTCAGATACCATTCAGGCTGCTATCTATCTATCTATCTATCTATCTATCTATCTATCTATCTATCTATCTATCTATCTACTCACCACAATGGGAGACAGAAATGGTGATCACTTGGGTCCCACTCACATGGTAGGACTTAACCAGAGTGACTACTACTCTTAACTGTATTAGGCTAGTTTCACACTAGCGTTTTGAGGAGCTGCAGAGGGCTGCAGACTTCCTCCATGAAGCCCCGCCCTCGGCCGCACCTCCGCCGCTAGCTCCACCTACTTCTGCATGTGACCTGCATGCGGCCTGCGTACCTATCTTTAACATTAGGTACGCAGGTCGTGCGGCTGTATGCGGATGCTTCCGCATGCGTCGGAATGTAAATATAAACTCTGTTGTGGTGCAGAGAGCCATCCCCTATAACTCTCTGTTCTGCAGTTCGCATGTTGCTATAGATGTGACATGATTGCGCCAATGCCTTGATGTTCTGTGTGTGTCCAAGTGTGATGGCGTCACCACGTCCCTCCTCCATTGCTGATTGTGCTGGTGGACTTTCCAGAATAAGTGGGTATACAGTGTTTATGGTTTTATTTTATGAGTCAGTGTTTGTATGGAGCTATTAGGACTTTTTACTGTATAGGGACTGTGGGGCCACCCTACTGTGTAGGCAGCTGAGGGGACATGATACAGTGTGAGGGGCTGAGGGGACATCTTACTGTGGGGAGGTTTGTGGGGGACATTGCAATGTGTGAGGGGATATGGAGTCATATACCGTAACTGCCCAGTTCTGCAGAACTGATATTTACCAATATATGGTTATCATATGGCGGTAATATTTGTGCATTTCTATAGTGATTGAATTTCACTATCAGCATGGTCATCTGCTGAGTCATTTACCCGCTATAATTAGAGTGCTCCACAGTAGGGGGCGCACTCACTTTTTTTTGTCGGCTCCCACTGTGCTAAACCCTTAGCTACACCTAGTCATTAATGTGAAAGAAAGCTGCCCCTACTCAGCTTCCTTCTAAATATTATAAACAAAAAGGAGAACACCCAAAATAGCAGTAAGGTTAGTTTCACACTTGCATTTTGCAGAGCTGCGGACTTCCTCCGTGAAGCCCAGCCCACAGCCACACCTCCACCACTCAGCTCCGCCTACATCCGCATGTGGCCTGCGTACCTATCTTTAACCCCTTCATGACCCAGCCTATTTTGACCTTAAAGGGAAGGTGCCATCAAAAAAAAATTTTTTTCAGAAATTGTAAAAATGTAAAGAATTAATGATTACATTTTCTTAAAAAAATATTATCATTTGTTTATAATTTAGTAAAATATGAAAAATAATTTGAAAAGTTTTGGAATTTCCACTTTTCAACACTAGGGGGAGCAGCTGCTGAAATTTCAGAAAAACCTAGTGTACAAATAGCTCACATTACAGCACTGCAGTAAATATGGGCGGAGTCTGCTGACCTGTGTGATGTCTCCTCCCCTTCTGGGTGTTTGCTAAGTGATTAGAGAGGATGATATTCAGGAACCCAGTGAGCAGCCATTTTGTTGGTGACTGCAGAGTATGGCTGCCGTCACACTAGCAGTATTTGGTCAGTATTTTACTTCAGTATTTGTAGCCAAAACCAGGAGTGGAACAAATAGAGGAAAAGTATAATAGAAACATATGCACCACTTCTGTATTTATCACCCACTCCTGGTTTTGGCTACAAATACTGAGGCAAAATACTGACCATATACTGCTAGTGGACGGCAGCCTTAGGCTACGTTCACACTAGCATTGTTGGCTGTACGTTGCAATGCGTCATTCAGGAGAAAAAACACATCCTGCAAAGTTGTCTGCAGGATGCGTTTTTCCCCATAGACTAACATTACCGACGCATTGCGACGTATTGCCACACGTCACAACTGTCGTGCGACGGTTGCGTCATGTTTTGGTGGACCGCTGCCACAAAAAAAGTTACATGTAACGTTTGTGCGTCGAGTCCACCATTTTCGACCGCGCATGCACAGCCGAAACTCCGCCCCCTCATGCCCAAACCTTACAATGGGGCAGCGGAAGCGTCGTAAGACTGCTTCTGCTGCCCACATCGGACATTTCTTTCACAGCATACGTCGGTATGACGCACTGCGAAAGGCCCGTACTGATGCTAGTGTGAAAGCAGCCTTATACTGACAAGTAGACAGTCACCGAGGATGGCAGGCAGCATGGATTCTGGGAGATATGTGGTGGAGGGAGCAGGGTGACAGCAGCACAGAGTATTTCAGGAGAGCAGTGTGCTGGTCTATGGGGGCCCCCTGTTCGGTGTGCGGAGCAGCCAGGGATTGTACATAGAGCGCTGTCTTTTATACACATGGATGGACCGTCTGCTTGTTTGCTCCACAGAAATCCAGGAAACATTTCTGCGGATTGATGGCCTGGTCTGATCCAGACTTTGCATGCAGACCCCATTCCCCTCCTCAGATCCTGTCTTCTCCATCCTGTCCTGGCGATGTGTGAAAGCGAGGCGACAGGCGCAGTCTGGGGTGACGCTGGGAAGGAAATGTAGCCATATAGTAACAATAAAAATGAGACCCCTCTCTTCAGCTGCCTCACCAGCCTTCCCCTGACTACACCTAACTGGAGGTCATGCTGCCCCCTCTATTACCCCAGACCCGCGTGCAGGTGCTCAGCCAGAACCACCATAGAATGGGCCGCTTTCTGAAGATAATACTGCCATAGTGTTCTCACATAATACCGCCATATAGATCACACACAATACTATCAAATAGATCACACAATACTGTCATACAGTTCTCACATAATACCACCATATAGATCACACATAATACCGCCAGTGTTCTCACATACCGCCATATAGATAACACATAATACTGCCATAGTGTTCTCACATAATACCGCCATATAGATCACACATAATACCGCCAGTGTTCTCACATACCGCCATATAGATCACACATAATACTGCCATAGTGTTCTCACATAATACCGCCATATAGATCATACATAATACCACCAGTGTTCTCACATACCACCATATAGATCACACATAATACCGCCAGTGTTCTCACATACCACCATATAGACCACACATAATACTGCCAGTGTTCTCACATACCACCATATAGATCGCACATAATACTGCCATAGTGTTCTCACATAATACCGCCATATAGATCACACATAATGCTGCCAGTGTTCTCACATAATACCACCATATAGATCACACATAATGCTGCCAGTGTTCTCACATAATACCGCCATATAGATCACACACAATTCCACCATATAATTCTCACAATACTGATCAAGCATAATACCACCATACAGATCACATAATACCACCATATAGATCACACATAATGCTGCCAGTGTTCTCACATAATACCGCCATATAGATCACACACAATTCCACCATATAATTCTCACAATACTGATCAAGCATAATACCACCATACAGATCACATAATATCGTCATATAGATCTCACATAATGCCATAATACAGCATGATGCTCGCAGCTCCTGTTACCGCACGCATTGAGTTGTGTGTGCAATGGGGAAAGATATGCAGGGGGGAGAGGAGTGCATAGAAGTGGATTAGATACACGGTTCACCAAACAGTATCACACAGGATAGGATTAGATGCACGGCTCACCAGACAGTATCACACAGGAGAGGATTAGATACACGGTTCACCAGACAGTATCACACAGGAGAGGATTAGATACACGGCTCAGCAGACAGTATCACACAGGAGAGGATTAGATACACGGCTCAGCAGACAGTATCACACAGGATAGGATTAGATACACGGCTCAGCAGACAGTATCACACAGGATAGGATTAGATACATGGTTCACCAGACAGTATCACACAGGATAGGATTAGATACACGGCTCAGCAGACAGTATCACACAGGAGAGGATTAGATACACAGCTCAGCAGTCAGTATTCCACAGGATTAGATACACAGGTCAGCACAGGATAGGATTAGATACACGGCTCAGCAGACACTATCACACAGGAGAGGATTAGATACATGGCTCAGCACAGTATAGTGATAGATGCAGGGTCTGATGTCCTGTGAGGAGCTGCAGTGAGAGGTCGAGCAGCACAGAGCCTCCCCCATCCCCCTCTGTTACCTCTCTGCAGCTCCTGATAAGAGAACATCAGACCACAGCACTTCAGACTCTCTAACGATTCTAGAGATTCAGCCACACACCAGGCAGCAGAGGACAGGGAATGGCCGCTGAGTGTGAGGGGAGACAGATGGAGCTGCCCCTCCAACAGCACAGCTCAGTCACAGTGGAGCTCACAGGTACACTCCACTGTAGGCTGAAGCAAGATGGCGCCGATCTCCTGCCTCTGCTGTGATGTGGAGACAGCCCAGGGGGCGTGGCCACATCAGAGCAGAGAGCAGACAATGCTAGCTATGGGGTCGCCTTCCGACTACAGATCTCTATGTCCAGGGCTGCCGTATGTGAAGACTGTAAGTGTCATGCAGCTACACTTACAGTCCTGCAAATGAAAATGGTGGCGCCCAGTGGCAGAAAAAAAAATGAATAAAAAAAAAACAATAAATACTATGCACTTGAAAATAACTTATAAAAATAAGGAATTAAAGAGGTTTTTTTTTTTTTTATATTAAATATTAAAACGCGGCACCTTCCCTTTAAAGACCTTGCCGTTTTTTGCAATTCTGACCAGTGTCCCTTTATGAGGTAATAACTCAGGAATGCTTCAACGGATCCTAGCGGTTCTGAGATTGTTTTTTCGTGACATATTGGGCTTCATGTTAGTGGTAAATTTAGGTCAATAAATTCTACGTTTATTTGTGATAAAAATGGAAATTTGGGGAAAATTTGAAAATTTCGCAATTTTCACATTTTGAATTTTTATTCTGTTAAACCAGAGAGTTATGAGACACAAAATAGTTAATAAATAACATTTCCCACATGTATACTTTACATCAGCACAATTTTGGAAACAAAATTTTTTTTTGCTAGGAAGTTATAAGGGTTAAAATTTGACCAGCGATTTCTCATTTTTACAACGAAATTTACAAAACCATTTTTTTTAGGGACCACCTCACATTTGAAGTCAGTTTGAGGGGTCTATATAGCTGAAAATACCCAAAAGTGACACCATTCTAAAAACTGCACCCCTCAAGGTACTCAAAACCACATTCAAGAAGTTTATTAACCCTTCAGGTGCTTCACAGCAGCAGAAGCAACATGGAAGGAAAAAATGAACATTTAACTTTTTAGTCACAAAAATTATATTTTAGCAACAATTTTTTTATTTTCCCAATGGTAAAAGGAGAAACTGAACCACGAAAGTTGTTGTCCAATTTGTCCTGAGTATGCTGATACCTCATATGTGGGGGTAAACCACTGTTTGGGCGCACGGCAGGGCTTGGAAGGGAAGGAGCGCCACTTGACATTTTGAATGAAAAATTGGCTCCACTCTTTAGCGGACACCATGTCACGTTTGGAGAGCCCCCGTGTGCCTAAACATTGGAGCTCCCCCACAAGTGACGCCATTTTGGAAACTAGACGCCCCAAGGAACTTATCTAGATGCACAGTGAGCACTTTGAACCCCCAGGTGCTTCACAAATTGATCCGTAAAAATGAAACAGTACTTTTTTTTCACAAAAAAATTCTTTTAGCCTCAAATTTTTCATTTTCACATGGGCAACAGGATAAAATGGATCCTAAAATTTGTTGGGCAATTTCTCCTGAGTACACCAATACCTCACATGTGGGGGTAAACCACTGTTTGGGCACATGGTAAGGCTCGGAAGGGAAGGAGCGCCATTTTACTTTTTGAATGAAAAATTATCTCCATCGTTAGCGGACACCATGTCGCGTTTGGAGAGCCCCTGTGTGCCTAAACATTGGCGCTCCCCCACAAGTGACCCCATTTTGTAAACTAGACCCCCCAAGGAACTTATCTAGATGCCTAGTGAGCACTTTAAACCCTCAGGTGCTTCACAAATTGATCTGTAAAAATGAAAAAGTACTTTTTTTCACAAAAAAATTATTTTCGCCTCAATTTTTTCATTTTCACATGAGCAATAGGATAAAATGGATCATAAAATTTGTTGGGAAATTTCTCCCGAGTGTGCCGATACCTCATATGTGGGGGTAAACCACTGTTTGGGCACACGGCAGGGCTCGGAAGGGAAGGCGCGCCATTTGACTTTTTGAATGGAAAATTAGCTCCAATTGTTAGCGGACACCATGTCGCGTTTGGAGAGCCCCTGTGTGCCTAAACATTGGAGCTCCCCAACAAGTGACCCCATTTTGGAAACTAGACCCCCCAAGGAACTTATCTAGATGCATATTGAGCACTTTAAACCCCCAGGTGCTTCACAGAAGTTTATAACGCAGAGCCATGAAAATAAAAAATAATTTTTCTTTCCTCAAAAATTATTTTTTAGCCTGGAATTTCCTATTTTGCCAAGGGTAATAGGAGAAATTGGACCTCAAGTGTTGTTGTCCAGTTTGTCCTGAGTACGCTGATACCCCATATGTGGGGGTAAACCACTGTTTGGTCGCACGGCAGGGCTTGGAAGGGAAGGCACACCATTTGGTTTTTAAATGGAAAATTAGCTCCAATCATTAGCGGACACCATGTCATGTTTGGAGAGCCCCTGTGTGCCTAAACATTGGAGATCCCCCAGAAATGACCCCATTTTGGAAACTAGACCCCCAAAGGAACTAATCTAGATGTGTGGGGAGGACTTTGAACCCCCAAGTGCTTCACAGAAGTTTATAACGCAGAGCCATGAAAAAAAAAAAAATTATTTTCTCAAAAATGATCTTTTAGCCTGCAATTTTTTATTTTCCCAAGGGTAACAGGAGAAATTTGACCCCAAAAGTTGTTGTCCAGTTTCTCCTGAGTACGCTGATACCCCATATGTGGGGGTAAACTACTGTTTGGGCATATGCCGGGGCTCGGAATTGAAGTAGTGACGTTTTGAAATGCAGACTTTGATGGAATGCTCAGCGGGCGTCACGTTGCGTTTGCAGAGCCCCTGATGTGGCTAAACAGTAGAAACCCCCCCACAAGTGACCCCATTTTGGAAACTAGACCCCGAAAGGAACTTATCTAGATGTGTGGTGAGCACTTTGAACCCCCAAGTGCTTCATAGAAGTTTATAATGCAGAGCCGTGAAAATAATAAATACGTTTTCTTTCCTCAAAAATAATTATTTAGCCCAGAATTTTTTATTTTCCCAATGGTTACAGGAGAAATTGGACCCCAAAAGTTGTTGTCCAGTTTCTCCTGAGTACGCTGATACCCCATGTGTGGAGGTAAACCACTGTTTGGGCACACGTCGGGGCTCAGAAGGGAAGTAGTGACTTTTGAAATGCAGACTTTGATGGAATGTCTGCGGGCGGCACGTTGCGTTTGCAGAGCCCCTGGTGTGCCTAAACAGTAGAAACCCCCCACAAGTGACCCCATTTTAGAAACTAGACCCCCCAAGGAACTTATCTAGATATGTGGTGAGCACTTTGAACCCCCAAGTGCTTCACAGACGTTTACAACGCAGAGCCGTGAAAATAAAAAATCATTTTTCTTTCCTCAAAAATGATGTTTTAGCAAGCATTTTTTTATTTTCACAAGGGTAACAGGAGAAATTGGACCCAAGTAATTGTTGCGCAGTTTATCCTGAGTATGCTGGTACCCCATATGTGGGCGTAAACCACTGTTTGGGCACACGTCGGGGCTCGGAATTGAGGGAGCACCATTTGACTTTTTGAATACGAAATTGGCTGGAATCAATGGTGGCGCCATGTTGCGTTTGGAGACCCCTGATGTGCCTAAACAGTGGTAACCCCTCAATTCTACCTCCAACACTAACCCCAACACACCCCTAACTCTAATCCCAACTGTAGCCATAACCCTAATCACAACCCAAACCACAACCCTAATTCCAACCCTAACCCTAAGGCTATGTGCCCACGTTGCGGATTCGTGTGAGATTTTTCAGCATCATTTTTGAAAAATCCGCGGGTAAAAGGCACTGCGTTTTAGCTACGGATTTTTCGTGGATTTCCAGTGTTTTTTGTGCGGATTTCACCTGCGGATTCCTATTGAGGAACAGGTGTAAAACGCTGCGGAATCCGCACAAAGAATTGACATGCTGCGGAAAATACAACGCAGCGTTTCCGCGCGGTATTTTCCACACCATGGGCACAGCGGATTTGGTTTTCCATAGGTTTACATGGTACTGTAAACCTGATGGAACACTGCTGCGAATCCGCAGTGGCCAATCCGCTGCGGATCCGCAGCCAAATCCGCACCGTGTGCACATAGCCTAATTCTAAAGGTATGTGCACACGCTGCGGAAAACGCTGCGGATCCGCAGCAGTTTCCCATGAGTTTACAGTTCAATGTAAACCTATGGGAAACAAAAATCGCTGTACACATGCTGCGGAAAAACTGCACGGAAACGCAGCGGTTTACATTCCGCAGCATGTCACTTCATTGTGCGGATTCCGCAACAGTTTTACAACTGCTCAAATAGAAAATCGCAGTTGTAAAACCGCAGTGAAATACGCAGAAAAAACGCGGTAAATCCGCCATAAATCTGCAGCGGTTTAGCACTGCGGATTTATCAAATCCGCAGCGGAAAAATCCGCAGAGGACCAGAATACGTGTGCACATACCAAAACCCTAGCCCTAACCCTAGCCCTGACTCTAACCCTAACCCTAGGCCTAACCCTAACCCTAGCCCTAACCCTAACCCTAGCCCTAACCCTAACCCTAGCCCTAACCCTAGCCCTAACCCTAGCCCTAACCCTAACCCTATTCTAACATTAGTGGAAAAAAAAAATTCTTTATTTTTTTATTGTCCCTACCTATGGGGGTGACAAAGGGGGGGGGGGGTCATTTATTATTTTTTTTATTTTGATCACTGTGATAGATTATATCTCAGTGATCAAAATGCACTTTGGAACGAATCTGCCGGCCAGCAGATTCGGCGGGCGCACTGCGCATGCGCCCGCCATTTTGGAAGATGGCGGCGCCCAGGGAGAAGACGGATGGACCCCGGCAGGATCGGTAAGTATGATGGGGTGAAAGCACGGGGGGGATCGGAGCATGGGGGGGTGGAACGAAGCACGGGGGGGTGGAACGGAACACGGGGGGTGGAACGGAGCACGGGGGGTGGATCGGAGTGCAGGGGGGTGATTGGAGCATGGGGGGTGATTGGAGCACGGGGGGGTGATTGGAGCACGGGGGGAGCGGACAAGAGCACGGGGGGAGCGGAGCACAGGACGGAGGGGAGCTGGAGCAGTGCACCGGACAGATTGGAGGGCTGGGGGGGCGATCGGTGGGGTGGGGGCACATTAGTGTTTCCAGCCATGGCCGATGATATTGCAGCATCGGCCATGGCTGGATTGTAATATTTCACCCGTTATAATAGGTGAAATATTACAAATTGCTCTGATTGGCAGTTTCACTTTCAACAGCCAATCAGAGCGATCGTAGCAACGGGGGGGTGAAGCCACCCCCCCTGGGCTAAACTACCACTCCCCCTGTCCCTGCAGATCGGGTGAAATGGGAGTTAACCCTTTCACCCGATCTGCAGGGACGCGATCTTTCCATGACGCCACATAGGCGTCATGGGTCGGATTGGCACCGACTTTCATGACGCCAACGTGGCGTCATGGGTCGGTAAGGGGTTAACATTAGGTATGCAGGCCGAGCAGATGCATGCGGATGCCTCCGCATGTGTTGTTTTGACGATGCAGAAAAAAAAAGAAATTCCAACCAGCTGCGTTCGACGCAGGTCGCCGCATCGTCAAACCGACGCATGCAGACGCAGGCGGAGCTGAGCGGCGGAGGTGCGGCCGTGGGCGGGGCTTCACGGAGGAAGTCCGCAGCCCTCCGCAGCTCAGCACAACACTAGTTTGAAACTAGCCTAAGAAAAATGTGGCGTAATTTTATTGAACTTTCTAAAACACGATATTTCATTCCCTTTTACACTGCAATTTGGAGTGCTGACTTTTTTTTTTATCTATCTATATATGTATCTAGCTACCTATCTATCTATGTATCTATATAGAAAAGACAGATAGCAGCAAAAACTTGAGCAGATTTTGGGTGCAATACTTCCTGAATAATGTGGTTGTCCAACGCAAAATATAAATGGAAAAAAAAAACAGGCAGCACTCCAGTTCAAGGAAAAATTGTGGGCTTTAATCCATGTATCTTTCTGTCCATCTACCTATCTATCTATCTATCTATCTATCTATCTATCTATCTATCTATCTATCTATCTATTTATCTATCTATCTATCTAATATCTATCTATCTATCTATCCCATATCTATCTATCTATTTATCTATCTATCTATCCCATATCTATCTATCTATCTATCTATCTATCTATCCCATATCTATCTATCTATCTATCTATCCCATATCTATCTATCTATCTATCTATCCCATATCTATCTATCTATCTATCTATCTATCCCATATCTATCTATCTATCTATCTATCTATCTATCTATCTATCCCATATCTATCTATCTATCTATCTATCTATCCCATATCTATCTATCTATTTATCTATCTATCTATCTATCTATCCCATATCTATCTATCTATCTATCTATCTATCTATCTATCCCATATCTATCTATCTATCTATCTATCTATCTATCTATCTATCTATCTATCTATCTATCCCATATCTATCTATCTATCTATCTATCTATCCCATATCTATCTATCTATCTATCTATCTATCTATCCCATATCTATCTATCTATCCCATATATATCTATCTATCTATCTATCTATCTATCTATCTATCTATCTATCTATCTATCCCATATCTATCTATCTATCTATCTATCTATCTATCTATCCCATATCTATCTATCTATTTATCTATCTATCTATCTATCTATCCCATATCTATCTATCTATCTATCTATCTATCTATCTATCCCATATCTATCTATCTATCTATCTATCTATCTATCTATCTATCTATCTATCTATCTATCTATCTATCTATCTATCCCATATCTATCTATCTATCTATCTATCTATCCCATATCTATCTATCTATCTATCTATCTATCTATCTATCTATCTATCTATCCCATATCTATCTATCTATCCCATATATATCTATCTATCTATCTATCTATCTATGTATCTATCTATCTATCCCATATCTATCTATCTATCTATCTCTCTATCTATCCCATATCTATCTATCTATCTATCTATCTATCTATCTATCTATCTATCTATCCCATATCTTTCTATCTATCTATCTATCTATCTATCTATCTATCTATCTATCTATCTATCTATCTATCTATCTATCTGTCCCTTTTTTAAATACACCAGACAAGAAAAGTCTGAGGAAAAAAATCAAATAAAAACATAACAGTGTTGAAGATCAATTCAGTTCAACATCTGCCAGCTTTAGGAGTACAGGAAGTCCTTGATAGTAATGATGTTATTTCTGGAAAGTTGAGAGGAAGCTAGCATCACAGTGTTATTTTCAGAATACGGTTTATTATAAAGTCACTTATCTTACAAGACAAAAAAGGACAGGCTTTCATTAGAAAATAAGGAATATTTGGCAGAAGAGAGGAGAATCTACCCATCATTACAACATTTTGCTAAAAAAATTGTTAGAACAGCACAATTATGGAGGCTGGAATTAACTTAGTGCGAAACAGGAAAACATTGAAGCACAATGGAGCCAAACACAGAGTATATCCTAATGTATGACACGAAGGATATTCTGAATGTACGAGTGGCTAACCTTGCAGCCCTATTATTCTGCTCACAATAAGGCCTAGATCTCTTGTACATCATCTACCTCATTCCTGGACACCCTACACTCCTATGCTTTCAGCTCTCCATGATCTACACCTCCACAATACACCCTTAATATTTAATTATTTACAGAACATAAAGCACAGCACAGTCTTGTGTCAGTGTCAACACTTTGTCTACTTCTGATTGACATCTGGAATACAATATAATCATTACAGGAGTGCTACCCTTAGAATTGTGTATTTAAAGAATAGCGAGACCTTATCAATACAGTAATGCACATATTGAACAGACCAGGAAAACATTGTCTAGTACTACCTTGTAGCCAGGAATCTGATAATCTAATATATAATTGCAACAAGGCAAAAACAGTAGATTTAAACCTTTAATGACCCCAGCTTTTTTCGGTTTTGCGTTTTCATTTTTGGCTCCCCTCCTTGCCAGAGCTATAACTTTTTATTTTTCCGTCAATTTGGCCATGTGAGGGCTTATTTTTTGTGGGACGAGTTGTACTTTTGAACAACATCATTGGTTTTATCATGTCTTTTACTAGAAAACGGAAAAAAAATTCCAAGTGCGTTGAAATTGCAAAAAAAAAAGTGCAGTCCCACACTTGTTTTTTGTTTGTTTTTTTTGCTAGTTTCACTAAATGCTAAAACTGACCTGCCATTATGATTCTCCAGGTCCTTATGAGTTCACATATATATGAGAAAAACTCCGGCACACTACAGTTCAAAAAGAGTTCTTATAATTTATTTCTTAGATTCCAACAATATATTGCAAATAATAGGATTTCTAAAAACAGAGTCCTTCTGTAAACTTTGCTTGGACATATATAATTTCTTTCTCAACGTTTTGGCTTAAAAGCCTTTCTCAAGAGATTAGATGTCCCTTTGCAGGTACAAAGAGCAGGGCAAGGAAACCCACTAAGTTGAGAAGCCACACATGAACGTCGCATCCAGTGCAGAGGGCCGGGGAACTGTGACCGCTGTATGGGAGGCATATGCCTCCCCAGCCCTCTGCACTGGATGCGACGTTCATGTGTGACTTCTCAACTTAGTGGGTTTCCTTGCTCTGCATATATATGTCCAAGCAAAGTGTACAGAAGGACTCTGTTTTTGGAAATCCTATTATTTGCAATATATTGTTGGAATCTAAAAAATAAATTATAAGAACTCTTTTTGAACTGTAATGTGCCGGAGTTTTTCTCACATATATTATTGTCTTCTCCTGAGCACCTCCTATCTAAGTGAGCACCTTCCTCATCGTAGTACTATGAGTTCACAGACACCAAACATGTCTAGGTTATTTTTTATCTACCGTATATACTCGAGTATAAGCTGAGATTTTCAGCCCAAATTTTTGGGCTGAAAGTGCCCCTCTCGGCTTATACTCGAGTCACGGTCGGCGGTGGGGTCGGCGGGTGAGGGGGAGAGAGGTCTGAGGCATACTTACCTGCTCTCGGTGCTCCTGGCGCTCCCCCTGCCTGTCCCACGGTCTTCGGTGTTGCAGCTCTTCCCCTGTTCAGCGGTCACGTGGGACCGCTCATTAAACTTATGAATATGGACTCCACACCCATAGGGGGGAGCCGCATATTTATTCCTCTAATGAGCGGTGCCAGTGACCGCTGACAGAGGAAGAAGCTGCGGCACCTGAAGACCAGCTGTCCGGGAGAAGGAGCGGGACGCCGGGAGCAGGTAAGTATTACATATTCACCTGTCCACGTTCCACACGCCGGGCGTCGCTCCATCTTCCCGTCCTCTGGCTCTGACTGTGCAGGTCAGAGGGCGTGATGACGTATAGTGTGCGCACCGCCTTCTGCCTGAACAGTCAGTGCAGAGAGACACCGGGACGGGATGCTGAGGAGCTGCAAGCAAGAGAGGTGAGTATGGCATTTTTTTTTTATTGCAGCAGCCACAGCATTATATATATCAGTAGCACAGTTTTATATGGCACATCTATGGGGCAATAATGAACGGTGCAGAGCACTATATGGCAGAGCTTTATATGGCACATCTATGGGGCAATTAAGAACGGTGCAGAGCAATATATGGCAGAGCTTTCCATGGCACATCTATGGGGCAATAATGAACGGTGCAGAGCACTATATGGCAGAGCTTTCTATGGCACATCTATGGGGCAATAATGAACGGTGCAGAGCACTATATGGCAGAGCTTTCTATGGCACCTCTATGGGGCAATAATGAACGGTGCAGAGCACTATATGGCATAGCTTTATATGGCACATCTATGAGGCAATAATGAACGGTGTAGAGCACTATATGGCACAGTTTTATATGGCACATCTATGGGGCAATAATGAACGGTGCAGAGCACTATATGGCATAGCTTTATATGGCACATCTATGAGGCAATAATGAACGGTGTAGAGCACTATATGGCACAGTTTTATATGGCACATCTATGGGGCAATAATGAACAGTATGGAGCATTATATATGGCACAGCTTTATATGGAGCATCTATGGGGCAATAATGAACAATATGGAGCATTATATGTGGCACAGCTTTATATGGAGCATCTATGGGGCAATAATGAACAGTATGGAGCATTATATGTGGCACAGCTTTATATGGAGCATCTATGGGGCAATAATGAACAGTATGGAGCATCTATTTTTATTTTTGAAATTCACCGGTAGCTGCTGCATTTCCTACCCTATAAACGCAAGGAATACACAACAGGCAAAATAACTGTAACCATGGAAACATAATGATGATGAATGTATCAAGAAACAATTAATAGAAACCTGTTAATATGGATATAACGGAAAACACCCATGCTGCAAACACAAGAAAAACCACTAAAAAATGGTGCAAAAAATCCATATAACATAACAATATAAATTTTATTAAATATAAAGTGAACATGACAAGGGAAACAGACAATGGTGGATAAAACAACCTACCACCAACATGGAGCGCATGGAGGCCAGAAACAACTCCTCATATGCAGCAGTGCAACATATACAAAGCAAAATTATGCATGCCCTACATGCTAAATCAATATACGATAGTAGTATCTGCTAGGGCATACGGATGTAATCGTGCTTGCATACATATAAGTACATATAGCGTATAGATGCATAAGAGATCATATAGGGAACATACCCAGAATGTAACTGAGGAGGAGAGATGGCTCCAGCCCACCCCAACGCGCGTTTCGGCGATCCTTCTTCAGGCTCCTTCTTCAGGATCGCCGAAACGCGCGTTGGGGTGGGCTGGAGCCGTCTCTCCTCCTCAGTTACATTCTGGGTATGTTCCCTATATGATCTCTTATGCATCTATACGCTATATGTACTTATATGTGTGCAAGCACGATTACATCCATACGCCCTAACAGATACTACTATCGTATATTGATTTAGCACGTAAGGCATGCATAATGTTGCTTTGTATATGTTGCACTGCTGCATATTAGGAGTTGTTTCTGGTCTCCATGCGCTCCATGTTGGTGGTAGGTTATTTTATCCACAATTGTCTGTTTCCCTTGTCATGTTCACTTTATATTTAATAAAATTTATATTGTTATATTATATGGATTTTTTGCACCATTTTTAGTGGTTTTTCTTGCATTTCCTACCCTAGGCTTATATTCGAGTCAATACGTTTTCCCAGTTTTTTGTGGCAAAATTAGGGGGGTCGGCTTATACTCGGGTCGGCTTATACTCGGGTATAGACGGTAAGTGGTAAAAAAAATTCCAAACTTTGCTAAAAAAAAATAGCGCAATTTTTCAATACCCGTAGCATCTCCATTTTTCGTGATGTGGTGTCATGTGAGGGCTTATTTTTTGCATGCCGAGGTGACGCTTTTAATAATACCATTTTGGAGCAGATATGTTTCTTTGATCACCCATTATTACATTTTAATTCAATGTTGCGACAACAAATAAAACGTAATTCTGGTGTTTTGAATTTTTTCTTGCTACGCCATTTAGCGATCAGGTTAATCCTTTTTTTTTTTTTTGATAGATCAGGCGATTCTGAACTCGAAATATATGTGTATGTTTGATTTTTGTATTGTTTTATTTTGAATGGGGCAAACGAGGGGGTATTTAAACTCTTATATTTTCTCATTTTTTTCATATTTTTTAAAATATTTTTTTTACTCTTGCCATGCTTCAATAGTCTCCATGGGAGGCTAGAAACTGGCATAGCCTGATCGGCTCTGCTACATAGAGCGCTCATAGCAATCCGGCATCAACAACCATAGAGGTCTTCAGTAGATCTCTGTTTGTCATGCTGACACATCGCTGACCCCGATTACGTGACGGGGGTCAGCGAAGCGCGCATTTCCAGACCAATGGCCGGAAGCTGCAGTTAAATGCCGCTGTCAGAGTTTGACAGTGGCATTTAACTAGTTAATAGTGGCGGGTGGATCGTGATTCCACCCACCTCTATTGTGGGCACATGTTAGCTGTACAAAACAGCTTACATGTCCCAGCTTTGATGCGGGCTCACCGTCGGAGCCCACATCAAAGCGGAGGTTCTCTCCTTGGACGTAGTATTCCTTCTGAGGACAGAAAGGGGTTAAGTAGCCAAAATCAAACTATTTCATAAGTCCTGACTGTCTTATTAATATGTATAGGAATAGGGTCAAAACCCTATAAGGTTTGCAGCAGCAGATAGAAGAATAGTGCTTGTTGAGATCCAACATGTCCAATCTGCTGACAAAGGAGTTATTGGGTAATTTAATCCTTTTCTAACTTAAATAAACATCCACATTTATTCACTTTCAGCTGGCAGCCAGGTAAGTAATTGTACTAAGGCTGGGTTGACATTTTCTGAATGCAATCAGACACATAGGTCAATATTATATACAGTGGGAAAAAAAAGTATTTAGTCAGCGACCAATTGGGCAAGTTCTCCCACTTAAAAAGATGAGAGAGGCCTGTAATTGACATCATAGGTATACCACAACTATGAGAGTCAGAATAACAAAACAAATCCAGAAAATCACCTTGTCTGATTTGGCAAGATTTATTTTGCAAAATATGGTGGAAAATAAGTATTTGGTCACCTAAAAACATGCAAGATTTCTGGCCCTCACAGACCTGTAACGTCTTCTTTAAGAGGCTCATCTGTCCTCCACTCATTACCTTTAGTAATGGCATCTGTTTGAACTTGTTATCAGTATAAAAGACACCTGTCCACAACCTCAAACAGTCGCACTCCAAACTCCACTATGGTGAAGACCAAAGAGCTGCTGAAGGACACCAGAAACAAATTTGTAGCCCTGCACCACGCTGGGAAGACTAAATCTGCAATAGGCAAGCAGCTTGGTGAGATGAAATCAACTGCAGGAGCAATAACAATAAAATGGAAGACATACAAGACCACTGTTAATCACCCTCGATCTGGGGCTCCACGCAAAATCTCACACCATGGGGTCAAAATAATCACAAGAATGGTGAGAAAAAATCCCAGAACCACATGGGGGGAACCTAATGAATGACCTGCATAGAGCTGGGACCACCATAACAAAGGCTACCATCAGTAACACACTAGGCTGCCAGGGACTCAGATCCTGTATTGCCAGACGTGTCCCCCTGCTTAAGCCAGTACATGTCCGGGGCTGTCTGAAGTTACTAGAGAGCATTTGGATTATCCAGAAGAGTATTGAGAGATTGTAATATGGTCTGATGAAACCAAAGTAGAACTGTTTGGTAGAAACAAAACTTGTCGTGTTTGGAGGGGACAGAATGCTGAGTTGCATCCAAAGAACACCATACCTACTGTGAAGCATGGGCATGGCACCATCATGCTTTGGGGCTGTTTGTCTACAAAGGGACCAGTACAAAGGGACCAGATCTATGTACATGAAAGAATAAATGTATTGAGAGATTTCGAGTGCAAACCTCCTTCCATCAGCAAGGGCATTGAAGATGAAATGTGGATGGGTCTTTCAGCATGATAATGATCCCAAGCACACTGCCAGGGCAGCGAAGAATTGGCTTGGTAAGAAAAATATGAAGGTCCTGGAGTGGCCTAGCCAGTCTCCATATCTCAACCCCATAGAAAACCTTTGGAGGGAGTTGAAAGTATGTGTTGCCCAGCAACAGGCCCAAAACATCACTGCTCAAGAGGAGATCTGTATGGAGGAATGGGCCAACATACCACCAACAGTGTGTGCCAACCTTGTGAAGACTTACAGAAAACATTTGAGCACTGTCATTGCCAACAAAGGATACAAAGGATGTATAACAAAATATTGAGATTAACTTTTGTTAATGACTAGTGATGAGCGAGTATACTAGCAATTCAACATTTCCCGAGCATGCTCGGGTGGTCTCCGAGTATTTGGAAGTGCTCGGAGATTTAGTTTCTGTCTCTGTATCTGCATTATTTGCGACTGCTAGACAGACTGAATACATGTGGGGATTCCCTAACAAACAGGCAACCCGCATATGTACTCAGGCTGGCTAGCAGCCGCAAATCATGCAGCTACGGAGACAGAAACTAAATCTCCGAGCACATCCAAATACTTGGAGATCACCCGAGCATGCTTGGGAAATGAGTATACTCGCTCATCACTATTAATCACCAAATACTTATTTTCTACCATATTTTTCAAAATAAATCTTGCCAAATCAGACAAGGTGATTTTCTAGATTTGTTTTCTCATTTTGACTCTCATAATTGTGGTCTACCTGTGATGTAATTTACAGGCCTCTCTCAACTTTTTAAGTGGGACAACTTGCACAATTGGTAACTGACTAAATTATTTTTCCCCATTGTAATTACTTGTGGATTGACCATGCAGATTGTTATGTACCCATGATATACCAAATATTTAAATTTGCAGACTTGACATCATTCTCTCAAATCCAAGTTGATGACAATAGCCTTACTCACTTTCTGTAACATATTATTGGACTATCACAACATCAGGATATTACAATCTGCATCACTCGAGGCCCAGAGTGAAGAAATACCGGAAGAGAGCAGAGCTGGGGAAGTAGCGGAGAACTGGGCAGGGAGCTGCGAAATATAAGGTATACTGTATATATTTTTCATTACCTTTACTTTCTTGGCAATTATCACTCGCATTAAGTGGATCTAAAAAAAATGCAGATTTGAGTGAATCCATTTTTTTACATTTAGGATGAAATCGATTATAAGATGAGCAAATTCAGCCGATATTATAACAGAATTATTGGTGAATACAAAGTAAACTGCACAAATATGACCTTCAAGAATAATCAGAAGAAAACCTCTCCTGCGTCTTCAACATAAAAATTCAGCATCAGAAGTATGCAAAAGAACATCTAAACAAGACTTATGCATTTTGGAAACAAGTCCTGTGGACGGATGAGGTTAACATAGAACTCTTTTGGTTGCAATGATCAAAAGTATTTGAGGAGAATAAAGGGCATAGAATTTCAAGACAAGAACATCTCACCAACCATTAAACATGGAGGTGGATCAATCATGCTTTGGGGTTGGGTTGCAGCCAATGGCATGAGGAACATTTCACAGGTAGAGGGAATAATGGATTCAATGAAATGGGATACTTTCAAAAGCGGGTGCTACTAGATACTAATCATGTAGGGAGCCCAAATATTTGCACTGGCCCAATTTCTTTTTTGTGATTTTTAAAATGTAAAATATGAAATTATCTTTTTTTGCCTAAAATACAAAGGAAATGTGTCATCTTTAACTGTAGGCCTTTTAGAGATAATTTCATCTTCAACTTGCTTAAATGCAAACCTGTCACCAAGTTTGGCCAATATAAGATACGGCCACTGCCTTTCATGGCTGATATACAGCATTCTATAATGCTGAAGATGAGCCCCCGATCCGACCTGTAAGATAAGAAAAATAAGTTTTAATATACTCACCCGGGGGGCCAGTCCGGTATGATGGGTGTCGCAGGTCCAGGTCCGGCGCCTCCCATCGTCGTATGATTGCAGCACTCCAGCTTGCTTCATGGCTCCCCAGCATCACGCTCCTGCGCAGGCTTACTTATCTGCCCTATTGAGGGCAGAGCAAATTACTGCAGTGCGCAGATGCTGGGCTTCTCTGACCTTTCCCGGTGCCTACGCACTGCAGTACTTTGCTCTGCTCTCAACAGTACAGATAAGTACACCTGCCATGACACAATCTGGAGGATGGCATTGCAAGACGATGGGAGGTGCCGAACCCGGACCTGCAATGCCCATTGGACTTGACCACCCTCCCGAGTGAGTATAAAAAAACTTTATTTTTCTTATCTTTCAGGTCAGATCGGGGCTTATCTACAGGATTATAGAATGCTGTAGATAACCCCTGAAAGGCAGTGGCCGTATCTTATATCAGCCAAACCTGATGACAGGTTCGCTTTAACTGCTCATAATAACAGCAATTTTGACCAGGGGTGCCCAAACTTTTACATGCCACAGTATAAATGCTCCATACTTATGTGTATGTCATGGGATCACAAAGACACTAACGCTGTGTCCATATAATGAATAGCAGGTACTAAACAGTAGTCAGTAGCCCAGATTCTGCGATAATCGCTGGGATCAGAGTTATCTCTAATCACAGCTGGTATGAGGTTAAAACCCTTACAAGCGTCAGCCAATAGCACCCATGGCATCTCAGGTGTTTAACAAAGTAAATTGTCTCCTCCTGTCAGAACAATGGTGCGACGAGACACAATTATGGACAATTTAATGGGTTGCCAATGCCATGGCAGCTATACACTTTGCAAAGACTCCTATGTCTGCATAATCATCTGCATAATAGGTCATGCCAAAAAGTATGCCCCAAAAGTTTTCCTGTCAAAGGGAGATTGACAGCCAAAAAATATTTAAAATAATTTAATTAACTGTTGAGACTGGGAGGCTCTGCTTCTATCACTCAGATGAAAAGTGTGTGCAAAAAACTAAATGACTCTACTGTAACTGAAGGATCAGTTCAGTTCCCATTCTCATAGTGCAAATTGTAATAAAGAATTACATTCAATTTTTTTTTCATGAACACCTCAGATGCCAGATAAAATGCCCATTTTTTGCAGACTATCCTTAAATATACATATGGATGACAACCCTGATATACTCTCTACAAGGATTTATGTACACTTACATTTTGTCTTCAGTTAATAACAGAACTTGGACCTCTGTGACAAATGCAACTTGGAGTTCATCAGGGTTTCACCAGAAAAATGTATTTAATGGCAAGTGATGAGTTAATGCACCATCCTAAAATTATTTGACCTTTCTGAAGCATTTCACACAGTTGACCATAATATCTTAATAGACTTCAGGAGTTGAGTGAAGTTGATGGTTCCGATATTAATGGTTCATTTCCTTCCTGGGTAGCAGATCTTCCTCATTCTCCTCGTCAGTACCTTCTAAATATCACAAATACTGCTTAATGAATTTGGTGCATCTTATTCCTGCCTGTCCATCAGGAAGATTGATGTATGAAATGCCACTCATAATGAATCGGGGCCAAGTTTCTAGTTATTCATTCCCACATTCTGGAACTCATTACCTGCACCAGAGAGGCATCCATGATTTTATTTAAATCAAAGCTCAAAATGCACTGGTTCAGTTTGGCTCTGTCACGTCTGGCTGAGGCCACAGACTCAAAAAGGCTACCTCGGACAGAGTAGACACAAGCCACTTAGTCTGACAGATTCCAGAGAAACTCCTGTACAGGGCTCTGGTCAGGAATGGTCACCAAGTAATGTCAAAGCCAAGAGGTCAAGAGGGACAAAGTCGCAATCTTAGCGGGAAATCAAAAAGTCAAGCCAAGTTCAGGAAAAGGATAAGTCCGGAAGAAACATCAGATGCACAGGTAAAGATAAGGTAGCACAAGCACTGACTGACAGTGGGAACTGGCACTTAGGGGTTTATATAGTAATAGCCCCACCCAGAGCTGACAGCTGCTAGAAACCCAAATGCACAGGAATAACCCTGTAGCTTCTGAACTGGCCAGAGCCACAAGATCCAGGGTTCATATAAGATTCATGCTGTCAAGCAACACCTGCAACAACAGGAAAGTGCCACATAGTGGCTGAAGCAAAAACCGGCACAGATGTTCTAGGCATTTAAAGACAAATTCCACACTTGCCCTGTACATTATACCAAACTGATTAGTACACTCTCTGATTAAGCTTTGAATCCACTGGGAGACAAGGGCAATATAAATGTATGTTTGTGGTAATTAATAGGTAATCACTCTACATGCATTCCCTTACACAACACTGAAAGTTCATAAATGAAATATGAAGATTACAAAAAACCGTGGTATACCATTTAGACAAAAACTATACTGCAATTAGATCATAGGTAATTTTTTTGTAAAGTTTGCAAGATTTCTTTCAAAAGAAAAAAATGTAAATATAATGTATCATTCTGAGATCAAGGAATAAAAGTTGTTAAAAAAATAAAACAGCCAGCAGTAATTGCTGACACTAAACCTTCTGGACGCCGTAGCATATTCCACTTAATTTAGAACTCTCAGCAGCCAGCATATGGTCTCTTAGTCAGTAGCACAATCATAATGATGCTGAAGGCAGCAGTAAGTTGCCAGTCAGCTGGTAATATCATTCCTCTGAGCCTCCCTTAGATTCCCCTGGGCTTTGACAAAGTCTAGGAAAAGCATTTTTGGTTGCCCCATGATGACAATGCATCGCGGTTCTTCTCAACCTTTTACTTGAGCTAAATAAATAAGAAGAAGTATATTGCTTTGTTTTATTGGAAAATGAAACGAAAAATTACTTTTTTTATCATTTTACCAAAAATATGATGTGTGTGTCACTGGAGTAGATATGTCTTGTGGGCACCATGACCAGTGAGACATCTTCCATGCTAGGAATTTCCACTTTCTGATACAACACCTGATGAAGGGACCTGAGTAGTCTTGAAAGCTTGCACTTTGTTACCATTTTTTCAGTTAGCCATTATAAAGGATCAACCACTCTCACATCGTAATCTTTTGGTACCGGGAACACATCATAGCTGTAACTCTAATCTATTATAATTGCACAATTATAAGGAGCTTTTCTAATATGTTAAGCAATGTAAAGATATTCTTCGTTCTTCGAAATCTCATACATACTGTAATTTAGGAATTATGCTAGCTGCAGATAAGATTTGCATTAACGATCACTGTCATTTCAATAAACTAAGGGTCATTTAATGGGTAAAGCAAAGAATAAAATATTTAAATATTTATGTAAAATTGTGTCTTCAGGTCATTAAATCACCCACCTTTCTGTGTGATTTAACATCCCCACTAATACCCTTCAGTCAACAGCCTCCAAACTTCTGTCCTATACTTCATCTTTTGGACTTACTCAGAGGTCCTCCGCAGCCACCCACACAGACGGACATACTGTACACTAGGCCTGGTCTTCACCCGTTTCTGCTCTATATCTAACTTCACCACCTCCTCTCTCCCTCTATCCGACCACCATCTGCTCACCTTTTCAACCCTGTCCTCCTCACCAGTCACCCATGTCCAGCAGCATGTGCACCGCTGCAGAAACCTTGCACACCTAGACACCCACACACTCTCAGACTCTATCTTACCACTGGCATCTATATCCTCACTCCACGACACAGACAGTGCCACTCTCGCATCGGCTATTGACACGGTTGCTCCTCTCGTTCATGGCAGAGTGCGATGTATCAATAGACAACTCTGGCACAATAGCACCACTAAAAAGCTCCAGCAAGTGTCCAGGATTGCAGAGCAGCATTGGAAGAAATCACATTTGCAAGATGACTTCACTGCATTCAAACAGGCAACACTCACTTTTAAATCTGCTCTCACCTCTGCTAAACAGGTCTACTTCACAACCCTCGTATCTTCCCTATCCTACAACCCAAAACAGTTAATCAAAACCTTTAACTCCCTACTCCTCCCTCATCTCTGCTGAGGACTTTGCCACATACTTTAAAAACAAGATCGACCAAACAAAGCAAGTCTTCATTGTTCAAACACCACAACCCCTTTGTATACTAGACCAATGTCCAAACCCCATAACCTCCCTACCCAACATCACTGAAGGGGGCTTAATTGTCTCCTCTCCAAATCACACTTCGCCACTTGTGCGCTCGACCCCATCCCATCCCACCTCCTCCCCAACCTCACCACCACTCTTATCCCATCCCTAACCCACCTCTTCAACCTATCACTACCTTCTGGCACCTTCCCTTCTGCTTTCAAACATGCCACAATCACGCCTATCCTTAAAAAGCCAACCCTTGATCCAACAGTTATGTCCAGCTATCGCCCAATATCGCTGCTCCCGTTCGCTTTCAAACTCCTGGAGCAGCACGTCCACGCTGAACTTTCTTCCCACCTCTCATCTAACTTGCTCTTTGACAATCTACAATCTGGTTTCCACCCCATCACTCAATTGAGACAGCCCTTACCAAAATTACTAATGCTCCTCACTGTCGGGTATTTGACCTTTTATACTTTTGACAGACTGATTAAAGCAGCCTGCTATCTTCTAATTTTCTTAGAGGTCTTTTGGTGTGATTAAACATGTATGGGAGGTGGCATTATTGTCCTTGTGTGGTGTTTGGATCCATTGGTATTGATATTGTAGGCTTGTGGGGATGCCTACTTTGCCCTCATTTATGTAATTTATTCATATTATGTCTTTCTGCCATTATAATGCATTAGAGTATGTCATTTTTGCATTTTATGTCTGATTGACTCTGGCTCTTTTTTGCACTCAGTTGCACCTATACGGACCCATTTTGGATTCTATGATTTTGTACCATTCATCATACCCACATGGACACTAATTGCAACAGGGGGTATTGTGATTTTTTGGTTTTAATTGTTTTTATCTTCTTGTCTTGTCATTAATAAAGATGTTTTTCTACACATGATATATGTAGGTGTGCACATATATATACGCATTTCTTTTTTCATAGTTTCTGGTTGTTAGTCTTTCCATGCGTATTGTAGCACCCTATTCTGATTTACTTCAATAGTGCACCCTACCCCCTCATTTGGTAGATCTTCCTTACCTGACCTATCTATCGCAATTAACGACATCACACTTTCCCCCGTACTGGAAGTCCGCTGCCTTGGAGTAACCCTTGACTCTGCCCTATCCTTCAAACCGCACATCCAAGCTCTTTCCACCTCCTGTCGCCTCCAGCTCAAAAATATTTCCAGAATCCATTCTTTCCTCAACCATCAATCTACTAAAATGCTTGTGCACGCCCTCATCATCTCCCGCCTTGACAACTGCAATATCCTTTTCTGTGGCCTCCCTGCTAAGACAGCATACTAACGATAATACAACGAGGCGGGTGGATACAGTGTGAATTATGTGGTACACTACACTTCTATTTTTGGTTTATCGTTGGTTCTGTGCTATATATTTTGTACGTACCAATCCTCTAACATGGTATCTTTTTAGTATTTTTGTTACTGATCGTTCATCCTTTTCAAAAATAATTATTTACGCTTTTCTATATGTGAAATAAAATGTAATACTTTTTTGCCTTTAAAACTCCTTTGTTGTAGTGTTTAAATATATTGGTTGGAGTGGCATTTGGGCCTATTACCATTTTTTGGGTTTGATTATTGGCCATATTTATTGACAATTATGGGATCCTTCATAAAAAGTAAGCACAGTTGCTCTAGGTAAGATAAGGCAGCCAATGTAATAAATGAAAGTATGCAGGATGAAGGCATGGTAGTGATTATGCTGTATCTGGAAAGTATGGAATATATGGGGATAGAAAGCATGGAGTTGGGCAAAGAAAATATTCTAGTAAGGGCAAAAACACAATAAAGGAAATAGAGATGTAGATGTTAAGACATAGAATACTGGGATAATTTGACGGTAAACATAAAATGCTGCGGTACCAGCCATAGCCAGGTAAAACCCATAAATGAATGAGACACAGTATGTGGTTCACAGAGGAGGCCATAAATCACCATCAGTGGTGTCCGTTTGTCCATTGTTCACAACATCTAGTAGAGAGGAATAATCCTTTAGTGATACTTCCATCAGACCAACATACATTGAGCATAAAGTATAAAACAGTTATGCTTGATTGATTAGGCCCAATATATTACACTCGTAAAATAAACAGTGCTTTAAGGTCATTTAAAAATCCATAACACAGCACGCCTCATCTATCCATCCATGCTACATGAAGAGTGCTGTTTTATGGATTTTTAAAATACCTTAAGGCACTGTTTTATCTATCTACGTGAGTAAAATACATTGGAACTAATACATCAAGTCTTATTGTTTTACACTTTGGCTGAATGTCTGTCCTATAGAAGTAGCACTAAGGTATTATTTTCCTTATTTTTGCGCAATGCAGGGGAAGGAACGCCACTGCACAGTGATTTAAGTGGCGGTCAGGGCCGCCATCAGGGCATTACAGCCGTGACTGGCGTAAGGGGCCCGGTGAGCAGAGGGGGCCCGCATCGGGCCCCCTCTTACCTGCTCACCGGGCCCCTACCGGCAGCCGCAGGCTGAACCGGGCCCTTAGCGGCGGCCGGCGCTGCAGCTGTACGCTATTGACATGCGGGCCCGCGCCCGCACGTCAATAGTTAACAGCCGCCAGCCGCAGCGTGCATGTCGCCGGCGTCTGACGTCATTGTCAGTCGCCGGCGAGTGCACAGTGCAGCTGCGTGGAGAGATCAGGAGCCCGGCAGGTAAGCAGAACTTTTTTTTTTTTTCTATTGAGAGCGGCGATCGGGGGGGGGGTTTGGGCAGAAGGCTGGACACAGAGGGGGCAGAAGGCCTCTGGACACAGGGGGGCAGAAGGCCGCTGGACACGGGGGCAGTAAAGCTGGACACAGAGGGGGCAGAAGGCAGCTGGACACAGAGGGGGCAGAAGGCAGCTGGACACAGAGGGGGCAGAAGGCCGCTGGACACAGGGGGGCAGTAAAGCTGGACACAGGGGGGGGCAGAAGGCCGCTGGACACGGGGGGCAGAAGGCTGGACACGGGGCAGAAGGCTGGACACATGGGGGCGGTAAAGCTGGACACAGAGGGGGCAGAAGGCCGCTGGACACAGGGGGGCAGTAAAGCTGGACACAGGGGGGGGGCAGAAGGCCGCTGGACACAGAAGGGCAGTAAAGCTGGACACAGGGGGGGCAGAAGGCCGCTGGACACAGGGGGGCAGTAAAGCTGGACACAGGGGGGGCAGAAGGCTGGACACAGAGGGGGCAGTAAAGTTGGACACAGAGGGGGCAGTAAAGCTGGACACGGGGCAGAAGGCTGGACACGGGGGCAGTAAAGCTGGACACAGAGGGGGCAGAAGGCCGCTGGACACAGGGGGGCAGTAAAGCTGGACACAGGGGGGGGGGCAGAAGGCCGCTGGACACAGAAGGGCAGTAAAGCTGGACACAGGGGGGGCAGAAGGCTGGACACAGGGGGGCAGTAAAGCTGGACACGGGGGGCAGAAGGCTGGACACAGAGGGGGCAGTAAAGCTGGACACAGAGGGGGCAGTAAAGCTGGACACAGAGGGGGCAGTAAAGCTGGACACAGAGGGGGCATTAAAGCTGGACACGGGGCAGTAAAGCTGGACACAGGGGGCAGTAAAGCTGGACACGGGGCAGTAAATCTGGACACAGAGGGGGCAGTAAAGCTGGACACAGAGGGGGCAGTAAAGCTGGACACGGGGGGGGGGGCAGAAAGCTGGACACAGGGGGCAGAAAGCTGGACACGGGGGGGCAGAAAGCTGGACACGGGGGGGGCAGAAAGCTGGACACAGGGGGGGCAGAAAGCTGGACACGGGGGGGGCAGAAAGCTGGACAGGGGGGGCAGAAAGCTGGACAGGGGGGGCAGAAAGCTGGACACGGGGAGGGGCAGAAAGCTGGACACGGGGGGCAGAAAGCTGGACACATGGGGGGCAGAAAGCTGGACACGGGGCAGAGTGCTGGACAGAGATGGGGCAGAGTGCTGGACAGAGATGGGGCAGAGTGCTGGACAGAGATGGGGCAGAGTGCTGGACAGAGATGGGGCAGAGTGCTGGACAGAGATGGGGCAGAGTGCTGGACAGAGATGGGGCAGAGTGCTGGACAGAGATGGGGCAGAGTGCTGGACAGAGATGGGGCAGAGTGCTGGACAGAGATGGTGCAGAGTGCTGGACAGAGATGGTGCAGAGTGCTGGACAGAGATGGTGCAGAGTGCTGGACAGAGATGGTGCAGAGTGCTGGACAGAGATGGTGCAGAGTGCTGGACAGAGATGGTGCAGAGTGCTGGACAGAGATGGTGCAGAGTGCTGGACAGAGATGGGGCAGAGTGCTGGACAGAGATGGGGCAGAGTGCTGGACAGAGATGGGGCAGAGTGCTGGACAGAGATGGGGCAGAGTGCTGGACACAGATGGGGCAAGATTGGAGACAGATGGGGCAGGATGGATACGATGGAGACAGATGGGTCAGGATGGGGAGATCATATGGGGCAGAATGGATACTCATGAGGGCAGGATGGGAGAACATATGGCTGGAGCCTGGAATGAGACACACGGGGGCTAGGATGGCGAATATTACCATAGGGGCTAATTAAGGGATATTATTATTGCAGTGATGTATTTATTTTATTTTTTGAGTATACTGTTTTAAATGGGGGGCGGTCCTGTTACTGTGTAGAGTGATACTATGTTGCCTTCTTCATGTGGTGTAATGTAGAAGTTGGGAAAATTAAGTAATGTGTTCTACAAGCAGAACTCGAGATAACTGTTTTATTTCCTGCAGAGACGAGTCCTGGCTGGATAAAGTGATGGCGGTCTGTGCTGGATGAAAGATGAAGGACTTCACCTAGAGACGTCACTGGTGAGTCAGTGTTACCTATACACTTACACTATACACTGTATACTATATACAGAGGTCCTGTGTACAATGTCACCAGTGATCACTGTATTATCTATACATTATATACAGAGCTCCTGTGTGTAATGTCACCAGTGATCACTGTATTACCTGTACACAGACACTGCTTACTAATTACAGATCTCCTGTGCATAATGGCACTGATGGTGATAGTATTGTGGGTTTTTTTTTTATTACTGATCAGTATTGTAGTATTCAGTCATTGTTGGTAATATGTGGTCTGGTCATGATGTGGTGGTAATATGTGGTCTGGTCATGGTGTAGCGGTATTTGTTCCTTGTATTTTATATTATTTTTCGATCACTGTGGTGGTAATATGTCATCTGGTCATAGTGCTGTGGTATTTGTTCCTTGTATGTAGTATTATAGGTCATTTTAAAAATTGAAAAAATAAAAATATACCTAAATTGTATTGCATATTTTAACAAATATTTAGTAGGTTACAGTAGAGTAGGGCCCGGCCAAAAGTGTCTACCTTGTTGTGGTGGCGGCTTAAAAAATCTTTTGGCCAAAACAAAAGCTGCCGGCTATATGTGTGATCTGGTGATGGGAACTGTTAATGTGTGATAGGTGAGAAGTGGAGATTTTCCAAGAGAGAGCGGTGGGACTGTGGCCAGTTCGTGGGGTGGAGCCTGGAGGCGGGGCTGGGGTGGAGCCTGGGCGGAGTTTCAAGGGGGCCCCAAAAATTTTGCCAGTATGGGGCCCCGAAATTTCTAGTGGCAGCCCTGGTGGCGGTAACTAGCCTGGATAAATGAGGAGTGTTGTTTTATGCATTTTTTTAATTACATTTACTTCTTTTATGTGTATAAGGGAACAAAATAGATTTGAACTAATACATTATTCCTTACTGTTTTATGCATTGTTTGAATGTCTGTTTGTCTCACAGAAGTAACATTGGAGCATTATATATCTGGGTATTTTACACCACAGAAAAATAGACACTGCCACCTGATGATTTAAATGGAGGTAACCACATGATCAGTGATCAGAGTGCATTTGTCCACCTTTACTATTGGTCCAGCCTATGCTTTCCATCTGCTCAGATTCCACACTTTTGATATACAAATATAACAGTTACTCTATTTTTCATCTTGCATACTTTAATTTATTAGATTGTCTAGGTTACATAGCAATACCTAGTGCAAATGCATACATTTTATGAAAGATCCTGTACTCTTGACCCCATGTATGACATTAATCTTTACTCCCCCAGGTTTACATATCATTTATCTATTTTACACCTTTTGGTATAGAATATATCTCAATTCCAGGTATGAGGTGGACCCTAGGATACACTGTGTGCACAATTATTACGCAATTTGTATTATTGATCATTCATATTATTATTGAACAACTACAGTGCAGTACTTCAACAACTCCCAGGATGGTTTTTACATGAAGACATATATTGTTATAATAAAAAGTCAGCGTTTGACATGTTCCCAGAAGTAAAGATCTGTAATGCTATTTGCCACTGTCTTGCATCTGTCTATGAGGTTAAAAAGTAGTCACTATTGACTTTTTCTTTTTTAATGCATAAGGCTGGCCAATAAAACATTAGATAAAAATCACTGAGCTGATGATTGTCTTTCCATTAGTAGTTTTTGGTGGAAAGAAGGAACAATTGTGTTGAATTTATCCCCTTAGTGACAAAGCCAATTTGGTACTTAATGACCAAGTAAATTTTAATAATTGTGACCACTGTCACTTTATCAGGTTATAGCTCTGGAACGCTTCAACGTATCCCACTGATTCTCAGACTGTTTTTTCACGACATATTGTACTCCATGATAGTTGTACAATTTCTTAACCAAATAACTTGACTTTATTTATGAAAAAATGGAAATTTGGGAAAAATTTTGAAAATTTTGCAGTTTTTAAACTTTTAATTTTTGTACCCTTAAATCATAGAACGGTGTCACTTAAAATAGTTAATAAGTAACATTTCCCACATGTCAACTTTACATCACCCCAATTTTGGAAACATAATTTTTTATTGTTAGGATGTTATAAGGGTTAAAATTTGACCATCGATTTCTAATTTTTCCAACAAAATTTACAATGTCATTTGCTTTAAGGGAACACCTGAAATTTGGAGAGAGTTTGGGGGTCAATATAACAGAAAATACCTAAAAGAGACACCATTCTAAGAACTGCACCCCTCAAGGTGCACAAACCCACATTCAAGAAGTTTATTAACCCTTCAGGTGCTTCACGAAAACTAAAGCAATGTGGAAGGAAAAAAAATGAACATTTTACGTTTTTCACAAAAAAATTACTTTGGAACCAATTTTTTTTTATTTTCACAAGGGTTTCAGTAGAAAGTGGACCACAAAATTTGTTTTGCAATTTCTCCTGAGTATTCCGATACCCCAAATGTGGGGGAAAACCACTGTTTGGGCGCATTGCAGGGCTCAGAAGGGAGGGAGCACATTTGACTTTTTGAACGTCAAATTAGCTGAAATCAATGGTGGACGACATGTCACGCATAGAAACCCCCTGATGTACCTAAACAGTGGAACCTCCCAATTCTAACTCCAACCCTAACACCAACACACCCCTAACCACAATCCCAACCCTAAGCATAACCCTAACACACCCCTAACCCTAATCCCAACCCTAACTGTAACTCCAACCATTACCACAACCATAACCCTAACCCCAACCCTAACCCTAGCCCAAACCCTAGCCCAACCCTAACCCTAGCTCTAGCCCCCCAAACCCTAGCTCCAACCCTAACTTAGCCCAACACTATCCCTAGCCCCAACCCTAACCCTAGCCCAACCCTACCCATAGCTGCAACCCTAACCCTAGCACTAGCCCAACCCTTTTCCCTGATGGAAAAATGGAAATAAATACATTATTTTTATTTTATTATTTTTACCTAAGTAAGGGGGTGATAAAGGAGGGTTTGATTTACTATTTTTTTTATATTAGGATCACTATGATAGGGTCTATCACAGTGACCGAAATGAACCAATAGGAAAAATTTCCTATTGCTGCTGGGTGCCAGCCGGCAGATCTGGGCGGGCGCACTGCGCATGCGCCAGCCATTTTCTTCCCGGAAAAAGATGCTGACAGATGAGGGACATGATCGGGGGATGCAGGAGGGTCCAGGGACACCGGAGATACCATGGGGGGTGTTCAGGGGACCCCATTTCTCTCTCCACTGATGTGCTAAATCATATCAGTGGAGAGAGAAATTAAATAAGAAATCAGACATTTATTTTTTATTTTTGCTGTCACTGCTATACCGTGAAAAATATGTATGATCAAACAAGTCAATTCACCTTTAGTTACCTGCTAGACTTGAATGTTAAAGAGGCACAAGTTTTTATCATCTTAATATATTGCAATCATCATATTATATTGCACTGTGTACTTACAATTGCTAATTTTGCATTTCTACAACCTAATTCTTCTCTTTTCTCAGTTCTATGTAGAAACAGGAAGTCTCTTGTCCCTGCAGAAATCATTCCTCTCTTCAACTCCTGACCCAGCTACTCCGCCCCTCCCCTTGCCATTGACTTTTGTAGTGATGACTCATACAGGAAAAATTGACCTCCTGTTTTTTACAAAGAGCTTAGAAGTATTCAACTAGTATGTTTTCAATCGTATGATGTCATAGACCTAATGGAAAAGAGAAAAATTAACTAGATAGAAGAGCGAAATGAGCTATTGTAAGTACATAGTGCTATATAATATGATGATTTTTTTATCTATACAAAAACTGAAAGAGAGGAATGTGTGCCAGGAACAAAATGCAGCTATATGCTGATAAAAAAAATATTTTTATTAAATTAAAAAATTATAAATAATACAATTTAAGCAAACGCCAGTAAAACAGACACAAACAACTGACCCTGAATTGTGGATTTTCAAACACCTCAATAATAAGCGCTCAAAACATCATATGCACCTCAAAGTGGTGTCAATAAAAAACTTAAACTGACCACTCAAAATTCGAGCCCTAAAACATCTCTGTTGAGAGAAAAATAAGTATGCTATGGGCCTCAGAAAATGGTAGCACACACACATTTTTTTCCTTTTTTTTAAACTTCTGATGTTTTTAAACATTATATTAAAAAAATATTAATACAGATTTTGAATCACCGTAATCTTACTGACTCGTAGAATCATGTTACCAAGTCATTTTATCATACAATGAACACTGTAAATAAAATCCTCTCCAAAAAATAAAGGATTTCAGTTTACTGCATGTATATATTGTGCTGTAAGGAAGTGGCGACATTGCAATTTTTGCTTCAGTTAGCAAAAGAGCCAGAAATGACCCTGCCAAATGTCCTCTGTGACTCTGTCCTCATGAACGTATCACGCTGCACTCACCAAGAATATGGCGCGGTACTGTGGTACTAAAATGTATCCTCCCTCCTCCTTTTGTAAACACCTAGTAGGGAAAAGTGACATCACACACATGCGAGCAGATCCCGCCCACATTTACTGCAGTCGTAATACGAGCCAGAACTGCACTAGGTTTTCATGACAAATGTCCTCCTAGTGTTCAAAAATTGAAACTATCAAAACTTTTAGGCTATGTGCCCACGTTGCAGAAATGCTGCGGAAATGTCCGCAGCATTTCCGCAACTCCCTGCCGCGGGTAAAACACATGCGGAATTTGCATGCGTTTTGCAAGCGTTTTTAGCTTGCAGAATGCTTGCGCTTTACAAGTGATTTAAAGCATCGCTTGGAAAAGTGATTGACACTTTTTACTATTGATGCTGCCTATCTCGGTACATTCCATTCCCAGGGATGCTTTGCGCGAAGGAGCTTTCTGACGTCATCTCAGGTGATTCGCGCAATGCATCCCTGGGAACGGAAGCCGCCGCGTGCACCGCTGAGAGGAGGGAGGACTCTGGGGGCCATCAGAAGGTAAGCATATCGTTATTTTTTATTTTAATTCTTTTTTTTACAGAAATATGGTTCCTAAGGGCCTGGAGGACAGTTTCCTCTCCTCCAGACCCGGGTACCATCCGCACATGAAGCGCTCACTTTATGCATGGTGGGCACAGACACATGCGTAAAGTGAGCCTTTCAAAGCAATCCTATAGAGGTGGAATCACTGCGATTCCGCAGAAATAATGGACATGCTGTGGATTTTACCGCTACACGATTCCGCAGCATGGGCACAGCAACTGCGGAATCCCATAGGATTGCATGGGAATGCGGTTTTTAAGCGTTTCCACTGCGGTAAAAAGCGCGGCAGAAACGCATAAAAAACACAACGTGGGCACACAGCCTTAAGAGTTTTTAATATTTTATTCAACAAGAAAAAAAAATGTTAATTTTTTGTTTAATTAAAAAGTAAATACTTTACATTATTATTATTGTTAAAAAAAAATGTTTTATGATACATTCCCTTTAAAGTCATGCTTCCATGTGCCAAAATGCTGCTTATTTTTACAAGGAGTCCTTTCTGCAGGAGTCTGCAGTGAAATATGCAATAGGAGTTTGCTTTGATTAGTGCACTTTTTGCAGCACTTTTTTCTGCCTTCTCCAATTTTTTTAAGCGTTTTTGGTGCAGCGTTGGCGAGACATTTTTTTAAACATGTTTTTCCGCTACATGGGAATATGGACAAAATGTTTTCAGACAGACAGCTATAGACAGCTTTATACAGCTCCCATAGAGCTCAATAATATAGCAATCTTCAGGAAGCTGTAGTTAATGGTATTTTATAATGTAACCCTATAGGGTATAAAGAAGAGCAGGGGATTTACAGCTCTGCTATAAACATACATTGCTTTCCACAGAAGTTTTGCGATCTATCCAGTGAGAAGACACAACCTAAAGTATCCCATACCTCTGCTTAATGTTCACCTAAATGTGTGATTTGCAAAGGGAAAATGGAATTATTCACACTAATCTCACAAAAATAGAAATAATCGTGTTAGATTAGACATATGCTGTAATGTGAGGGTCTGATATCATGGGTCAGCTCATACATTTAGGCCATAAATTTGAACTGTAGGCCCCACAGTTTATATATCAGGCATTACCTAACTCTTGAACTGATCAAAGCAAGGTTTATAACGGAACCAAAGAAACACTACAGGGGAGAAAAGCGCCAATAGGGTCTTATATGATGATTATTTCAGGTTCACAATCAGTTTGCACTCACCTGATATTTCTTAATGTCACAGCGTATAAACTCCTTGGAGTTTGACAGCTGCTGCAGATCCACCGATCAAACCGATGACCGAATCATAGTTTTAAAATGGGAAAACTTGTGGATATCTACCGCGCTGCTGTACACATAACGGTCCAAGCGTGTAGAAGATAGAAATTGTTGTTTTATTCTCAATGCGTTTTGAAGTCAATAGGACGTCTTTCTCAGGAGAATAGGAAGAAAGCATATTGACTTCGAAATGCGTTGAGAATAAATCAATATTTGCTATCTTCTACATGCTTGGACCGTTACGTGTACAGCAGCGTGGAAGATATCCACGATTTTACCCATTTTAAAACTAAGGTTTATAACAGGGCATTTATATGGGTTGTCCGGTGTGCTGATGAAAGTCTGCACTCACTGTGTGTGATGACAGACTTCTGAATCCTTGCACTTTGCACACTACACTAAACATGCTCGGCTTTGCTCAATACAAGTAATTGAGTGAAGCTGAGCACGTCTAGTCAAAATATGTCCAGAAGTATGTAAATAGCATACTTGCCATCATTTGACTGTCCGGCCAGAAATCCTGGAGAATCCTGACAGCGTGCGGTGCGCACGCTGTTAGGACTTAGAAATCTTCGGCCATATATAGAAACTGCACACTTTTTTTCAGGAGATTGGGCAACCCATTTATGGTTTAAACCTAGCAATAGCTTTTAAATGGAAAACAAAATTAAAAATGAAAAGTTATGGAGTGCACTCGTCGTTTTTAATGTAGTTTCTACATTACTTCTGGCTTCAACCTAAGAATATACGTTTTCACGAAAAATGAAAAGGAACAGGATGAAAAAGTAATGGTTGTTAGGTTTTCGTCCTGATGAAGGGGTTGTGTTTAACCTCGAAACGCGTTGACATTGGAAACCTGTGCATTAAACTTTATCGAGTTTTAATCTACATTGAATCTTCATTCGCAGCGCATTGAATGTCACCTCCATCCCGTTCCATATCGCTCTTGGTCTCTTCGCAACCTGTGTCTTGTACCAGCTGATATTACATGCCTTTCAAATGCAACCTTACCAGGTGAGTGGATTCCTTATTCCTTTATGCTCTTATCAATGGATAAGACCCTATTGCGCTCTTCTATTTCCCAGTCTTTTCTTCCACATTTGTGAAAAATGGACACAGAAAAAAATATGGCCCCATTTTATTAAACATTTGCTTTTTCTACTCAAAAATAGCTACAATTACAGTTATTTTTCAAATACAGCCATTTATATCTTTTGGCAGTCACTGTCACGCTGCATAGTCAATACCTATGAGAAATAGAAAACTGGAAAGGTTAAAGCAATGGTTTTCCTTGGTTGTTGCAATATAAGCCGTTCACAGCAATATGAGTAAATAAGCAATTACTGCTTTATTGCTTGTATAAACACAGACAATAACAAGACTGTAATGTGTAACATAAAATATGCTGGATAGTTGTATGGCACAAATGAATAGAACTATTATACTCCATTTATAAATAGTACCTGTCAAAAGTTTAGAGAGCCGTCTTCATGCAATGGTTTTCTTTGTCCATATTGGGTTGGGCACATTGTAGATTCAGACTGAATGCAAAAAAATGAACCAGAATATGTTAACCCCTTCATGGCATGCTCCGTACATGTTCTGCGCATGTCGTGTCTCTCCATTTGATGTGGGCTCCGGCGCTAAGCTCGCATCTTCTGTCCCGGCACATGTCAGCTGTTTTGAGCAGCTGACGTGTGCCCCTAACAGCCGCAAGTGGAATCGCGATCCACCTGTAGCTGTTAACCTGCTAAATGCTGCTGTCAATCTCTGACAACAGCATTTAATATGATCGCCCCGGAAACGTGTCACTAATCCCGCTTGTGTCACATGACCGTGGGCCATCGATGGGTAGGCATGACAAATTGGGGTCCGCAGCATGCTGCTATGAGCGCCGCCCAGCAAGTGAGCATTTCTCCTACTTGCAGGCAATCTGATCATCGCCTGTGTGTAGCAGAGCAGATAAGAAGATCTCAGCTTATAGACTATTTTTACTCAAGTGAAAAGTTAAAAAAAAGTAAAAAAAAAATAAAAAAAATATAAAGGTTCAAATCACCACCATTCACCTCATTAAAAAAAAATACACATATTTGGTATCACCGCATTCAGAATTGCCCGCTCTATCAAGATATAAAAAATAATTATTAGCAGAAAAAAGTCAAAACACCAGAATTACTTTTTTGATCGCTGCAACATTGCATTAAGATGCAATAACGGGCTATCAAAACATCATATCTACACCAAAATGGTATCATTGTAAACACCAGCTCGGCACGCAAAAAATAAGCCCTCACCCAGCCCTAGATCCCGAAAGATGCATATGCTACGGGTCTCGTAATACTTTGGATTTTTTTTTCACCACTTAAAAAGAATCTATGCATGTCTGGTATCTGGGAACCCGTAATGACCTGAAGAATCATAATGGCAGGTCAGTTTTAGCATTTGAAGAACATGGTAAAGGAAAATCCCCCTAAATAGTTGTGGAATTGCACTTTTTTTGCAATTTCACTGCACTTGGAATTTTTTTCCAATTTTTCAGTACGTGATATCGTTCAAAAGTACAACTCATCCTGCAAAAAACAAGCCCTCACATGGCTATATTGATGGAAAAATAAAAAAGTTATGGCTCTGGGAAGCAGGGAAGCAGGGAAGCGAAAAACAGAAACGCAAAAATGAAAATGGGCAGCGGCGTAAAGGAGTTAAACTTTAATTACCTCAAAATACCCCTCTTTCGCTCTGATGACAGGTTTACATCTCCTTGGCATTGTCTGAAGCAGCTTCATCAGGGTTGGTTTCTAATGTACAGGTATGCTTAGTCTATAGTCCATTTGTGAATCACTGACTTTCAGAAAGGTGTTTCCGGCCAAAAGGTGTGTTTTGCAGAGGTAGTGTTGGTTCACTATTACATACAGTGCAGAGCCCTATTCAACAACTCATCAAAGTGAGAAATTGGCAAGAACCACTTGAGAAAGCAATCATCAATACTTTAAGACATTAAGGTCAGTCAATCCGGAAATTGTGAGAACCTTTAAGGTATGGAAACCATGAATTTTCTTTCATGAAAATTGCTCCAGGAAAGGAAGCCCATGAATTACCTCTACAGAACAAGTTCATCAGTCTTACCAGCCTCAGAAACAGCAAATTGACAGAACCTCAAATAACCGCCCTCATAAATGATGCACACAAACATCAAGTAGCAAACCCATCTTACCATAAATTTTCCAGAGTAAAATGTGAGATGTCAAATTTCTGCAGTCCCAATTTCATATATTCAATATTTGCATCTATTTTAACACTAACAGACTGCTGTTGCATCCTTTTACTAGAGTCACTGTATTAATTCTATGGATGGAGCTGGTGATGTAAGGCATGTCATGAGCAGTAGCCATGGGTGGTGCAGGGTTTGTCCAGCCAGACATACTAGTGTGGCTGAGACCTAGAGTGCAGCTCAGTCTAGAAGTAGAGGTGTGTTATCCCGCAGGAGTACTCAGCTCACTGCTATGGTCAATGGGACAGAACCATACTCTACTTCAATCTTGCTGTTTGAAGTTGCCAGTTATAGTTTATACTTGATCAGGTGCACATGGGTGATTTAGCTCTTATTCAGTCTATTTGACTACTGTTTTGGACCTCGGACTGTGTGTGCACTAATGTCCTGCCTGACAAATCTGTTCCTGATTTCTTGGTAGTGATGTGGCTTTCTTCCACCATCTGCCAAATCACTCTATTGGCTAGCAGGCACTTTTCAGACCCAACTCAGGAGTATATGTAGAGGCCAGCGCAAAGCCTGTTCTTGGAAGTCCTATTAAAATCTGCCTGCATTCTACTAACAGAGCTCCATAACAGTAAGCAGCAGAGAAGGTGAGCAGATCATTTCTATATGTGTGCTGGCCAGCATAAAATATAGAGCGAATGTGTGATGTTGTGGGAGTTTTTTGCTGGTGACACTGTTGGTAATTAATTCTAAATTCAATTCAAGGTACACATACCCAGCATGGCTACCTGCAACGATATGCCATCTCATCTTATTTGAATATAGTGAAACTATAATATTTTTCTGCAATAGAACACACCTCTAGGCAAAGAAGACAAAGAATGAGAGTGATGGAATGCTGCATCTGCTGACATAGCTTCCACAATCAGCCAACTTCAACTCAATAGAGGTGGTTTGGGATTAAAGAAGACAAAGGAGCCAACAAGTGGTCAGCACCTCTGGAACTTCTGTCAAGATAGTTTGAAGGCCATTCCAGGTCACTACCCGATGAAGCTGCTTAATGCCTAGTGTATAAAGCTGTCATCAGAGTAAAAGGTTACTTTGAGAAATCTAGGGTTTAACACATTTTCAAACTAGTTTCTCATGAGTTTCTTTACTCCATGTATTCATATGTATTACTTCATCATGGTTTTGTGGTTTTGCTGTTTGAAGTCTGAATCTACAATGTGGACATTCCAATTAGAGTTAGAAAAACCACTGCATAAACAGGTTCCTCCAGACTTTTGACCGGTACTGTCAGTCCACATACTGTTCATTAACACATTTCACTGTCAACCAGGAAAAAATAAGGTATAAATAGTAAAGTCAGCTAAAAGAAAAATGTAACAGCACATCCTATAGTGTCCTTAATACACATATTCCCATATATAAATACAACCTTTGAAGAGCTACTGTCCTTTCAACAAACTTTGTGTGTGGTACATTTGGCATTTTGATTTTTTCTTTTTATGTCATATATATGTGATACTTAATTTTATATTTATATTTATACTTTTTACTGACTTTACCAAATACAATTGTGCTCAAAAGTTAACATACCCAGCAGAATTTTTGCTTTCTTTGCCTTTTTTCAGAGAATATGAATGCTAACACCAAAACTTTTTCTCCACTCATGGTTAGTGGTTGGGTGAAGCCATTTATTGTCAAACTACTGTGTTTTGACACAGGTCCTGTCAGTACACGATAGTGACGGCTCTGCAGGTGGAGATAAGTTGGACACCCTCCCACCCACTCTGTGGATGTCCACATAAAAGCCAGCCTATTTATGCAACTTAGCTTAATCCTTACAACACTTAGTGTTCTAGAGGAAAATACTCTGGTTTTCACATCACTGACACCATTTAGCGTAGTATAAAGGCACGGATAATTGACCTCATGGAGACCAAAACATCCAACACCACGGAGACACCATCACATGTTTCTCAATGCAGTGATCCAGAACACTGCCCCCAAATACGCAAATGCATGTAGAGGAGCTGCAGAGACACCACCACGTGTTGGTCTCCACGAGGTCAATCATCCGTGCCTTTATAGACTTTCTACTAGGAACTGCTCCTGATAGCCAGTTTCCTACTCCACACTGATGAGGGGCAAATACCCCGAAACAGCTGTCTGTGGATGGATACCATGCTTGGCATAGGTGGTTTTCCTTTATTGGATGTTTTCCTTTATTGGATGCTGCCCTTCCCTTTGTTGTTCCTTCCCAGGGAAAGGCCTGGCTATTCACTGCCTGCGTTGAGAAACACGTGATGGTGTCTCCGCAGCTCCTCACCATTTAGCGTAGTGACACATATCTCCCCTCCAGTACTTTACCAGTGATTTTGTCACAAACCTTATTTTTTAGTTCACTTAGGGGGATTGAAACTAAGATCAGCCATGTAAACTGCAATCTTTACTTGAGTACCAAGAGCGCAGCAACAGGGGACGTGAGCAGGCACCTGGGTGGGACAGCAACTCATCGACACCCTGCGTGAATGAGATGGAGAACCCTATGTAAGATGTGAGTGCGCATTAGCAACCACTGCATTTAATTGCCATTGTCAGAAATTGACAGCAGCACCATATTTGTTCACAGCAGGAATCAAAGCTTAGCTCAAGCTGCTGCTGTTCATGGATGTGTCATATGCTACAGACAGTAGTGTGTTTGGCATTGTAGACACCCACTTAATACTTCTGACTTTTGGACCCAGTGGCAACCTCCTTCTGGCTCTAATTGACACACCTGGACCTGGGTGTTTATGACTTTCAGTCTGCTTTAGGGAGTCGCAGGTGATACTAACATTTTCCCTTGTGAAGGCTTGGAGCTATAGCAGTTGACTTACTTCCTCTCTGGTGCTGTTGGAGGACGTTTGGTGTTACCTCTCTGAATCTGCTCAGGCTAAGTTGCATCCCCCTTTTTTGTCTTCCTGCTTGTCTTTAGTGTACAGTGGGGACTGACCAGTGTAATCCCCCTTCCCTATTTAGGGCCTAGATCTAGGGATAAGCAGGGCTCAGGTTTCCAGCTCAGCGATTAGTGTGAAACCAATATAGGGACAGTAGGGGAGGTAGGATGCCATTAGATCTGTCTAGGGGGTTCCACTCCCCCTTTCCTCAGCATTTGTGCTTCCTTCCCCTCTTTACTTCGTGTTGCACTTAGTCTTCCCAAACTGTGTGTGACATTTAGAGACAGATGCCAGCTACCTAATGAATCTGGCTTTTACATGGTGTTGAAAGACCCCAGCACGGGGGTACAGTTACGTCCTTTTGCAATAAGTGGTTAATACAGTATTAAATTATATGGAGGTAACAAGGTGCTCAAATGGCTGTAATATAATGCCAAGAAGTAGATATTATGTCTAAGTAGTTTTCTTGAAAATGCAGATCTGAGGGATATCTTGAGGGCAGCCAATCTTGACGAAAAAAATATAATCATAATTTGAAGTTTTTGAACGCACATAACTACTGGTCAGATATGCAGTGGGGAAAAAGTATTTAGTCAGCCACCAATTGTGCAAGTTCTCCCACTTAAAAAGATGAGACTGGCCTGTACAGTGCCTTGCGAAAGTATTCGGCTCCCTGGAACTTTTCAACCTTTTCCCACATATCATGCTGCAAACGTAAAGATACCAAATGTAAATTTTTGGTGAAGAATCAACAACAAGTGGAACACAATTGTGAAATTGAACGAAATTTCAGTTTTTGAATTTCCACAAAAATTTAAAATAAGCAATAAATTTCGTTCAACTTCACAATTGTGTTCCACTTATTGTTGATTCTTCACCAAAAAATTACATTTGGTATCTTCATGTTTGAAGCATGATATATGGGAAAAGTTTGAAAAGGTCCAGGGGGCCGAATACTTTTGCAAGGCATTGTATATATTCCCATCCAGGTGTATATATATATATATATATATATATATATATCCCACCCAGGTATATATACTCTCGATCCTGGTATATACAGTATGTTCCCCATTCTTACGCTGCATAAAAAAATTAAACAATTATAATCACCTTCCCTCCGCTTCCGCCATGCTGCATTTTCTTCTGAAGCCAGCACCTGACTTCAGCGTGCCAGCGACAGGAGAGCATGATGTCATTTCCATGTGCCCCAGTCATGTGCACACCGATGTCAGCTGCTGACCTCTGATTGGCCGGCAGTGTGTATTACCGCATACGGAACCAATGCATTTCTGCACCACAATACACTTTAACTGAATGTGCTTCCGAGGACAGATTATCTTGGTACTCTTAGATTAAGCCTGCTAGCAGACTCCCTTTAATAGCTCATTTAGATATTAACAAAAATGTTGATTTCTCTGGACTAAAATGTCTCATTACAAATATTAAATTATCATTTTATTCACCTTTCTATGACCTGCATTGCCATATGGACAACTTAAGAGGATTGATCCTCCTAACAGATTCCCTCTAACAGAGGGGGATAAGATGTACATTTTCAGAGGAGTTTTATAAAGTTTTGAAAACACAGATGTTCCCTAATTTAACAAAATTCTATTACATTTTAGGAACAAACCCTTCAGAGCCCACCAATACAGCACACATCACGGTGCTGTTTAAATTAGATAAGGATGAAGCATTGCCTTCTACTTGGTTATAAGCCAATATCATTAATCAATGCTGATCTAAAGATTGTGTCCTAACATTTTGGAGGATAATCTGGCTGGAATACTACCAAATTAATAACTGATAACCAGATGGATTTTGTACTTTGTAGATCAGCAGTTGCTAACTGAAGTAATGTCTTGAAAGTACTTGAACAACTAAAAATAAGACATTTGCTCCATCTATTCCCAGCTGCACTGACAATAGATGCTTAAAAAACCTTTGATAGTATTCAGTGGGGATTGTATGACAAGGTGCTCAGCACTGCATCCTTGATCCTGGGTTCAAATCCTACTAAGGACAACATCTGCAAGGAGTTTGTATGTTCTCCCAGTGTTTGCGTGTGTTTCATCTGGGTTCTTCAGTTTCCTCCCACACTCCAAAAACATACTGATAAGGAATTAAGGAATTTAGTAAAGCGCTGTAGAATAAATGCCACTATATAAGTGAGTAAAATAAATAAATACCAAACATATTTACTAGGTTAGACGGTATATATATATATATATATATATATATATATATATATATATATATACGTATATATATATATATACATACGTATATATATATATATATATATATATATATATATATACAGTGGGGCAAAAAAGTATTTAGTCAGTCAGCAATAGTGCAAGTTCCACCACTTAAAAAGATGAGAGGCGTCTGTAATTTACATCATAGGTAGACCTCAACTATGGGAGACAAACTGAGAAAAAAAAATCCAGAAAATCACATTGTCTGTTTTTTTAACATTTTATATGCATATTATGGTGGAAAATAAGTATTTGGTCAGAAACAAAATTTCATCTCAATACTTTGTAATATATCCTTTGTTGGCAATGACAGAGGTCAAACGTTTTCTGTAAGTCTTCACAAGGTTGCCACACACTGTTGTTGGTATGTTGGCCCATTCCTCCATGCAGATCTCCTCTAAAGCAGTGATGTTTTTGGCTTTTCGCTTGGCAACACGGACTTTCAACTCCCTCCAAAGGTTTTCTATAGGGTTGAGATCTGGAGACTGGCTAGGCCACTCCAGGACCTTCATATGCTTCTTACGAAGCCACTCCTTCGTTGCTCTGGCGGTGTGCTTTGGATCATTGTCATGTTGAAAGACCCAGCCACGTTTCATCTTCAATGCCCTTGCTGATGGAAGGAGGTTTGCACTCAAAATCTCACGATACATGGCCCCATTCATTCTTTCATGTACCCGGATCAGTCGTCCTGGCCCCTTTGCAGAGAAACAGCCCCAAAGCATGATGTTTCCACCACCATGCTTTACAGTAGGTATGGTGTTTGATGGATGCAACTCAGTATTCTTTTTCCTCCAAACACGACAAGTTGTGTTTCTACCAAACAGTTCCAGTTTGGTTTCATCAGACCATAGGACATTCTCCCCAAACTCCTCTGGATCATCCAAATGCTCTCTAGCAAACTTCAGACGGGCCCAGACATGTACTGGCTTAAGCAGTGGGATACGTCTGGCACTGCAGGATCTGAGTCCATGGTGGCGTAGTGTGTTACTTATGGTAGGCCTTGTTACATTGGTCCCAGCTCTCTGCAGTTCATTCACTAGGTCCCCTCGCGTGGTTCTGGGATTTTTGCTCACCGTTCTTGTGATCATTCTGACCCCACGGGGTGGGATTTTGCGTGGAGCCCCAGATCGAGGGAGATTATCAGTGGTCTTGTATGTCTTCCATTTTCTAATTATTGCTCCCACTGTTGATTTCTTCACTCCAAGCTGGTTGGCTATTGCAGATTCAGTCTTCCCAACCTGGTGCAGGGCTACAATTTTGTTTCTGGTGTCATTTGACAGCTCTTTGGTCTTCACCATAGTGGAGTTTGGAGTCAGACTGTTTGAGGGTGTGGACAGGTGTCTTTTTATACTGATAACAAGTTTAAACAGGTGCCATTACTACAGGTAATGAGTGGAGGAAAGAGGAGACTCTTAAAGAAGAAGTTACAGGTCTGTGAGAGCCAGAAATCTTGATTGTTTATTTCTGACCAAATACTTATTTTCCACCATAATATGCAAATAAAATGTTAAAAAAACAGACAATGTGATTTTCTGGATTTTTTTTTCTCAGTTTGTCTCCCATAGTTGAGGTCTACCTATGATGTAAATTACAGACGCCTCTCATCTTTTTAAGTGGTGGAACTTGCACTATTGCTGACTGACTAAATACTTTTTTGCCCCACTGTATATACATACATACAGGTGCTTCTCATAAAATTAGAATATTATCAAAAAGTTAATTTATTTCAGTTCTTCAATCCAAAAAGTGAAACTCATATATTTAATAGAGTCATCTACTGAAATGTATGTTCAGTGTTGTGAATTCTGTGATCGAACTCCCTCCTGTGGTCATGAATGGTACTTCGGCGTGTTCTGTCCATGGACTCCCTCTGGTGGCTGTGAGTGGAGCTGCTGCTTCTGAGGTTCCTTCCACAGTTGACGTAGGTTATTCTTTGGCTGGCTGCTCTATTTAACTCCACTCAGATCGTTACTCCATGCCAGCTGTCAATGTTCTTGTACTGGTTCAGTTTGCTCTTGGATCTTTCTGGTGACCTGTCTACTCCAGCGGAAGCTAAGTCCCTGCTAGTTATTATTTGTTCATTGTTTCCTTGTCCAGCTGGCTATCATGATTTTTCCTTGCTAGCTGGAAGCTCTGGGATGCAGAGTGGCACCTCTGCACCGTGAGTTGGTGCGGAGGTCTTTTTGGCACACTCTGCGTGGTCTTTTTGTAGTTTTTTGTGCTGACCGCAAAGATACCTTTCCAATCCTCAGTCTGTTTAGTAAGTCTGGCCTCCCTTTGCTGAAACCTGTTTCATTTCTGTGTTTGTGACTTTCATCTTAACTCACAGTCAATATATGTGGGGGGCTGCCTTTTCCTTTGGGGAATTTCTCTGAGGCAAGGTAGGCTTTATTTTCTATCTTTAGGGCTAGTTAGCTCTTAGGCTGTGAAGAGGCATCTAGGTCATGTTAGGTACACTCCACGGCTATTTCTAGTTGTGTGATAGGATTAGAGGTTGCGGTCAGCAGAGCTCCTACTTCCCAGAGCTTCTCCTGTGTGAGTTTAACCATCAGGTCGTTCCGGGTGCTCCTAACCACCAGGTCCATAACAGTACAGCTGGCCAAAAGTATTAATGCATCTCAATAGAGGGATAAGAGAAGTTCTGAGACCATTTTTTTTCTCTGCAGTGCTTTTTGTCTTTCTTTTTCCCTTAACCTCTGGGTGGTTCAGGACACAGGTGTAGATATGGACATACAAGGTCTGTCCTCTTGTGTGGATCATCTCACTGCAAGGGTACAAAACATTCAAGATTTTGTGGTTCAGAATCCGATGTTAGAGCCTAGAATTCAAATTCCTGATTTGTTTTCTGGAGATAGATCTAAGTTCCTGAATTTCAAAAATAATTGTAAACTGTTTCTAGCTTTGAAACCCCGCTCCTCTGGTGACCCCGTTCAACAAGTAAAAATCATTATTTCTTTGTTGCGTGGTGACCCTCAAGACTGGGCATTTTCCCTTGCGCCAGGAGATCCTGCATTGCGTGATGTAGATGCGTTTTTTCTGGCGCTTGGATTGCTTTATGATGAACCAAATTCAGTGGATCAGGCAGAGAAAATCTTGCTGGCTTTGTGTCAGGGTCAGGATGAAGCGGAGGTGTACTGTCAGAAGTTTAGAAAGTGGTCTGTGCTTACTCAGTGGAATGAGTGTGCCCTGGCGGCAATTTTCAGAAAGGGTCTTTCTGAAGCCCTTAAGGATGTCATGGTGGGATTTCCCACGCCTGCTGGTCTGAATGAGTCTATGTCCTTGGCCATTCAGATCGATCGGCGCTTGCGTGAGCGCAAAGCTGTGCACCATTTGGCGGTATTCTCTGAGCATAGGCCTGAGCCTATGCAATGTGATAGGACTTTGACCAGAGCTGAACGGCAAGAACACAGACGTTGGAATGGGCTGTGTTTTTACTGTGGTGAATCCACTCATGCTATCTCTGATTGTCCTAAGCGCACTAAGCGGTTCGATAGGTCTGCCACCATTGGTACGGTACAGTCTAAATTTCTTTTGTCCGTTACTCTGATTTGCTCTCTGTCGTCCTATTCTGTTATGGCATTTGTGGATTCAGGCGCTGCCCTGAATTTGACGGACTTGGGAGTTTGCCAGGCGCTGTGGTTTTTTCTTGGAGCCCTTGCAGTATCCTATTCCATTGAGAGGAATTGATGCTACGCCTTTGGCCAAGAATAAGCCTCAGTACTGGACTCAATTGACCATGTGCATGGCTCCTGCACATCAGGAGGATATTCGCTTTTTGGTGTTGCATAATCTGCATGATGTGGTCGTTTTGGGGTTGCCATGGCTACAGGTCCATAATCCGGCGAGCCCCCCGAGGAAGCCGTGGGCGAAACGCGCGTAGGGGCGCGTGCTGGCATCTATGGATGGAGTAAGGGGTAAGAATACAATATGGGACTAGTTCCCTTATATAGGTACTGATATTACTTTGGGGTCACTTGACCATGGGGCATTTCTGCTTTACCTAGTAATATGTTGTTTACCCTATGGGTGCTTGGAGATATAGGAAGTACTGGTAGTCTATACTTACTCCGTTTGGTATCCATGTGATATAATGTTTTTTACCTGCTCCCCGTCTCTATACCCATGATGCAGCATTGATTTTAGGGCACCTTTTTCCCAATATTCAAATTGACTCTGTTTATTATTATTTTGTTTATGTGTCTGGAGTTATGTTGTATTATTTATAAGTTTTTGTAAGTGTATTAATAAATATATTATTTTTTATTAATCGAGTTATGAGTTAAATACGTCATGTTTTTTGGTTTCTATATATTTGGAAGTATCTCGGGGCATTGTCCCATTTAGTCCTGGGTAATCCAGACAGGACTGTTTTGTATGGCAATGGTATCTGTATCTGAGGTTTTGTTCTAGGTCCATAATCCAGTATTGGATTGGAAATCTATGTCTGTGTCCGGCTGGGGTTGTCAGGGGGTACATCGTGATGTTCCATTGCTGTCAATTTCCCCTTCCACTCCTTCTGAAATCCCTGAGTTTTTGTCAGATTACCGGGATATATTTGAAGAGCCCAAATCCGGTGCCTTACCTCCTCATAGGGATTGCGATTGTGCTATTAATTTGATTCCTGGTAGTAAGTTTCCTAAGGGCCGACTGTTTAATTTATCTGTGCCAGAGCACGCCGCTATGCAGAGTTATATAAAGGAATCCTTGGAGAAAGATCATATTCGCCCGTCGTCATCACTGTTGGGAGCAGGGTTCTTTTTTGTGGCCAAGAAGGATGGCTCTTTGAGACCTTGTATTGATTACCGCCTTCTTAATAAGATCACAGTCAAATTTCAGTACCCTTTGCCGCTGCTGTCTGATTTGTTTGCTCGGATTAAGGGGGCTAGTTGGTTCACCAAGATAGATCTTCGAGGGGCGTATAATCTTGTGCGAATTAAACAGGGCGATGAATGGAAAACAGCATTTAATAAGCCCGAGGGCCATTTTGAGTACCTGGTTATGCCATTCGGGCTTTCTAATGCTCCATCTGTGTTTCAGTCCTTTATGCATGACATCTTCCGAGAGTACCTGGATAGATTCATGATTGTATATTTGGATGATATTTTGGTCTTTTCGGATGATTGGGAGTCTCATGTGAAGCAGGTCAGAATGGTGTTCCAGGTCCTTCGTGCGAATTCCTTGTTTGTGAAGGGGTCGAAATGTCTCTTTGGGGTTCAGAAGGTTTCATTTTTAGGTTTCATTTTTTCCCCTTCTACTATCGAGATGGACCCTGTTAAAGTTCAGGCCATTTATGATTGGACTCAGCCGACATCTGTGAAGAGCCTGCAGAAGTTCCTGGGCTTTGCTAATTTTTACCGTCGCTTCATCGCTAATTTTTCTAGTGTTGCTAAACCGTTGACTGATTTGACCAAGAAAGGTGCTGATGTGGTCAATTGGTCCTCTGCGGCTGTAGAGGCTTTTCAGGAGTTGAAGCGTCGTTTTTCTTCTGCCCCTGTGTTGTGCCAGCCAGATGTTTCGCTCCCGTTTCAGGTCGAGGTTGATGCTTGTGAGATTGGAGCAGGGGCTGTTTTGTCGCAAAGAAGTTCTGATGGCTCGGTGATGAAACCATGTGCCTTCTTTTCTAGAAAATTCTCGCCTGCTGAGCGCAATTATGATGTTGGCAATCGAGAGTTGTTGGCCATGAAGTGGGCATTCGAGGAGTGGCGACATTGGCTTGAAGGAGCCAAGCATCGCATGGTAGTCTTGACGGATCACAAGAATTTGACTTATCTCGAGTCTGCCAAACGGTTGAATCCTAGACAGGCTCGATGGTCGCTGTTTTTCTCCCATTTTGATTTTGTGGTTTCGTACCTTCCGGGCTCTAAGAATGTGAAGGCTGATGCCCTGTCAAGGAGTTTTGTGCCTGACTCTCCGGGTGTTCCTGAGCCGGCGGGTATTCTCAAAGAGGGGGTAATTTTGTCTGCCATCTCCCCTGATTTGAGGCACGTGCTGCAGAAGTTTCAGGCTGATAGACCTGACCGTTGTCCAGCGTAGAAACTGTTTGTCCCTGATAGATGGACTAGTAGAGTTATCTCTGAGGTTCATTGTTCGGTGTTGGCGGGTCATCCTGGAATCTTTGGTACCAGAGATTTGGTGGCTAAATCCTTTTGGTGGCCTTCTTTGTCACAGGATGTGCGTTCTTTTGTGCAGTCCTGTGGGACTTGTGCCTTGTGTCCTTTTTGCCTTTGGCTGAGTTCGCCCTTAATAATCGGGCCAGCTCGGCAACTTTGGTTTCGCCGTTTTTCTGCAATTCTGGGTTCCACCCTCGTTTCTCTTCAGGGCAGGTTGAGTCTTCGGACTGTCCTGGTGTGGATACTGTGGTGGATAGGTTGCAGCAGATTTGGACTCATGTAGTGGACAATTTGACTTTGTCCCAGGAGAAGGCTCAACGTTTCGCTAACCGCAGGCGCTGTGTGGGTCCCCGACTTCGTGTTGGGGATTTGGTTTGGTTGTCATCTCATTATATTCCTATGAAGGTTTCCTCTCCTAAATTTAAGCCTCGTTTCATTGGTCCATATAGGATTTCTGAGGTTCTTAATCCTGTGTCTTTTCGTTTGACTCTTCCGGATTCTTTTTCCATCCATAACGTGTTCCATAGGTCATTGTTGCGGAGATACGTGGCACCTGTGGTTCCATCTATTGATCCTCCTGCTCCGGTGTTGGTCGAGGGGGAGTTGGAGTATGTGGTGGAGAAGATTTTGGATTCTCGTATTTCGAGACGGAAACTCCACTACCTGGTCAAGTGGAAGGGTTATGGTCAGGAAGATAATTCCTGGGTTTTTGCCTCTGATGTTCATGCGGCCGATCTAGTTCGTGCCTTTCATTTGGCTCGTCCTGATCGGCCTGGGGGCTCTGGTGAGGGTTCAATGACCCCTCCTCAAGGGGGGGTACTGTTGTGAATTCTGTGATCGAACTCCCTCCTGTGGTCATGAATGGTACTTCGGCGAGTTCTGTCCATGAGCTCCCTCTGGTGGCTGTGAGTGGAGCTGCTGCTTCTGAGGTTCCTTCCACAGGTGACGTAGGTTATTCTTTGGCTGGCTGCTCTATTTAACTCCACTCAGATCGTTACTCCATGCCAGCTGTCAATGTTCTTGTACTGGTTCAGTTCGCTCTTGGATCTTTCTGGTGACCTGTCTACTCCAGCGGAAGCTAAGTCCCTGCTAGTTAATTATTTGTTCATTGTTTCCTTGTCTAGCTGGCTATCATGATTTTTCCTTGCTAGCTGGAAGCTCTGGGATGCAGAGTGGCACCCCCGCACCGTGAGTCGGTGCGGAGGTCTTTTTGGCACACTCTGCATGGTCTTTTTGTAGTTTTTTGTGCTGACCGCAAAGATACCTTTCCTATCCTCAGTCTGTTTAGTAAGTCTGGCCTCCCTTTGCGGAAACCTGTTTCATTTCTGTGTTTGTGACTTTCATCTTAACTCACAGTCAGTATATGTGGGGGGCTGCCTTTTCCTTTGGGGAATTTCTCTGAGGCAAGGTAAGCTTTATTTTCTATCTTTAGGGCTAGTTAGCTCTTAGGCTGTGAAGAGGCGTCTAGGTCGTGTTAGGTACGCTCCACGGCTATTTCTAGTTGTGTGATAGGATTAGGGGTTGCGGTCAGCAGAGCTCCCACTTCCCAGAGCTTGTCCTGTGTGAGTTTAACCATCAGGTCGTTCCGGGTGCTCCTAACCACCAGGTCCATAACAGTTCAGTAAATGCACTCAATACTTGGTCGGTGCTCCTTTTGCATCAATTACTGCATCAATGTGGCGTGGCATGGAGGCGATCAGCCTGTGGCACTGCTGAGGTGTTATGGAAGCCCAGGTTGCTTTAATAGCAGCCTTCAGCTCATCTGCATTGTTGGGTCTGGTGTTTCACATCTTCCTTTTAACAATACCTCATCGATTCTCTATGGGGTTAAGGTCAGGCGAGTTTGGCCAATCAAGCACAATAATACTGATGTTTTTAAACTAGGTATTGGTACTTTTGGCAGTGTGGACAGGTGCCAAGTCCTGCTAGAGAATTGAATTTACATCTCCAAAAAGCTTGTTGGCAGAGGGAAGCATGAAGTGCTCTAAAATTTCCTGGTAGGTGGCTGTGCTGACTTTGGTCTTGATAAAACACAGTGGAAGTGTGTCAATGACTGCCTTCTGGACGTGAGAAGCACCTGTGTACATGGTGGGCCATTTATATAGATACACCTAAATAAAATGGGAATGGTTGGTGATATCAACTTCCTGTTTGTGGCACATTAGTATATGGGAGGGGAACTTTTCAAGATGGGTGGTGACCATGGTGGCCATTTTGAAGTTGGACATTTTGGATCCAACTTGATACCTCAGATAGTGCACCACCACATTATGTTTGTCAGATACGAGCAATCCTACATGAGCAGTTTCCTGAAAAGTGGATTGGTCGTTGTGGGCCAGTTGAATGGCCCCAAGGTCTCCCTATCTTACCCCATTAGATTTTTATCTTTGGGGTCATCTGAAGGCAATTGTCTATGCTGTGAAGATATGAAATGTGCAGCATCTGAAACAACGGACACTGGAAGCCTGTGTTAGCATTTCTTCTGTGGTGTTGCTAACAGTGTGTCAAGAGGGGGAGAAGAGGGTTGCATTAATAATGAAACACAATGGGAAGCACTTTGAACACATTTTGTAAGTGGTTATAAACTTGCAAATAACTCATGAAAGAATAAAGTTACTTTAAAACCAAGCACACCATTGTTTTTCTTGTGAAATTCTCAATAAGTTTGATGTGTCATGTAACCTTCTTCCCATTGAAAAAAATAAAGTTGGATCCAAAATGGCCAACTTCAAAATGGCTGCCATGGTCACCACCCAGGAGGGAGCACATATATACATAAAAGGGCCTGGGTCAAAATCTTGCATCGGGGCCCCTCAGACTCTAGTTATGCCACTTAGGTTAGGTAATCACGATCAGAATGATGAAGCTCCAAAACCCAGCATCATTGCCAATCTTTTTTATGTATTGTGATGGCTACTGGATGCTATGGACTGAGCCATAATAGAAGGGCTCCATACGCTGTTTAGTAACCAATCCTGGGAATTGCAGCTTAGCTTCTATTTAGTTTTGACCCCCAATAATTTTATATTATTAGACCATCCACGTAAATCACAGACGCATAGACATTTATGTGATGTATATCCAATGACATCATGAGAATGATTCTAAAATGTATAATAATACATTGTTCTATGTATCATTCTAATATCAATGAAAATTAGAATGTAGAAGACAAGCAAATATCATTATGGTCTTGTGGTATAAAAGAACTTCAGATATTATACTAATGTTAGTATATGACTGTCATTAAAATTAATTAAAAAGAAAACGATAAGCTATGTCTCTAATCTTTTCTAGCAATTCATTCCTTTACATAATTACTTACAAATGGATTTTGTGGCAAGTAGATCAAGAAATATAGGATTAACTTTTTTTCTAAGACTGCTCCCTGTGCCTATGATCCCCTTAGCAGCAGAATGGGCAGAGCAATCAGGGCAATTACAGCACATTGCAAAGTTTTACACATTTATTTATACAATTAGCAATTCTTAAAAAACCTCTGTGGCACAATATGTTCTTAGTGCAGGATACTTAAGCCACTTGCCTTTCTAATTGCTTATAATTTTGGATGCGTCTGACCAACACAAATTGCAAAGATTGCTAAGGATCAAAATTTTAACAGAGTACTTACTATACATACTACATCTGTATTTTTAACCCCTTCACCCCCAAAGCCTGTTTTCACCTAAGTGACAGGGCCAATTTTTACAATTCTGACCACTGTCACTTTATGAGGTCATAACTCTGAAACGCTTCAACGGATCCTGGTGATTCTGACACTCTTTTCTCGTGACATATTGTACTTCATGATAGTGGTAAAACTTCTTCGATATGACTTGCATTTATTTGTGAAAAAAACAAAAATTTGTCAGAAATTATGAAAATTTAGCAATTTTCAAACTCTTAGTTTTTATGCCCTTAAATTAGAGAGTTATATCACATAATATAGTTAATAAACAACATTTCCCACATGTCTGCTTTACATCAGCACAATTTTGGAAACATAATTTTTTTTTGTTAGGACGTTATAAGGGTTAAAAGTTGACCAGCGATTTCTCATTTTTGCAACAAAATTTGCAAAACCATTTTTTTACGGACCACCTCACACTTGAAGTGACTTTGAGGGGTCTATATGACAGAAAATGCCCAAAAATGACACCATTCTAAAAACTGCACCCCTCAAGGTACTCAAAACCACATTCAAAAAGTTTATTAACCCTTCAGGTGCTTCACATGAATTTTTTGAATGTTTAAAAAAATTGAACATTTAACTTTTTTTTCACAAAATTTTTACTTCAGGTCCAATTTGTTTCATTTTACCAAGGGTAACAGGAGAAAAGTCGTTGTACAATTTGTCCTGAGTACGCCGATACCCCATATGTGGGGGTAAACCACTGTTTGGGCACATGGCAGAGCTCGGAAGGGAAGGAGCGCCATTTGACTTTTCAATGCAAGATTTGCTGGAATTGAGATCGTAGCCCATGTCACGATTGGAGAGCCCCTGATGTGCCTAAACAGTGGAAACCCCCACAAGTGACACCATTTTGGAAAGTAGACCCCCTAAGGAACTTATCTAGATGTGTGGTGAGCACTTTGAACCTCCAAGTGCTTCACAGAAGTTTATAATGTAGGGCCGTAAAAAAAAATTTATATTAATTTTCACAAAAAATGATCTTTTTGCCCCAAATTTTTTATTTTCCCAAGGGTAACAGGATAAATTGGACCCCAAAATGTGTTGTGCAATTTGTCCTGAGTACGTCGATACTTCATATATGGGGATAAACCACTGTTTGAGCGCATGGCAGAGCTCGGAATGGAAGGAGTGCCATTTGACTTTTCAATGCAAAATTGGCTGGAATTGAGATCGGACGCCATGTCGCATTTGGAGAGCCCCTGACGTGCCTTAACAGTGGAAACCCCCCACAAGTGACCCCATTTTGGAAAGAAGACCCCCAAAGGAACTTATCTAGATGTGTGGTGAGCACTTTTAACCCCCAATTGTTTCACTAAAGTTTAGATTGTAGCATTGTGAAAATTAAAAAATCATTTTTTCTTTCCACAAAATGATGTTTTAGCCCGCAATTTTTTTCCCCAAGGGTAACAGGAGAAATTGGACCACAAATGTTATTGTCCAATTTGTCCTGAGTACGCTGATACCCCACATGTGGGGGGGAACCACCGTTTGAGTGCATGGCAGAGCTCGGAAGGGAAGGAGCACCATTTGAAATGCAGACTTAGATGGATTGGTCTGCAGGCGTCACGTTGCATTTGCAGAGCCCCTGATGTACCTAAACAGTAGAAACCCACCACAAGTGACCCCATATTGGAAACTAGACCCCCCAAGGAACTTATCTAGATGTGTTGTGAGAGCTTTGAACCAACAAGTGTTTCACTACAGTTTATAACGCAGAGCCGTGAAAATAAAAAATATTTTTTTTCCACGAAAATGATATTTTAGCCCCCACGTTTTTATTTTCCCAAGGGTAACAGGACAAATTAGACCCCAAAAGTTGTTGTCCAACTTGTCCTGAGAACGCTGATACCCCATATGTTGGGGGGAACCACTGTTTGGGTGCACGGCAGAGCTCGGAAGGGAAGGAGCGCCATTTGAAATGCAGACTTAGATGGATTGGTCTGCAGGCGTCATGTTGCATTTGCAGAGCCCCTGATGTACCTATACAGTAGAAACCCCCACAAGTGACCCCATATTGGAAACTAGACCCCCCAAGGAACTTATCTAGATGTGTTGTGAGAGCTTTGAACCAACAAGTGTTTCACTACAGTTTATAACGCAGAGCCGTGAAAATAAAAAATATTTTTTTTTCCACGAAAATGATATTTTATCCCCTATGTTTTTATTTTCCCAAGGGTAACAGGACAAATTGGACCCCAAAAGTTGTTGTCCAACTTGTCCTGAGAACGCTGATACCCCATATGTTGGGGGGAACCACTGTTTGGGTGCACGGCAGAGCTCGGAAGGGAAGGAGCGCCATTTGAAATGCAGACTTAGATGGATTGGTCTGCAGGCGTCATGTTGCATTTGCAGAGCCCCTGATGTACCTAAACAGTAGAAACCCCCCACAAGTGACCCCATATTGGAAACTAGACCCCCCAAGGAACTTATCTAGATGTGTTGTGAGAGCTTTGAACCAACAAGTGTTTCACTACAGTTTATAACGCAGAGCCGTGAAAATAAAAAATATTTTTTTTTCCACGAAAATTATATTTTATTCCCTATGTTGTTATTTTCCCAAGGGTAACAGGACAAATTGGACCCCAAAATTTGTTGTCCAACTTGTCCTGAGAACGCTGATACCCCATATGTTGGGGGGAACCACTGTTTGGGCACACAGGAGAACTCGGAAGGGAAGGAGCCCTGTTTTACTTTTTCAAAGCAGAATTGGCTGGAATTGAGATCGGACGCCATGTCGCGTTTGGAGAGCCCCTGATGTGCCTAAACAGTGGAAACCCCCAATTATAACTGATACCCTAACCTCAACCCTAGCCCTAACCCTAGCCCTAACCCTAGCCCTAACCCTAACCCTAGCCCTAGCCCTAACCCTAACCCTAGCCCTAACCCTAATGGGAAAATGGAAATAAATACATTTTTTTACATTTTATTATTTTTCCCTAACTAAGGGGGTGATGAAGGGGGGTTTGATTTACTTTTATAGCGTTTTTTTGGCGGATTTTTATGACTGGCAGCTGTCACACACTAAAAGACGCTTTTTATTGCAAAAAATAGTTTTTGCATCACCACATTTTGAGAGCTATAATTTATCCATATTTTGGCCCACAGAGTCATATGAGGTCTTGTTTTTTGCGGGACGAGTTGACGTTTTTATTGGTAACATTTTCGGGCAGATGACATTTTTTGATCGCTTTTTATTCCGATTTTTGGGAGGCGGAATGAACAAAAACCAGCAATTCCTGAATTTCTTTTAGGGGGGGCGTTTATACCGTTCCACGTGTGGTAAAATGGATAAAGGAGTTTTATTCTTCAGGTCAGTACGATTACAGCGATACCTCATTTATGTAATTTTTTTTATGTTTTGGCGCTTTTACACAATAAAAACTATTTTATATAAAAAAATAATTGTTTTTGCATCGCATTATTCTGAGAGCTATAACTTTTTTATTTTTCTGCTGATGATGCTGTATGGTGGCTTTTTTTTGCGGGACAAGATGACGTTTTCAGCGGTACCATGGTTATTTATATCCGTCGTTTTGATCGCGTGTTATTCCACTTTTTGTTCGCCTGTATGATAATAAAGCAATGTTTTTTGCCTTGTTTTTTTTTTTTTTTTTTGCGGTGTTCACTGAAGGGGTTAACTAGTGAGATAGTTTTATAGAGCGGGTCGTTACGGACGCGGCGATACCAAATATGTGTACATTTATTTATTTATTTTTTTTACATAAATAAATGGATTTATTGGGAAATGTTTTTTTTTTTTTATTTGGGGATTTTTTTTTTTTTTTTTTACACATTCTATTTTTTTTTTTGAACTTTCTAACATTGTCCCAGGGTGGGACATCTGTGTATTAGATCAGATCGTTGATCTGACACTGTGCATAGCACACTGTCAGATCAACGATCTGACATGCAGTTTAGCTGGCTCTCCAGTGCCTGCTCTCAGCAGGCGCCGGCTAGCCAGGTCACTTCATGACCCGGAAGGAGTCCGGCGGCCATCTTGGATCCGGGGACTCCTTCCGGGTCACCGGAGCAACGCGATCTTATTGCGTTGCTCTGGTGGGAGAGCGCAGGGAGCCCCCGTCCCTGCGCGATCCCCCTCTATGCCGCTGTCACTACTGACAGCGGCATCAGAGGGGTTAAATGCCCGCGATCGGCGATAGCGCCGATCGTGGGCATTGCTGCGGGGTGTCAGCTGTCATATACAGCTGACACCCGCACCCGATCACCGCGGCGCTCAGCGCGAGACCGCGGTGATCGGTGCGCCGTACTAGTACTGCTGCTGGCACAAATGCAGTGCCGGCAGCGCAGTACTAGTACGGCGCATGGCGCGAAGGGGTTAAAATGCTCCCCAAAGGTGTTTTAAGACCATTTGTTGAAAACAGTGAGTGAAATAAATGAAAAAAAAAGAATAAAAATAATAAATAAAGCAAAACTAAAAGGATATGAGACATTCATCGTCTGAGTGGTCAGATCACTACAGATTTACAGAAAAACGGAGACTGAGGAAGTGACGAGGGGTTTTGCTTCTGCTAGCTGTGAACTAGTGTAGAGAGGGGATCTCCCTTTCATGCACAGTTTATTCAGTGTCATTCTCTTGTCCCTGTTCACTTCAATCCTTTCACTGTCCACATCTACTCCTCGCATAGTATTTAGTGAAATCTCTGTCCTCCACCTTTACCAGCCAGCTCTGCTGCACCGCCATAATCAACTTAATTACCACATGCAACTGTAAGCTACATTTAGAAATACTAGAAATAGTAGAGTTAACTGCCTGTACTAGCCCCCTTTCTAATAAAACACCAAAGGATATACACATATATCTTGTCACACTGATCTCCTCTCTTGCTCTCACTGTGCTCATGTCACCTTGATCTCCCCTTCTTGCTCTCACTGTGCTGATGTCACCTTGATCTCCCCTTCTTGCTCTCACTGTGCTCATGTCACCTTGATCTCCCCTTCTTGCTCTCAATGTGCTGATGTCACCTTGATCTCCCCTTCTTGCTCTCACTGTGCCGCAGTCACCTTGATCTCCTCTCATGCTCTCAATGTGCTGATGTCACCTTGATCTCCCCTTCTTGCTCTCACTTTGCCGCAGTCACCTTGATCTCCTCTCTTGCTCTCACTGTGCTGATGTCACCTTGATCTCCTCTCTTGCTCTCACTGTGCTGATGTCACCTTGATCTCCCCTTCTTGCTCTCACTGTGCTGATGTCACCTTGATCTCCTCTCTTGCTCTCACTGTGCTGATGTCACCTTGATCTCCCCTTCTTGCTCTCACTGTGCTGATGTCACCTTGATCTCCCCTTCTTGCTCTCACTGTGCTGATGTCACCTTGATCTCCTCTCTTGCTCTCACTGTGCTGATGTCACCTTGATCTCCCCTTCTTGCTCTCACTGTGCTGATGTCACCTTGATCTCCTGTCTTGCTCTCAATGTGCTGATGTCACCTTGATCTCCCCTTCTTGCTCTCACTTTGCCGCAGTCACCTTGATCTCCTCTCTTGCTCTCACTGTGCTGATGTCACCTTGATCTCCTCTCTTGCTCTCACTGTGCTGATGTCACCTTGATCTCCCCTTCTTGCTCTCACTGTGCTGATGTCACCTTGATCTCCTCTCTTGCTCTCACTGTGCTGATGTCACCTTGATCTCCCCTTCTTGCTCTCACTGTGCTGATGTCACCTTGATCTCCTCTCTTGCTCTCAATGTGCTGATGTCACCTTGATCTCCCCTTCTTGCTCTCACTGTGCCGCAGTCACCTTGATCTCCTCTCTTGCTCTCACTGTGCTGATGTCACCTTGATCTCCTCTCTTGCTCTCAATGTGCTGATGTCACCTTGATCTCCCTTTCTTGCTCTCACTATGCCGCAGTCACCTCGATCTCCTCTCTTACTCTCGCTGTGTGAGTCTTCCTTTCATTGCTCATAGATAAATACTGAGAGAAGTTTCTGCTTAGAGCTGGCATCTCATTGGTCACTGTAGTAAGGGAAAAAGTTGCAGTATGTATGCTCAACTTTTGAAGAACAGAAAGAGGGACAGATCATCCAGCGAGTGTAGCACACTGGGGCAACTTTTGGCCACACCCCAATCCACATCCATTTACCATTTCTTTCTCCCCTGGCAGGAGGTGATGTTAGAGGGTAGCTGGCAGTAAGGACATTAAGCGGATGCTCAATGCTGCAGGGCGTAGACCCAAATCCGGGGCTGTCCACTGTATCTGGGACAGTTGGGACTAGAGATGAGCGGATTGATTTCATGTTTGTTGAATTCTAATAGCGGGCACAGTTTTCATGAAATCACATCCACTTTGCTTGGTCAGTTAAATATAGCAGAATTTTTGTACATAAAAAGCAGAGGAAGATATACAGCATTTATATTACATGTGAACAAAGTCTAAATTTTAAAGCAAAGTGGATGTGATTTCATGAAATGTCCACCCTCAGTGAGTCGAAAGATGCCGCTGAACTCTGCTATTATTGTGCATTTTTCTCTATAGTCTTCTTCTGGAAAAAACGCATGGAGGAAAAACCACTGTAGCATTTTTAACCCCTTCCCGACCTTTGACGCCACGTAGGCGTCATGAAAGTCGGTGCCAATCCGACCCATGACGCCTATGCGGCGTCATGGAAAGATCGCGTCCCTGCAGGCCGGGTGAAAGGGTTAACTCCCATTTCACCCGATCTGCAGGGACAGGGGGAGTGGTAGTTTAGCCCAGGGGGGGTGGCTTCACCCCCTCGTGGCTACGATCGCTCTGATTGGCTGTTGAAAGTGAAACTGCCAATCAGAGCGATTTGTAATATTTCACCCATTATAACGGGTGAAATATTACAATCCAGCCATGGCCGATGCTGAAATATCATCGGCCATGGCTGGAAATACTAGTGTGCCCCCACCCCACCCCTCCGATCGCCCCCCCACCCCCCCGATCTGGCCGGTACACTGCTCCGGCTCCCCTCCGTCCAGTGCTCCGCTCCCCCCCGTGCTCGTGTCCGCTCCCCCCGTGCTCCAATCACCCCCCCGTGCTCCAATCACCCCCCCTGCACTCCGATCCACCCCCCCGTGCTCCGTTCCACCCCCCCGTGCTCCATTCCAGCCCCCCCGTGCTCCGTTCCACGCCCCCCGCGCTCCGTTCCACCCCTCCCGCGCTCCGATTCCCCACCCCCGTGCTCCGATCCCCCCCCCCGTGGTCCCCCCCCACCCTATCATACTTACCGATCCAGCCGTGGTCCCGTCCGTCTTCTCCCGGGCGCCGCCATCTTCCAAAATGGCGGGCGCATGCGCAGTGCGCCCGCCGAATCTGCCGGCCGGCAGATTCGTTCCAAAGTGCATTTTGATCACTGAGATAAAATCTATCTCAGTGATCAAAATAAAAAAAATAATAAATGACCCCCCCCCCCCCCTTTGTCACCCCCATAGGTAGGGACAATAAAAAAATAAAGAAATTTTTTTTTTTCCACTAATGTTAGAATAGGGTTAGGGTTAGGGGTAGGGGTAGGGTTAGGGGTAGGGTTAGGGGTAGGGTTAGGGGTAGGGCTAGGGTTAGGGTTAGGGTTAGGGTTAGGGTTAGGGGTAGGGTTAGGGCTAGGGTTAGGGCTAGGGTTAGGGCTAGGGTTAGGGCTAGGGTTAGGGTTAGGAATGTGCACACGTATTCTGGTCCTCTGCGGATTTTTCCGCTGCGGATTTGATAAATCCGCAGTGCTAAACCGCTGCGGATTTATGGCGGATTTACTGCGTTTTTTTCTGCGCATTTCACTGCGGTTTTACAATTGCGATTTTCTATTGGAGCAGTTGTAAAACCGCTGCGGAATCCGCACAAAGAAGTGACATGCTGCGGAATGTAAACCGCTGCGTTTCCGTGCAGTTTTTCCGCAGCATGTGTACAGCGATTTTTGTTTCCCATAGGTTTACATTGAACTGTACACTCATGGGAAACTGCTGCGGATCCGCAGCGTTTTCCGCAGCGTGTGCACATACCTTTAGAATTAGGCTATGTGCACACGGTGCGGATTTGGCTGCGGATTCGCAGCAGTGTTCCATCAGGTTTACAGTACCATGTAAACATATGAAAAACCAAATCCGCTGTGCCCATGGTGCGGAAAATACCGCGCGGGAACGCTGCGTTGTATTTTCCGCAGCATGTCAATTCTTTGTGCGGATTCCGCAGCGTTTTACACCTGTTCCTCAATAGGAATCCACAGGTGAAATCCGCACAAAAAACACTGGAAATCCGCGGAAAATCCGCAGGTAAAACGCAGTGCCTTTTACCCGCGGATTTTTCAAAAATGGTGCGGAAATATCTCACACGAATCCGCAACGTGGGCACATAGCCTTAGGGTTAGGGTTGGAATTAGGGTTGTGGTTAGGGTTAGGGGTGTGTTGGGGTTAGTGTTGTGGTTAGGGGTGTGTTGGGGTTAGGGCTGTGATTAGGATTATGGCTACAGTTGGGATTAGGGTTAGGGGTGTGTTGGGGTTAGTGTTGGAGTTAGAATTGAGGGGTTACCACTGTTTAGGCACATCAGGGGTCTCCAAACGCAACATGGCGCCACCATTGATTCCAGCCAATCTCGTATTCAAAAAGTCAAATGGTGCTCCCTCACTTCCGAGCCCTGACGTGTGCCCAAACAGTGGTTTACCCCCACATATGGGGTACCAGCATACTCAGGACAAACTGCGCAACAATTACTGGGGTCCAATTTCTCCTGTTACCCTTGTGAATCTAAAAAAATGCTTGCTAAAACATAATTTTTGAGGAAAGAAAAATGATTTTTTATTTTCACGGCTCTGCGTTGTAAACGTCTGTGAAGCACTTGGGGGTTCAAAGTGCTCACCACATATCTAGATAAGTTCCTTGGGGGGTCTAGTTTCTAAAATGGGGTCACTTGTGGGGGGTTTCTACTGTTTAGGCACACCAGGGGCTCTGCAAACGCAACGTGACACCCGCAGACCATTCCATCAAAGTCTGCATTTCAAAAGTCACTACTTCCCTTCTGAGCCCCGACGTGTGCCCAAACAGTGGTTTACCCCCACATATGGGGTATCAGCGTACTCAGGAGAAACTGGACAACAACTTTTGGGGTCCAATTTCTCCTGTAACCCTTGGGAAAATAAAAAATTCTGGGCTAAATAATTATTTTTGAGGAAAGAAAACGTATTTATTATTTTCACGGCTCTGCATTATAAACTTCTATGAAGCACTTGGGGGTTCAAAGTGCTCACCACACATCTAGATAAGTTCCTTTGGGGGTCTAGTTTCCAAAATGGGGTCACTTGTGGGGGGTTTCTACTGTTTAGGCACATCAGGGGCTCTGCAAACGCAACGTGACGCCCGCAGAGCATTCCATCAAAGTCTGCATTTCAAAACGTCACTACTTCAATTCCAAGCCCCGGCATGTGCCCAAACAGTAGTTTACCCCCACATATGGGGTATCACCGTACTCAGGAGAAACTGGACAACAAATATTGGGGTCAAATTTCTCCTGTTACCCTTGGGAAAATTAAAAAATTCTGGGCTAAATAATTATTTTTGAGGAAAGAAAACGTATTTATTATTTTCACGGCTCTGCATTATAAACTTCTATGAAGCACTTGGGGGTTCAAAGTGCTCACCACACATCTAGATAAGTTCCTTTGGGGGTCTAGTTTCCAAAATGGGGTCACTTGTGGGGGGTTTCTACTGTTAAGCCACATCAGGGGCTCTGCAAACGCAACGTGACGCCCACAGAGCATTCCATCAAAGTCTGCATTTCAAAACGTCACTACTTCACTTCCGAGCCCCGGCATGTGCCCAAACAGTGATTTACCCCCACATATGGGGTATCAACGTACTCAGGAGAAACTGGACAACAACTTTTGGGGTCAAATTTCTCCTGTTACCCTTGGGAAAATAAAAAATTGCAGGCTAAAAGATCATGTTTGAGAAAATAATTTTTTTTTTTATTTTCATGGCTCTGCGTTATAAACTTCTGTGAAGCACTTGGGGGTTCAAAGTCCTCACCACACATCTAGATTAGTTCCTTTGGGGGTCTAGTTTCTAAAATGGTGTCATTTCTGGGGGATCTCCAATGTTTAGGCACACAGGGGCTCTCCAAACGTGACATGGTGTCCGCTAATGATTGGAGCTAATTTTCCATTTAAAAAGCCAAATGGCGTGCCATCCCTTCCGAGCCCTGCCGTGCGCCCAAACAGTGGTTTACCCCCACATATGGGGTATCAGCGTACTCAGGACAAACTGGACAACAATATTTGGGGTCCAATTTCTCCTATTATCCTTGGCAAAATAGGAAATTCCAGGCTAAAAAATCATTTTTGAGGAAAGAAAAATTATTTTTTATTTTCTTGGCTCTGCGTTATAAACTTCTGTGAAGCACCTGGGGGTTTAAAGTGCTCAATATGCATCTAGATAGGTTCCTTGGGGGGTCTAGTTTCCAAAATGGGGTCACTTGTGCGGGAGCTCCAATGTTTAGGCACACAGGGGCTCTCCAAACGCGACATGGTGTCCGCTAACAATTGGAGCTAATTTTCCATTCAAAAAGTCAAATGGCGCGCCTTCTCTTCCGAGCCCTGCCGAGTGCCCAAACAGTGGTTTACCCCCACATATGAGGTATCGGCGTACTCGGGAGAAATTGCCCAACAAATTTTATGATCCATTTTATCCTACTGCCCATGTGAAAATGAAAAAATTGAGGCGAAAAGAATTTTTTTGTGAAAAAAAATTACTTTTTCATTTTTACAGATCAATTTGTGAAGCACCTGAGGGTTTAAAGTGCTCACTAGGCATCTAAATTAGTTCCTTGGGGGGTCTAGTTTCCAAAATGGGGTCACTTGTGGGGGAGCGCCAATGTTTAGGCACACAGGAGCTATCCAAACGCGACATGGTGTCCGCTAACGATGGAAATTATTTTTCATTCAAAAAGTCAAATGGCGCTCCTTCCCTTCCGAGCCTTACCATGTGCCCAAACAGTGGTTTACCTCCACATGTGAGGTATTGGTGTACTCAGGAGAAATTGCCCAACACATTTTAGGATCCATTTTATCCTGTTGCCCATGTGAAAATGAAAAAATTGAGGCTAAAAGAATTTTTTTGTGAAAAAAAAGTACTTTTTCATTTTTACGGATCAATTTGTGAAGCACCTGGGGGTTCAAAGTGCTCACTATGCATCTAGATAAGTTCCTTGGGGCGTCTAGTTTCCAAAATGGGGTCACTTGTGGGGGAGCTCCAATTTTTAGGCACACGGGGGCTCTCCAAACGTGACATGGTGTCCGCTAAAGAGTGGAGCCAATTTTTGATTCAAAAAGTCAAATGGCGCTCCTTCCCTTCCAAGCCCTGCCGTGCGCCAAAACAGTGGTTTACCCCCACATATGAGGTATCAGCGTACTCAGGACAAATTGGACAACAACTTTCGTGGTTCAGTTTCTCCTTTTACCATTGGGAAAATAAAAAAATTGTTGCTAAAAGATAATTTTTGTGACTAAAAAGTTAAATGTTCATTTTTTCCTTCCATGTTGCTTCTGCTGCTGTGAAGCACCTGAAGGGTTAATAAACTTCTTGAATGTGGTTTTGAGTACCTTGAGGGGTGCAGTTTTTAGAATGGTGTCACTTTTGGGTATTTTCAGCCATATAGACCCCTCAAACTGACTTCAAATGTGCGGTGGTCCCTAAAAAAAATGGTTTTGTAAATTTCGTTGTAAAAATGACAAATCGCTGGTCGAATTTTAACCCTTATAACTTCCTAACAAAAAAAAATTTTGTTTCCAAAATTGTGCTGATGTAAAGTAAACATGTGGGAAATGTTATTTATTAACTATTTTGTGTCACATATCTCTCTGGTTTAACAGAATAAAAATTCAAAATGTGAAAATTGCGAAATTTTCAAAATTTTCGCCAAATTTCCGTGTTTATCACAAATAAATGCAGAATTTATTGACCTAAATTTACCACTAACATGAAGCCCAATATGTCACGAAAAAACAATCTCAGAACCGCTAGGATCTGTTGAAGCGTTCCTGAGTTATTACCTCATAAAGGGACACTGGTCAGAATTGCAAAAAACGGCAAGGTCTTTAAGGTCAAAATAGGCTGGGTCTTGAAGGGGTTAAGCACAGAATCAAAGCTTTTTAGTACTATAAAAAAGCATTAAAAACTCATATCATAACAACTCAGCATTACAGTTTTATTAAATTTGTAATGGGTTTTATTAGAGAAAATTATCAATCACACCATTTTTTTACATCATTTACCAATTCCCGTAAACAATCTGATTGCTGTGCTGTGCGGGTTGTTATGATTACAGGGGCACCAAATATGTCAGTATTATGTGCCGATTTGTGATGTTTATTAGCACATATGCACCATGGCTACAAGCTGATTGCATTTGTTTGTGTATTTTGATAAAATCCTCAGAAGAAAAGGTAAATGAGATCCAGCTCCTTAAAACGTTACATTTATTGATATCCAAACGATAAAAGTTACACGCATGGGTAAGTCATACAGGCTCTCTCCGGTATGAAGCCCCTGTAGCTGGAAAGGCTAAACGGCAACGCGTTTCGATCCGGAGATCTTTTTCACAGCCATATCCTGATCTAGTAAAATTATCCTATATAGGGAGACTCCTCCAATCAGGTTATCCTAATAGGTCACATGACACTATTCCAGGTCCTATTAAGTAAAATCATTCAACAAATCTAAAATAGACATACAGTAAAACTATATCACCTCCTATCTAACAATAATGTAACATTGTTTCATTCCGCTTATTTAACCCCATCGGTGATCGGGTATTTAAATGGAATATCCAGAAAGCCTCTCGCGTTAAAAGCCGCCTCCTGGCGTCTCCACCCCGCGGAGGAACATACACTTTTTCTATTCCCTGAATTTGGAAACTAGCAATGCTGCGATTATGATGGATCACAAAATGACTAGATGCTGCCGATATATTTCTATTACCACCCTGTACATTTTTGATGTCATAGAGATGTTCCCTCGTACGTGTTTTGAGCTTCCTAGTAGTGCACCCTACGTATGATAACTTACAATCTGTACAATTGATTTTATATACCACATTGGCATGATTGCAGTTGATATACTGTTTTATATTGAATTCCATTGTTCTTTCCATATTTTGGAACACTTTAGATACTAGGACATGTTTACATGTACTGCAGTTATTTGTGCCGCATCTGAAAAAACCTGGGTAATTGAGCCATGTTTTCAGACCCTTATCAGGGCGAAATGTATTAGATGCCACTTGATTCCCAATGGTAGGAGCCCTTCTAGATACTATATTAATGCCCGCACTTAATATATCATATAACTGATCATCTTCGTATAGTATGGGTAAGTATCTATGAATAATGTCTTTGATTTTTCCGTATTGTGGGCTATATTGAAAACAAATATATGGTTTGTTCTCCCTATTTTGATTTATATTTCCATAAGTTGTAATTAATTCCTTTCGATCTTTCTTTTCCACAATTTTTTTCGCCCGATTTATTGTCCATTGGGGATATTTGCGATTTTTAAGTTTTCTCTCTATTTGTTCATATTCTCCTATAAGATCCCCCTCTACACTACAGTTTCTTTTTATTCTAGTGAGTTCACCCACTGGGATAGCCTTTATAGTATGTTTGTTATGGCTACTATTGGCATGAAGGATAGTATTTCCTCTGATCGGTTTGTGGTATGTTTTAGTGATGACATGTTTGCCAATTTGACCCGTCAATTCCAAATCCAAAAACGAAACACCAACTTTATCCCACTTGTGGGTAAATTTAATATTATATGTGTTGTCGTTGAGGTAATCTATAAAGTGTGGTATGGCAGATACATCACCCCCCCAAATAATGAGGGTGTCATCTATGTATCTGCCATACCACTCCACCTGGTCCAAAAACGGATTGGTGGCCGAAAAAATGTATTCCATTTCCCAAAACGACATCACAAGATTTGCGAGGGAGGGTGAATATTTGGCACCCATAGGTACTCCCGTTAATTGAACAAAAAAATTGGCCATCAAAAAGAAAGAAATTATTGGTTAACAGATATTGGATAACCCCTAACATATATTGGACTAAATCCTCTGAGTAGTTGCTAAATTTAGCGAGATGGTATTGAATTGCTTTTAGGGCTAGGCTATGTGGAATACTCGTATAGAGTGATATAACGTCACAACATAGCCAGGAGTAATTGTCCTTCCATATTTTGTTATCCATAATTCGTAGGACTTCTTTGGAGTCCCTAATATACCCAGGATTGCGTTTCACTAGGGGTTGGAGAAGGGAATCTACCCATTGGCACAGTCTTTCATTGCAAGATCCAATACCGGATACTATGGGACGCATGGGGGGGATTCCTTCTGTCTTGTGAATTTTGGGTACCCCATAAATAATTGGAAGAACTGAATCCATTGTCATCAGATATTCCTTTTGTTTATTGTCTATTATTGCCAAACTATGTCCCTCCATAATAATTTTATCTCTTTTACTTATAATTACTTGCGAAGGATTACACTTTAATTTAATTTAATTAAGAAAGGTTTTATCCTTGGGTCTAAATTTTGTTCCGGATCGAAATTTTGATCTATTTACGACTATTATGGACACTAACAAATTTATCAGAAATTTAACTATTAAAAAACATTTCTTATGTGGAGATTATGATGGGGAGCATCAAACTCAGGAAGAAACTATCTCCCAACCAACAGTGGAAGATGAATTTATTAATATGGACTTTAGGGAACAAGTATCCTTGGTCACATTACAAGATCTAAGTTCCAATGGGGAGGTAGAAGTAGATAAAGTTAATTGCTCCCGGAATTTCCACACTAAAAATCCTTACTATTACCCAGTGCATAGGAGATCAGAATGTATGGATCGGTTTCAAGAGGGAGTGGAAAAAGAACTGAGACAATTACATAACAACTGTAATAAGATTGGCGAGAACAACCATAGAAATACATCTAGAAAACTCCAAAATGCAATCAAGGAACTTAAAGACATGACAGAGCTTACGATTAAAATGTCGGATAAGGGAGGGGTGGTAGTGGTCCTTAATACTAGTGATTACCAGGCTAAAATGTTGGAAATGTTGTCTGACCAAAATACATACAAAAAATTAAAGTGTAATCCTTCGCAAGTAATTATAAGTAAAAGAGATAAAATTATTATGGAGGGACATAGTTTGGCAATAATAGACAATAAACAAAAGGAATATCTGATGACAATGGATTCAGTTCTTCCAATTATTTATGGGGTACCCAAAATTCACAAGACAGAAGGAATCCCCCCCATGCGTCCCATAGTATCCGATATTGGATCTTGCAATGAAAGACTGTGCCAATGGGTAGATTCCCTTCTCCAACCCCTAGTGAAACGCAATCCTGGGTATATTAGGGACTCCAAAGAAGTCCTACGAATTATGGATAACAAAATATGGAAGGACAATTACTCCTGGCTATGTTGTGACGTTATATCACTCTATACGAGTATTCCACATAGCCTAGCCCTAAAAGCAATTCAATACCATCTCGCTAAATTTAGCAACTACTCAGAGGATTTAGTCCAATATATGTTAGGGGTTATCCAATATCTGTTAACCAATAATTTCTTTCTTTTTGATGGCCAATTTTTTGTTCAATTAACGGGAGTACCTATGGGTGCCAAATATTCACCCTCCCTCGCAAATCTTGTGATGTCGTTTTGGGAAATGGAATACATTTTTTCGGCCACCAATCCGTTTTTGGACCAGGTGGAGTGGTATGGCAGATACATAGATGACACCCTCATTATTTGGGGGGGTGATGTATCTGCCATACCACACTTTATAGATTACCTCAACGACAACACATATAATATTAAATTTACCCACAAGTGGGATAAAGTTGGTGTTTCGTTTTTGGATTTGGAATTGACGGGTCAAATTGGCAAACATGTCATCACTAAAACATACCACAAACCGATCAGAGGAAATACTATCCTTCATGCCAATAGTAGCCATAACAAACATACTATAAAGGCTATCCCAGTGGGTGAACTCACTAGAATAAAAAGAAACTGTAGTGTAGAGGGGGATCTTATAGGAGAATATGAACAAATAGAGAGAAAACTTAAAAATCGCAAATATCCCCAATGGACAATAAATCGGGCGAAAAAAATTGTGGAAAAGAAAGATCGAAAGGAATTAATTACAACTTATGGAAATATAAATTAAAATAGGGAGAACAAACCATATATTTGTTTTCAATATAGCCCACAATACGGAAAAATCAAAGACATTATTCATAGATACTTACCCATACTATACGAAGATGATCAGTTATATGATATATTAAGTGCGGGCATTAATATAGTATCTAGAAGGGCTCCTATCATTGGGAATCAAGTGGCATCTAATATATTTCGCCCTGATAAGGGTCTGAAAACATGGCTCAATTACCCAGGTTTTTTCAGATGCGGCACAAATAACTGCAGTACATGTAAACATGCCCTAGTATCTAAAGTGTTCCAAAATATGGAAAGAACAATGGAATTCAATATAAAACAGTATATCAACTGCAATCATGCCAATGTGGTATATAAAATCAATTGTACAGATTGTAAGTTATCATACGTAGGGTGCACTACTAGGAAGCTCAAAACACGTACGAGGGAACATCTCTATGACATCAAAAATGTACAGGGTGGTAATAGAAATATATCGGCAGCATCTAGTCATTTTGTGATCCATCATAATCGCAGCATTGCTAGTTTCCAAATTCAGGGAATAGAAAAAGTGTATGTTCCTCCGCGGGGTGGAGACGCCAGGAGGCGGCTTTTAACGCGAGAGGCTTTCTGGATATTCCATTTAAATACCCGATCACCGATGGGGTTAAATAAGCGGAATGAAACAATGTTACATTATTGTTAGATAGGAGGTGATATAGTTTTACTGTATGTCTATTTTAGATTTGTTGAATGATTTTACTTAATAGGACCTGGAATAGTGTCATGTGACCTATTAGGATAACCTGATTGGAGGAGTCTCCCTATATAGGATAATTTTACTAGATCAGGATATGGCTGTGAAAAAGATCTCCGGATCGAAACGCGTTGCCGTTTAGCCTTTCCAGCTACAGGGGCTTCATACCGGAGGGAGCCTGTATGACTTACCCATGCGTGTAACTTTTATCGTTTGGATATCAATAAATGTCACGTTTAAAGGAGCTGGATCTCATTTACCTTTTCTTCTGAGGATTTTTTCATTTGCCTGCTACGGAGATCCGTGCACCTGCGATCGTCATTGGTGAGCTGGCTGTTTTTTCTTCTATAATATTTATATTTTGATAAAATGACATATACACTTCAAGTATTATTATTATATAATATTTCAAATATCGTTAAAAAATAAACATATGTTTCTCATTTTGTTAAACTTTTAGTTTTCTAACTTTGAAACTGATGACTTTGTGAGCAAAAAAAATAAAAAAAATCAATTTATATAAAAGTTTTTCCTAACATTTAATATCATACCACTGAAAGTGGTTTTAAGACAATTTTACAGGTGCTTATTTTCAGTTCTTCTCTCCTATGCTTAAGGCATCTGAGTGAATCGATATTATATCTGTTTGACAAAAGCTCTGAGGGAGCTTCTTTCAATAATAAAAAGCTACACAAAATGTCAGTTCTAAGCATTTGACAAAATGGAAAATACTTTTCTGTGAGGAAGGATTACACAGTTTGGCAAAAAGGCGCAGGCCATTGGTTCAGTTCACTGTTCTAGCCCCACATTTAAATACTCAGGCAACATCAGAATGACATGTTGGCATGACCCAGCATCTGGAGCCCATGTATGGTTGTTTTACCCAAGCAATTCCTATGTAAAAGAATAGAGAAATTGTAGAAAAAAAATTAGGAAAAACAGGCGCTCCTGTGGGTAGTACTGTATACAACTAGGGGAGATAGCAGGTTTGGTTATTATGCGCTCACCTGGTGAGCTATGCGAGCAAGCACTCATTGCAATGTACAGACTGCTCAGACTGCTGCCAACTTCTGCTCGGACCACCGCATGGGTCTGTGAAGGCAGATAAGAAAGCAGGGGAAAAAGAGGAGCAACAAGGTGCTGTCTCTTGCTAAAACCACTTTTATTTCTGGTGGCACCTAAAACCTGGATAAAAACAGTAGTAGAAGAACATTTCAACAATAAAAACTGTAGCTGAACCTTGCATACCTGTAAAGGATACACAAAAGAAAGTGTGTCCAAAATATGTTCCTAAGGTTACAATGTATTAAACAAATACCATAGTTCATATTGAAATCTTTTTTAGGAAATGAGTACTTAATCCGCACAGGTTGTATAATTAACTCAATGTAGAATTATTCTGCATAGAGGAATACAAGGCAAGAACAACGTTTGTTATCTGGATTTCTAGTTAGTTATGTATCTGACACTTTTGAGTATCTGAAAAGTGTTACGGATGTCAGTCTGAATTTGACTTTGAACTGCAGTATCCTTACTGATGTCGCCACTTGCAGCGTGAGAAAGTTTGTCAGTAAGGTTACTGCATGTCACACATGGCTGGCTCACACAGAGGTTACCATGAGACTTGCCGCCTGTAACCTGCGGTAACCTTAATTATGTCACCGCTTATCACTGCAGCAGCGTTCTCACGCGATCATCAGTGTATTCCGGCAGCCACGTTGAACTGAACATTACTGATGTCACCGCTCACCACAGGTTCCGGATGTATCAGTGTCAGGGATTGTCGTCGGACTTGGGATGGATTTATGGCAGACCACTTTGGATTATTATTTTTTGTATGATAATAAATGGGTAAAAGAGAGTCGGGGAGTGCTTTTTACAACTAAAGGACTTTTCTCTGTATGGGTGTCTATTACTTTTGAGTATGAGGTTAGTAATTGGGATGTCTCTCTATTACTAACCACAGGGTTTGATGTCAGCAGACATTACACAGCTGACATCAACCCCAAAACCATTACCCCGCTTGCCAACGCACCAGAGCAGAGGCTAAGCACCAGAATTTGTGCATCTAGTGGATGCGCCATTTCTAGGGCGGCTGAGAGCTGGTGTTATTAGTCTGGGAGGGGGCAAATATCCATGGCCCCTTCACAGCCTATGAAGATAAGCCTGCAGCTGTTTGTTTAGCCTTTGCTGGTTATTAAAAATAGGGGTGACCCAAAGTCATTTTTTGGGGTCCCCTTTTTAATAACCAGTAAAGGCTATGAAGGGCCAGTTGTAGGCAAAGTGGGACCCTGGGCAAAAGTTTAAAATGGGGACCCAAATTCTCACATATTGCACATTTCACAGAAGCATTTTGGTTGCATTTACATGTGTTGTGTCCAGGCCGCTAAATGAGCGTGATCAACAATATTGAAGTCACTTGATGCTTTTTTCTAGGCCTCTTTACACCGGCTGAGGAAGAATGATGGGGACAGAACGATTACTAGTAAATCAATCTGTCCCCATACAGTATCATGTTATCAGCAGCATATCTGCAGTTTTCACCTGGCGATGTGCTGCTGAGAACAATGAATTTTGTTCTGGCATAAATAATCCAATCACTCGATGAATAGACAGCTTTTCGCTTGTTTAGTATAATACACCCCATAGTCCTCCACTTAGCATACTGCACCTCATAGTCCTCCACAGTGTAATTCACCCCACAGTCCTCCATATAGTATAATGTGCACCACAGTCCTTCATATTGTATAATGCACAACTCATAGTCCTTCATATAATGTAATGTGTCCCATTGTCCTCCATATAGTAAAATACACTGCTTATAGTCCTCCATATAGTATAATACATTCCCCATAGTCCTCCATAAAGTATAATATACTCTCCATAGTCCTCTACATAGTATAATGCACCTCATGGTCCTTCATAAAATATAATGTGCACCACAGTCTTCCATATTGTATAGTGCACACCCCATAGTCATTCATATAATATAGTGTGCCCCATAGTCCTCCATATAGTATAATGCACTCCTCAGTCCTCCATATAGTATAATACACTCCCCATTGTCCTCCATATAGTATAATACACTCCCCGTAGTCCTCCATAGAGAATAATACAGTCCCCATAGTCCTCCATATAATATAATACACTCTCCATAGTCCTCCATATAGTATAATATACTCTCCATAGTGTTCTACATAGTATAATGCACCCCATAGTCCTCTTTAAAGTATAATGTGCACCACAGTTCTCCATAATGTAGAATGCACACCCCATAGTCATCCATATAATATAATGTGCCCCATAGTCCTCCATATAGTATAATACACTCCCCACAGTCCTCCATATAGTATAATACACTCCATATAGTCCCCCATATAGTATAATATACTTCCCACAGTCCTCCATACAGTATAATATACTCTTCATAGTCTTCTTCATAGTATAATGCACCCCATAGTCCACCTTAAAGTATAATGTGCACCACAGTCCTCCATATTGTGTAATGCACACCCCTTAGTCATCCATATAATATAATGTGCCCCATTCTCCTCCATATAGTATAATACACTCCCCATAGTCCTCCATATAGTATAATACACTCCATATAGTCCCCCATATAGTACAATATACTCCCCATAGTCCTCCATATAGTATAATATATTCCCCTTAGTCCTCCATAAAGTATAATGCACTCCCCATAGTCCTCCATATAGTATAATACACTGCTGATAGTCCTCCATATATTAAAATACTTCTCAGTTCTCCATATAGTATAATGCACTCCTCATAGTCCTCCATATAGTATAATACACCCCATAGTCATCCATAGTCCTCCATATAGTATAAAACACCCCCCATAGTCCTCCTTGTAGTACAATGCAAACCCCATAGTATAATGCAAACCATAGTTCTTCATATAGCACCATGCTTTCCCCTTAGTCCTTGATAAAGTATAATGCAGGTCCCATATAGTACATATAGAATATCTATAATGCAGCCCCTATGTAGAAAATAATGTAGCACCCCCATAGAATATAATGAAGCCCCCTTCATATAGCATATTGCAGCCCCTCATAGAATATAGTGTAGCGCCCCTCAAAGAGTATAATGCAGCCCCCATAGAATATATTGTTGCCCCCTCATAGAATATAATGCAGCCCCCTCTCATAGTATAATGCATCCCCATCGAATATAATGTAGCCCCTCATAGAGTATAATGCAGCCCCCCTTATATAGTATAATGCAGCCCTCCTATAGAATATAATGTAGCCCCCTAATATAGTATAATGCAGCCTGCCATAGAATATAATGTAGCCCACTCAGAGTATAATGCAGCCCCCTTCATAGAATATAATGTAGCCCCCCTTTAGAATATTATCCTGCTACACAGTCGTACAGTATTATGGCCACCAGTACTCACTCACTGATATATATAAAAAAGCACAATACTCACCTCTCCTTTTCATTTTCCCCGCAACTCCAGGCTTTGCTCCGGGCTCCGCAGTTGCACTACCTGGCATACAGCATGGTGAGCGATTAAGTGACGTAATCACGCACCCGCTGTTTCAAAGGCAGAGGGGAAAGATGGGGAAGGAGCGTATCTCTTCCATTACAGCTTTCAACTGCATTGGCATCTATGATACCGATACAATTGAATGTGGCATGCAGAGGGTCACGCTAGTGCCAGATGGGCTCCCATAGCATCCACTATTAGTGGCACGCCATTGGCAGGGGGCCCCTGGGTGAGCAGGGGCCCTAGGCAGCTGCCTAGTCTGCCTGCCCCTAACACCAGTCCTGAGGCTATGTAGACAGCTGTTAGCTGTTATTAATAGGCTGGGAATCTTTATGGATATTGGCCCCTTCCCGGAATAATAGTACCAGTCCCGAACAGTCAACTTTCCCTCAGCTGGCTAGTAAAAATAAGGGGAACCTTATACCTTTTTTAATTTATTTATTCAATAAATACAATTACAGAAAACTCCAACACGGAAAACCATTGACATATTTATATCTATCAATCTATCTATCTATGTTCCTCATCGCTATCTGTCTCTAACTTTGAACATCTTTAATACATAACAATCTTTAATTTTTATACTGCATTTCTTTCCATATGTGTAACAGTGACAGCACACACGGATGGCACAATGACAAGGACCATGGATTTCACAAGTACTGTTTTTTCCAGTTCTAGAAACATTAGGACATGTGCAGGGGGCCTAAATGCGTTCAACCGAACAAACAAAATCTAGAAGTGCACATGTAAATCTGACATCTACTTGCAGATCTGCAAAGGACCGGGATCAAAGGAAAAACCAAGGAGCATAAAAACCACAAAGGGTGTGACTTGAAGAAGAGCCAATGGTGTGGTGCCATGAACAGAAGGTAGTAAAGGGGTTAAACCCACTATGCATAGTTACAGATGTATTAATTATATAGAATCAAATGGAAAAGAAACACTTTGCTTATTTCCTCCTCAACATTAGTTCTTCCTTTAGTGATACCTACCAGTTGATCCTGGTAGTTTACCATTAGAAAGAGGTGTAACAGTAAAATCTTTGGGAAAATTATTGTATAGGATGGTGAATGATGCCTCACTTGCCTCAAGTTGCTTAATAATACATTTATATTTATAGGGTAAAATAAAACTTCAAACAATAAAATGTGTCACTTTATGCAATATTTTTCAGACTGTGTATCATTAAAGAGAATCTGTCAGCACAATTGTGTCATGGAAAGTAAAGACATGGCTGTAATGGCACTGTAATACTGATTAAAGTGAAACCTTTGGTCAAGAAATCCTCTTTGTGGTTCTTCTCTAAGCACCATTTGAAGTTTTCTGCTTATCAGATTTCGGTGCACAGGGGCCGGACTGTACATTGGTCTTCTCCTCCCTGTCTGTGATTCTCCAACTCCACCATCTCATTCACAAACCAGAGGCAGACAGGGAGGAGAAGACCAGTGTACAGCCCCCACCCCTGTGCACTGAAATCTAAGTAGCAGAAAATGTCAAATGGTGATTAACCTTCGTCAGGCTGCATAATTTTACAACGTTAAGGGTATGTGTCCACGTTCAGGATTGCATCAGGATTTGGTCAGGATTTTTCATCAGTATTTGTAAGCCAAAACCAGGAGTGGAACAATTAGCAGAAAAGTATAATAGAAACATATGCACCACTTCTGTATTTATCATCCACTCCTTGTTTTGGCTTAGAAAAACTGATGGAAAATCCTGACCAAATCCTGATGCAATCCTGAACGTGGACACATACCCTAACAGGCTGCAGAGGTAAAATTGTACCTTCATATATATTTTGTTGAATTTTGGCCAATATATTCTGGACCAAAACTGCAGAGATGTCACGAAATTTCAGCCCTCTACGGCTTTTCGAAAAAAAAAGTTATTGCAATTTTAAAACGGAATAGTTACAATTGTACCTACTCAGCCGGACGAAGGTTAAAGAAGAACAATACAAATTTCTTCACCAAATGTATCAATGTCATCAGTATTGCAGCGTCATTACAGCTATATCTTTACATTACAAAATTGTGCTGAAAAGTTCTCTCTAAATATCTCTATCATTACAGTTATAATACGTTGCAAAATGCTTGCTTTTTATTATAAGTATTGTAATACACAAAAAGGTTAAATATTTATTATAAAAATGTACAGAATTCAGTGCAAAATAACGCAAAGTCTATGTGACAGATGCACATACAATAAGAGACAGTTGTCTGTCCATTGTAAGAGTGAAATATAACATTTAATTAATAGCAGAAATATAGAGATATTTGTCAAAAGTAATCAGGAATATGGGATATCTCTAAATCAAAATCTCAAGAGCCTCTCATTCCTTCCAAGTAGACAAGCAGTCTCCAGTCTCCATAGATGACCATAAAAACACCTTTGTTCAACAGTATGTTGCCCCGTAATTGTTATATTGTTTAATGGAAACAAACCACCGGAGACTAGACGGAGGTGGACATGACTTGGGGATGGGTGGACCGAGAACTCCTGCAGCTTTTGTTTGTTTTGCGTTGTAGATTTTAAACAAGAGTGTTGTTGCTTTAAGAGGAAGGAGTTTAGATGTTTGTGCCTGGTGTATTACTGTGAGGAGGGTGGGGCTTATATAGGGGAGGCAACTCTGGCTCTCCCTCTTTCTCTCACAGGATGGACAGGAGGAAACATGTCTGCAGTTTCAGGGAGTATAATACTGGGGTTATCACTTCACATTACAGCTGATAGGAGCACATTCAAGGTGTCAAATGGCCTTGCTGGTGGCGGTTTAGGAGTCAAGTGGAAGTTGCAGACAAGTTAACGTGGACTCATTTTAACTAATAGAGGATGTAAAACCTCATGGTGGTGAGCAGGCTCGGCTTTGGTGGCCAGCCTCAAGGACGTTGTAATGGTAACATCAATCAGGGGCGGACACAGTGGTTAGGCACAGGAGTGAGGATAATAGGGTCATTGGTGCCCAGAAAGTTTACTGGCTCTGCTTGAATGGCAAGCCAGTGCGTGCCGCCCCTTTATGGCTGTCTGTCCTGGTGCTGTACGTCAGCCAGCTGGGGATATCGCAGTACATGTGAATCCCAATGTACTAGCACTCCACCTGACTCCTACTGTGATTGTTTAATCCTGTGATTTGAATAAAAGCTGTGGCCATTTTGACAACCAAAATAATGTGTTTTGTGTATTTGTTTTAGTACCTAGGTTTACAGTAGTTTTGGTGGTTTTAAGATGGAGTGGGGTCCATCCCATATCCAAAAGTCAAGTCTGCAATGATCATATTTTAATTTCCCTTGAGAATTTATTCTTAAGTGAATTCACATGTCAGCAAATACCTATTTCTTACTATTATGGATTTTTTATAAAAAATGTTTTAAAAAACATACCTAGCACTTCAATCCTTCCATCACAACCAAAGGCATTCAGCAGCTGTATACACACGTAGAATAAATATCTCCATCTTTGTTTGCAAAAGCTTTCACAGACCCCTCCAGCTTAGCAATAATCATGGTTTTGTGTGTTCTTCTCTCATTGACCACTGTTAGATTACTTTTCCATCTTACATTCCTTTCAAGTCATAGTTACATAGTTACATTGTTGAAAAAAAGACACATATTCATCAAGTTCAACTCAAGATAAGAGGGAAAAGGGAAGGGATGTAAAGGGTAATAGGAGCAACCATAATGTATGAACCAATCTGCCCTAAAAGAACACATTTTTCCCTCCTAAGTACAAGTATTGATTGACTGGATTCGCATTCGGAATATGAATTTTACAGATGTGCGTAAGTATATGCGTTATGTTATTTTCTTCCAAAAGGCATCTAAGCCTTTTTAAACCATCAACCGTTCCCACTGTGGGCAGCTCCTAATTTAGGTAGTATCAGATTAATAAATTCTTATTGTAAAGAAGCCTTCAAGCAGGCTCTGGAGTTTACTATAAAAGCTGCGGGGCCCATTCACAACTTTAAGTCCCAACCTACACTGAACATATTGCCGCAACTTTCGGCTGCAGGCACCAAGGTCGCTGGACATGTGTGGTTAACTCCAGGACCTGCTCGCAGATAGAAGCCCTAGTCTAGTGTGAGCACCTGGCCAAAGTTGCGACGTGATGGATCCATGAAGGAGATGCACTGGGCACGGAGTAGCAGGAGCAGCAGGAGAAGTGAGCAGTGAGGTGAGTATGACTATGTTTTTACTTTTTTACATCCTACCTTTATTGTACTCTGGGGTCTGTAGAGCATGGTAAAACACATTAAATTTATGGATAAGATTCTGCAAGAAAAGTCCAGTAAAATCCTGGCATTGGCAAATTTGTCAGATCTGCTGATTTCTAAATATAAGCCTTTTAATCTTTCCTCTTAATCAAGATCCTCCGTACCTCTTATTAGTTTTGTGACTCTTATTTGTACTTTTTTAACTGCAGGCTCTCCTTCCTGTGATAAATCACAAGATTAAGCTGATCAGGCATCAGTCTATTTATCTTGATTGACGACCCATCCACTATTGTGAACTATACGTGGTACAGTAGATGTGGTGCTTGCAAAAAGTTCAAAAGTGTACTGAAAAGAAGAAAAAGAAGTGCAGCGCTCACCACATTCTGGAATATAAAAGTCATTAAATACAGGTGATAGGACATACGGGCGGTGAGCAGATGATTGTCCTATTACCTGAATTAAAGGACTTTTATACTTCAGAATGTGGTGAGTGCTGCACTTCTTTTTCATCTTGTCAGTATCTTTTCTGTGAATTTGTGACCAGAAATGAATTGCAAATTCCAGATGAGGTCAAGCTAATGCATTGTAAAGTATTAGTATTTGCACCCCGCCTAGAAAGTCCTGGCCTTATTAATATATGACATCTTGTTGGCTTTAGAGGCTGTTGATTAACTTGCATGCTGTTGTTCAGGCAATGATCTACAAAAACACATAGATCCTTCAATATAAGTGACTCTCCTAGTTTTACTCTCCTTAAAACATATAATGCCCACAGATTATTAGTACCCATATCTACTATATAAAGCTGAATGTGTGTGTGTATGTGTGTATGTGTGTATGTCCGGGATTGGCATCTGCACCGTCGCAGCTACAGCCACAAAATTTTGCACAGTCACATGTCTGGACCCCAAGAGCGTCATAGGCTATATTGTGAGGCGAAATTTTAACCCCGCGCATTCCAATTCACCAAACAATTTTGCCCCTATCTACATAATGGGGATAAAAGTGAAAGGAAAAGTGTTGGAGGCGTCGCAGCTACAGCAACAAAATTTTGCACAGTCACACGTCTGGACCCTGAGAGCGTCATAGGCTACGTTGTGAGGTGAAATTTTAACCCCGCGCGTTCCAATTCACCAAACAATTTTGCCCCTATCTACATAATGGGGAAAAAAGTGAAAGGAAAAGTGTTGGAGGCGTCGCAGCTACAGAAACAAAATTTTGCACAGTCAGATGTCTGGACCCCGAGAGCATCATAGGCTATGTTGTGAGGTGAAATATTAACCCCGCGCTTTCCAATTCACCAAACAATTTTGCCCCTATCTACATAATGGGGAAAAAAGTGAAAGGAAAAGTGTTGGAAGCGTCGCAGCTACAGCAACAAAATTTTGCACAGTCACACGTCTGGACCCCGAGAGCGTCATAGGCTATGTTGTGAGGTGAAATATTAACCCCGCGCTTTCCAATTCACCAAACAATTTTGCCCCTATCTACATAATGGGGAAAAAAGTGAAAGGAAAAGTGTTGGAGGCGTCGCAGCTACAGAAACAAAATTTTGCACAGTCACACGTCGGGACCCTGAGAGCGTCATAGGCTTCGTTGTGAGGTAACATAGTAACATAGTAACATAGTTAGTAAGGCCGAAAAAAGACATTTGTCCATCCAGTTCAGCCTATATTCCATCATAATAAATCCCCAGATCTACGTCCTTCTACAGAACCTAATTGTATGATACAATATTGTTCTGCTCCAGGAAGACAGCCAGGCCTCTCTTGAACCCCTCGACTGAGTTCTCCATCACCACCTCCTCAGGCAAGCAATTCCAGATTCTCACTGCCCTAACAGTAAAGAATCCTCTTCTATGTTGGTGGAAAAACCTTCTCTCCTCCAGACGCAAAGAATGCCCCCTTGTGCGCGTCACCTTCCTTGGTATAAACAGATCCTCAGCGAGATATTTGTATTGTCCCCTTATATACTTATACATGGTTATTAGATCGCCCCTCAGTCGTCTTTTTTCTAGACTAAATAATCCTAATTTCGCTAATCTATCTGGGTATTGTAGTTCTCCCATCCCCTTTATTAATTTTGTTGCCCTCCTTTGTACTCTCTCTAGTTCCATTATATCCTTCCTGAGCACCGGTGCCCAAAACTGGACACAGTACTCCATGTGCGGTCTAACTAGGGATTTGTACAGAGGCAGTATAATGCTCTCATCATGTGTATCCAGACCTCTTTTAATGCACCCCATGATCCTGTTTGCCTTGGCAGCTGCTGCCTGGCACTGGCTGCTCCAGGTATGTTTATCATTAACTAGGATCCCCAAGTCCTTCTCCCTGTCAGATTTACCCAGTGGTTTCCCATTCAGTGTGTAATGGTGAAATTTTAACCCCGCGCGTTCCAATTCACCAAACAATTTTGCCCCTATCTACATAATGAGGAAAAAGTGAAAGGAAAAGTGTTGGAAGCGTCGCAGCTACAGCAACAAAATTTTGCACAGTCACACGTCTGGACCCCGAGAGCGTCATAGGCTATGTTGTGAGGTGAAATTTTAACCCCACGCTTTCCAATTCACCAAACAATTTTGCCCCTATCTACATAATGGGAAAAAATGAAAGGAAAAGTGTAGGAGGCAAATTGACAGCTGCCAGATGTCAACAAGGGGGACTTAAAGAATGAGAGCGATGGCGCCAAAGAGTATATACCGTACAGTTGCTAAGGTGGGGCCTCGACATGGGATACTCACCACACACGGGGATATGAACACACACAAAATGCGCCACACACTACCATGTGCTTGAACACATATTACCCTCAGCACACATTTCACCACAAATACACCAACCTCGCCACATAAAAGTCAAAACACAAAAGTCACCACTCAAAACTCACCACGCGCAGAACTCGCCACATGCAAAAACTAGGCTCTTGAAAAACTCGCCACAAGTGCAAAATTCTCCTCATGAAAAACTCGCCACACGCAAAACTTGCACACGCGGAAAAATTGCCACATGCACAAAAGTTGCAACACATGCAAAAGTTGCCTCACACAAAACTTGCACATACTCAAAAGGCACCACACATAATACTCGCAACGCGCAAAACTCGCCATGCGCAAATCTTGCTGCACACAACTTGCTACACTAACCTGTCACATGCAACTCGACACACAAAAAGTTGCTACACGCATGTTGCTACACAAAACTCATCTCACAAAAGTCGCTACATGCATGTCGCCACACGCAACTCAACACACACAACTTGACAAACGAAACTCGCCCTAAAACACACACAAGTCTGGTATTATCCTTCAAAAATAAAAATCTGATTAATAAGCAGACAAACTACAACAATTGCACCATATAGGAAATACGGCAGCTGTCAGTCACATGACCTGTCTATTATGTGTATGTGTGAGCTAATATATACTGCCAGGGGGAGGGCTTCCTGTTGGCTGGGGATTTATCAGGCTGCCAATTTAGCTTACAAATACTGAGGTAAAAATACTGAGCAAATAACGTGTGAACGAGGTCTAATACAGGAGGAGATGACACACAGGTATATACTATATACAGGGGAGATGACACACAGATATATACTATATACAGGAGAGATGACACACAGGTATATACTATATAGAGGAGGAGATGACATATAGGTACATATATATACAGGAGGAGATGACATACAGGTATATACTATATACAGGAGGAGATGACATACAGGTATATGCTATATATAGAAGATGACATGCAGGTATATACTATATGCAGGAGGAGATGACACTCAGATATATACTATATACAGGGGAGATGACACACAGGTATATACTATATACAGGAGGAGATGACATACAGGTATATGCTATATATAGAAGATGACATGCAGGTATATACTATATGCAGGAGGAGATGACACTCAGATATATACCATATACAGGGGAGATGACACACAGGTATATACTATATACAGGAGGAGATGACATACAGGTATATACTATATATAGAAGGAGATGACATTCAGGTATATACTATATATAGGGGAGATGACACACAGCAGGTATATACTATATACAGGGGAGATGACATACAGGTATATACTATATACAGGAGATGACATACAGATGTATACTATATATAAGGGAGATGACAAACATGTATATACTGAGGTGATGAGGTGAAAATGAGAGGTGTGAGGTGAAAATGAAAAGGTGTGAGTGCAAAATGAGAGGAGTGAGGAAAAATAGTGGAGTGATCAGAAAATGACAGATGTGAGGTTGAAATGACAAGTGTTAGGGGGGAATGAGAGGAGTGAGGGAGAAAATGAGAGGTGTGAGGGAGAAAATGAGAGATGTGAGGGGGAAAATGAAAGATGTGATTGGGAAAATGAGAGGCGTGATGGGAAAATAAGAGAAGTGAGGTGCTATAACTAACCACAGATATTTACTATGCCCAGGCAACGCCGGGCTCTTCAGCTAGTAACTTTATATTTATTCACATTTAACCAAGTGGACTCCCAAAAACTGTTTGTCCAATTCAACTAGTTCAACTTATCCAATTCATTTTCCATACAGTAGACTACACAATACTCATAGCTTAATGTCCTCGGCAAAAAATGGAAACATTATTAAATAAGTTGAATAGTAGTATAACCTGCACTGAACCCTAACTGGCCCTTGTTTACCCATTAGGGATCTTTATAGTACAATGTGAAATGTCTTCGTAAAGTTCAAAAACATTATGGCCTTAATAAGATGAATGCAGCAATAAACAGGCATATTTAATGAATTTGGTGAATCTGATCCGTGGTGTGTCTCCATGCACCTTGCCAGAAATGTTATTTCAGTCTGCAACTTGAGTAACATTTCTGTAATAAGAAGCACTGCCAGGTTTGAACACATGGACTTGGCCACACCTATTCCCACCCCAGCTCCTCTCCAGCTCAGAACATTTTGGTAGAGCTGCCCAAAACTAGCGTAAAAACCCCAAAGGCCACAATATTTTGTGTTACTCCACAATCTTCAAAAAACTTTATGACTTTTTAAAGTATTTTCTTCCTTAAACACTTTGATGTATTGAGGCCTATTTTCACGGTTAACCCTCAGTCCTGGTTTCTTTTCACTCCAGACAAGGAACAGGTGAGTCCAAATAAAACTACTGGACGGAAAGTCTACTCTCATCAATTTCAGTCCCTAAAGCAGGAAATGGGTCTTTGCTAGATATGGTGATGGAGGTATAATACATAATTATTGCTATTATACTTCTTTTGATACATTGTCTGGTTAGTAGTGTTGAGCATTCCGATACCGCAAGTATCGGGTATCGGCCGATATTTGCGGTATCGGAATTCCGATACTGAATTCCGATACTTCCCGCGTATCGGATACCGGAATCGGAAGTTCCCAGAATTCAAATTGAACGCAGCAGCCAATGAGGAATGAATGAAAGTGTGGGCACATCCTGTTTAGCATGGTGGGCATGTAAGTACTGGCAAGGCTTGGATTGGCTGCTGAAATGATGTCACTCTGCACTATAAAAAAGCACTGCCGCCATTTTGCGCTCACTCTGCTGTGATTTCAGTTAGGGACAGGACGCTGTGTTCTAACTGAGGGCCAGTTGAGCTAGCTAATTGCTTTATTTTCCTTTCCAAAGGCTAATTTAGCAAAACGCTGTGTGTTCTTCACTGTTCACCTTGCTCTTGCCTTGCAGCGCTGTTTTAACAGCGTTCTGCAAGGTCTCTGTGTGTGTGTGTGTGTGTGTGCAGCTCACTCTGTAGTCTGTGTGCAGCCATATACCCGGTTGTATTCAGCTCAGGGGGGGTTCACACTGCCTCACACAGTTGTTCTTTTTTGCTCTTAGTGCAGCCTGCTGCACATTTTTTCTCAAATTTCCTATTAGTGTTTTTCCACCAGTCTCCAGCTCTATTGTGGAAAAACACTACATAGGATAACCTAGAGGGGGGTTTTTGGGCCTTGCAGCGCCGTTTACGGCTGTCTGCACGGTCTCCGTGTGAGCCCAGCTCGCCCTGTAGTCTGTGTGCAGCCATAGCCGGTTGGATTCAGCTCAGGGTTCGTTACTGGCTCATACCTTGAGAAAAATTTTCCTTTTTTTCAAATAGTGCAGCCTGTTTAAAATTTGAAAAAAAAAATTCCTATTAGTGTCTTTCCACTCGTATCCAGCTAAATAGTGGAAAAACACTATATAGGATAACCTAGAGGAGGGTTTTTTGGCCTTGCAGCGCCGTTTACGGCTGTCTGCACGGTCTCCGTGTGAGCCCAGCTCGCCCTGTAGTCTGTGTGCAGCCATAGCCGGTTGGATTCAGCTCAGGGTTCGTTACTGGCTCATACCTTGAGAAAAATTTTCCTTTTTTTCAAATAGTGCAGCCTGTTTAACCCCTTTACCCCCAAGGGTGGTTTGCACGTTAATGACCGGGCCAATTTTTACAATTCTGACCACTGTCCCTTTATGAGGTTATAACTCTGGAACGCTTCAATGGATCCTGGTGATTCTGACATTGTTTTCTCGTGACATATTGTACTTCATGACAATGGTAAAAATTATTTGATAGTACCTGCGTTTATTTGTGAAAAAAACGGAAATTTGGCGAAAATTATGAAAATTTCGCAATTTTCCAACTTTGAATTTTTATGCAATTAAATCACAGAGATATGTCACACAAAATACTTAATAAGTAACATTTCCCACATGTCTACTTTACATCAGCACAATTTTGGAACCAAAATTTTTTTTTGTTAGGGAGTTATAAGGGTTAAAAGTTGACCAGCAATTTCTCATATCTACAACACCATTTTATTTTAGGGACCACATCTCATTTGAAGTCATTTTGAGGGGTCTATATGATAGAAAATACCCAAGTGTGACACCATTCTAAAAACTACACCCCTCAAGGTGCTCAAAACCATATTCAAGAAGTTTATTAACCCTTCTGGTGCTTCACAGGAATTTTTTGAATGTTTAAATAAAAATGAACATTTAACTTTTTTTCACAAAAAATGTAATTCAGCTCCAATTTGTTTTATTTTACCAAGGGTAACAGGAGAAAATGGACCCCAAACATTGTTGTACAATTTGTCCTGAGTATGCCAATACCCCACATGTGGGGGTAAACCACTGTTTGGGCGCATGGCAGAGCTCGGAAGCGAAGGAGTGCCATTTGACTTTTCAATGCAAAATTGACTGGAATTGAGATGGGACGCCATGTTTCGTTTGGAGAGCCCCTGATGTGGCTAAACATTGAAACCCCCCACAAGTGACACCATTTTGGAAAGTAGACCCCCTAAGGAACTTATCTAGAGGTGTGGTGAGCACTTTGACCCAACAAGTGCTTCACAGAAGTTTATAATGTAGAACCGTAAAAATAAAAAATCATATTTTTTCACAAAAATTATCTTTTCGCCCCCAATTTTTTATTTTCCCAAGGGTAAGAGAAGAAATTGGACCCCAAAAGTTGTTGTACAATTTGTCCTGAGTACGCTGATAGCCCATATGTGGGGGTAAACCACTGTTTGGGCGGATGGGAGAGCTCGGAAGGGAAGGAGCGCCGTTTGACTTTTCAATGCAAAATTGACAGCAATTGAGATGGGACATCATGTTGCGTTTGAAGAGCCACTGATGTGCCTAAACATTGAAACCCCCCACAAGTGACACCATTTTGGAAAGTAGACCCCCTAAGGAACTTATCTAGAGGTGTGGTGAGCACTTTGACCCACCAAGTGCTTCACAGAAGTTTATAATGTAGAACCGTAAAAATAAAAAATCATATTTTTTCACAAAAATTATCTTTTTGCCCCCAATTTTTTATTTTCCCAAGGGTAAGAGAAGAAATTGGACCCCAAAAGTTGTTGTACAATTTGTCCTGAGTACGCGGATACCCCATATGTGGGGGTAAACCACTGTTTGGGTGGATGGGAGAGCTCGGAAGGGAAGGAGCGCCGTTTGACTTTTCAAAGCAAAATTGACAGGAATTGAGATGGGACGCCATGTTGCGTTTGAAGAGCCACTGATGTGCCTAAACATTGAAACCCCCCACAAATGACACCATTTTGGAAAGTAGACCCCCTAAGGAACTTATCTAGAGGTGTGGTGAGCACTTTGACCCACCAAGTGCTTCACAGAAGTTTATAATGCAGAGCCGTAAAAATAAAACAAAATTTTTTTCCCACAAAAATTATTTTTTTAGCCCCCAGTTTTGTATTTTCCTGAGGGTAACAGGAGAAATTGGACCCCAAAATTTGTTGCCCAATTTGTCCTGAGTGCGATGATACACCATATGTGGGGGGAACCACTGTTTGGGCACATGGGAGGGCTCAGAAGGGAAGGAGTGCCATTTGAATGCAGACTTAGATGGAATGGTCTGCAGGTGTCACATTGCGTTTGCAGAGCCCCTAATGTACCTAAACAGTAGAAACCCCCCACAAGTGACACCATTTTGGAAAGTAGACCCCCTTAGGAACTTATCTAGATGTGTGCTGAGCGCTTTGACCCACCAAGGGCTTCACAGAAGTTTATAATGGAGAGCCGTAAAAATAAAACAAAAATTTTTTCCCACAAAAATTATTTTTTAGCCCCCAGTTTTGTATTTTTCCGAGGGTAAAAGGAGAAATTCGACCCCACAATTTGTTGTCCAATTTGTCCTGAGTGCGCTGATACCCCATATGTGGGGGGGAACCACTGTTTGGGCGCATGGGAGGGCTCGGAAGGGAAGGAGCTCCATTTGGAATGAGGACTTAGATGGAATGGTCTGCAGGTGTCACATTGCATTTGCAGAGCCCCTAATGTACCTAAACAGTAGAAACCTCCCACAAGTGACACCATTTTGGAAACTAGACCCCCTAAGGAACTCATCTAGATGTGTTGTGATAGCTTTGAACCCCCAAGTGTTTCACTACAGTTTGTAACGCAGAGCCGTGAAAATTAAAAAAAAAAATCTTTCCCCCCAAAATTATTTTTTAGCCCCCAGTTTTGTATTTTCCCGAGGGTAAGAGGAGAAATTCGACCCCAAAAGTTGTTGTCCAATTTGTCCTGAGTACGCTGATACCCCGTATGTTGGGGGAAACCAACGTTTGAGCGCATGGCAGAGCTCGGAAGGGAAGGAGCGCCATTTGGAATGCAGACTTAGATGGAATGGTCTGCAGACGTCACATTGCATTTGCAGAACCCCTAATGTACCTAAACAGTAGAAACCCCCCACAAGTGACCCCATATTGGAAACTAGACCCCCCAGGGAACTAATCTAGATGTGTTGTGAGAACTTTGAACCCCCAAGTGTTTCACTACAGTTTATAACGCAGAGCCGTGAAAATAAAAAATCTTTTTTTTCCCACAAAAAATATGTTTTAGCCCCGAGTTTTGTATTTTCCCAAGGGTAGCAGGAGAAATTGGACCCCAAAAGTTGTTGTCCTATTTGTCCTGAGTACGCTGATACCCCATATGTTGGGGTAAACCCCTGCTTGGGCACACGGGAGAGCTCGGAAGGGAAGAAGCACTGTTTTACTTTTTCAACGCAGAATTGGCTGGAATTGAGATCAGACGCCATGTCGCGTTTGGAGAGCCCCTGATGTGCCTAAACAGTGGAAACCCCCCAATTATAACTGAAACCCTAATCCAAACACATCCCTAACCCTAATCCCAACAGTAACCCTAACCACACCTCTAACCCTGACACACCCCTAACCCTAATCCCAACCCTATTCCCAACCGTAAATGTAATCTAAACCCTAACTGTAACTTTAGCCCCAACCCAAACTGTAGCCCTAGCCCTAACCCTAGCCCTAACCCTAACCCTAGCCCTAGCCCTAACCCTAGCCCTAACCCTAACCCTAGCCCTAACCCTAGCCCTAACCCTAACCCTAGCCCTAACCCTAGCCCTAACCTTAGCCCTAACCCTAGCCCTAACCCTAGCCCTAACCCTAACCCTAGCCCTAGCCCTAACCCTAGCCCTAACCCTAGCCCTAGCCCTAGCCCTAACCCTAGCCCTAACCCTAGCCCTAACCCTAGCCCTAACTCTAACCCTAGCCCTAATGGGAAAATGGAAATAAATACATTTTTTTAATTTTTCCCTAACTAAGGGGGTGATGAAGGGGGGTTTGATTTACTTTTATAGCGGGTTTTTTAGCGGATTTTTATGATTGGCAGCCGTCACACACTGAAAGACGCTTTTTATTGCAAAAAATATTTTTTGCGTTACCACATTTTGAGAGCTATAATTTTTCTATATTCTGGTCCACAGAGTCATGTGAGGTCTTGGTTTTTGCGGGACGAGTTGATGTTTTTATTGGTAACATTTTCGGGCACGTGACATTTTTTGATCGCTTTTTATTCCGATTTTTGTGAGGCAGAATGACCAAAAACCAGCTATTCATGAATTTCTTTTGGGGGAGGCGTTTATACCGTTCCGCGTTTGGTAAAATTGATGAAGCAGTTTTATTCTTCGGGTCAGTACGATTACAGCGACACCTCATTTATATCATTTTTTTATGTTTTGGCGCTTTTATACGATAAAAACTATTTTATAGAAAAAATAATTATTTTTGCATCGCTTTATTCTCAGGACTATAACTTTTTTATTTTTTTGCTGATGATGCTGTATGGCGGCTCGTTTTTTGCGGGACAAGATGACGTTTTCAGCGGTACCATGGTTAGTTATATCTGTCTTTTTGATCGCGTGTTATTCCACTTTTTGTTCGGCGGTATGATTATCAAGCGTTGTTTTTTGCCTCGTTTTTTTTTTTTTTTTCTTACGGTGTTTACTGAAGGGGTTAACTAGTGGGCCAGTTTTATAGGTCGGGCCGTTACGGACGCGGCGATACTAAATATGTGTACTTTTATTGTTTTGTTTTTTTTATTTAGATAAAGAAATGTATTTATGGGAATAATATTTTTTTTTTTTTTTTCATTATTTTGGAATATTTTTTTTTATTTTTTTTTACACATTTGAAATTTTTTTTTTTACTTTTTTACTTTGTCCCAGGGGGGGACATCACAGATCAGTGATCTGACAGTTTGCACAGCACTCTGTCAGATCACTGATCTGATAGGAGTGCAGGCTGCTTTACAGTGCCTGCTCTGAGCAGGCTCTGTGAAGCCACCTCCCTCCCTGCAGGACCCGGATCCGCGGCCATCTTGGATCCGGGGCTGGAGGGAGCAGGGAGGGAGGTGAGACCCTCGCAGCAACGCGATCACATCGCGTTGCTGCGGGGGGCTCAGGGAAGCCCGCAGGGAGCCCCCTCCCTGCGCGGTGCTTCCCTGCACCGCCGGCACATCGCGATCATCTTTGATCGCGGTGTGCCGGGGGTTAATGTGCCGGGGGCGGTCCGTGACCGCTCCTGGCACATAGTGCCGGATGTCAGCTGCGATAAACAGCTGACACCCGGCCGCGATCGGCGGCGCTCCCCCCGTGAGCGCTGCCGATCGCACATGACGTACTATTGCGTCCTTGGGAAGTAAAGCCCACCCCACATGGACGCAATAGTACGTCTAATGGCAGAAAGGGGTTAAAATTTGAAAAAAAAAAAAATTCCTATTAGTGTCTTTCCACCAGTCTCCAGCTCAATTGTGGAAAAACACTACATAGGATAACCTAGAGGTTTTTTTGGGGGCCTTGCAGCGCCGTTTACGGCTGTCTACACGGTCTCTGTGTGAGCGCAGCTCGCCCTGTAGTCTGTGTGCAGCCATAGCCGGTTGGATTCAGCTCAGGGTGCGTTACTGCCTCATACCTTGAAAAACAATTTCCTTTTTTTCAAATAGTGCAGCCAGTTTAAAATTTGAAAAAAAAAATTCCTATTAGTGTCTTTCCACTTGTATCCAGCTAAATAGTGGAAAAACACTATATAGGATAACCTAGAGGAGGGTTTCTTGGCCTTGCAGCGCCGTTTACGGCTGTCTGCACGGTCTCCGTGTGATTTAAACTAGCTCTGTAGCCCGATCTGCACCAAAAAAAAGGTTAAGTTCACCAAACACAACTTACACTTGTGTAGGCCACATTTGAAAAATAATAAAGTTTAGTCCACAATTTACAACATTAGTGTTTCTTACACCTGTTAGGAGGAGCATTACAGGAATAAGCACACTAAGGCCTTAGTACTTTTCTGCTTATCTTTATCTGTCAACCAAGATGAAGAGGGCAGGGAGTAAGGCACGTGGGCGTGGGCGCGGAGCAGGGAGAGGAGCAGGGAGAGGACGTGGTGATTCTGTGCCTGCTGCGGGCGCCGGTGACTCGTCGTCACTCAGTTTCAGCAGGGAACAGTCCTTCATGCGCAGCTTTGTCGGAGAGCGCCGTGCACCGCTGCTGCGAGAAGACCAAATTGAAGCCGTTGTCGGGTGGATGGCAGCTAACGCCTCGGCATCGACTTCAGTTAGTGCCACATCCTCTCAGGCACAGAGCACTGGAGAGCAGCCATCTGTCTCTTCACCACCTGCCAAATTGGCCAGGCAGTCAGAGAGCCCAGGACAGGAGCCGTCTCTACTTCTGTTCTCTGAATCTCTTGGCTTGGAAACAGGGGGCCAGCCAAGCAGCATTGGAGAAATGGAAGAAGAGGCAGTGTGCAGTGATGCCCAACACCTTTTTCTCTCTGACTCTGAAGAAGCAGGTGGGCCAGTGCCTCCGGTGACCACAGCGCAGTACGCATCTGATGATGAAACTCAGGTGCCGCTTTCTCGTGCGTACTGTGCTGCTGAGACTACCCAGGAGGAGCAGTTGGTGGCAGAGGGTAGTGGAGATGATGAGGTCCTTGACCCATCGTGGCGTGAGGAACAGGAAGGTGGTGGGAGCAGCTCAGAGGAAGAGCTTCCTCTTACGGGCCAAAGAGGGAGAGGGAGGGGGAAGACTGCGGAGCCTGTAGCCTCCACTTTGGCACCCGTTAGGAGCCTGTCTCTTTCCAAAGCCAAAAAGGGCGCTCCCAAGACTTGCAGTGCCTGGTCCTTTTTTGACACAGTTGCAGATGACATTTGTTTTGTCAAATGCAAGCTGTGTCATCATAAAGTAAAAAGAGGGAAAAATGTCAGCAACCTCAATACCACAAATATGTGGAAACATGTGCGGACCAGGCACGCGGTGGAGTTACAGAAACACACTGAAGATGTAGGCCAACCAACAGCGGCAGCTACCACCTCTTCAGCTCGTGTTGCCTCTTCCTCCAGCTCACGCACAGCTGGTTTGGCTTCCTCCCAGAGACCTTGTGTAATTCCACCCACAGCACCACCTTCCCAGTCATCCTCACACTCCCAGTCTACTCTACAGCCATCGGTAGTACAGGCATGGGAGAAAAGGCGGGCATTCTCGGCCAACCACCCCCGAGCACAGGCTCTGAATGCAGGCATTGCCAAACTGTTGTCCCTGGAAATGCTCTCGTTCAAGCTGGTGGAGACTGACAGCTTCCGTGACTTGATGGCATTGGCAGTCCCACAGTACAAGGTGCCCAGCCGCTTTTACTTCAGCAGGCAGGCTGTCCCTGCCCTGCACAGGCATGTTGAGGCAAACATAAAACATGCGCTACTGAACGCCGTCAGTAGCAAGGTCCACCTCACCACCGATGCGTGGACCAGTCAGCATGGACAGGGGCGATATGTTTCCCTCACTGCCCATTGGGTTAATGTTGTTGAGCCAGGTACAGATCGTGCGAGTGGCGCAGGACGTGTCCTGCCCACTCCAAGGATTGCAGGAATCCAGTCTGTACGCATCGACTCCTCCTCTTACACCAGTTCCTCTGATTCCTCTCTGCAGGATCCGTCACAGTCCACCCCCACATGGACCCGTGAACGTTTACCTATGACCGACATGAGCACAGCCGTGGCCAAACGTCAGCAGGCCGTCTTGAAACTAGTTTCATTGGGGCATCGAAGCCACACAGCGCAGGAGCTCTGGAATGCCATAAAGCAGGAGAGCGATGTGTGGTTACTGCCAGCGAATCTCCAGCCAGGCATGGTAGTGTGTGACAATGGCCGAAATCTGGTGGCAGCTTTGGCCCTTGGCAACCTCACTCACATCCCATGTCTGGCACATGTGCTCAATTTGGTTGTGCAGAGTTTTCTGAGGGACTATCCGGATCTTGATGCCCTGCTGCACAAGGTCCGCCTAGAGTGTGCTCACTTGCGGCATTCCAGCTTGGCCAGATCCCGCATTGCTGCTCTGCAGCGCCGATTCCGCCTTCCGGAACACCGCATCATATGTGACCTACCTACCCGGTGGAATTCCACGTTACATATGTTGGAGCGGTTGTGTGAGCAGCAGCAAGCAGTTATGGAGTACCAGCTGCATCAGGCGCAAAGAAGTCGCAGTCAGCGCCGATCAGACTTCACAACCACAGAGTGGGCCACTATGAAGGACGTCTGCCAGGTTTTGCGTCCTTTTGATTATTCCACGCGGATGGCAAGTGCAGATGATGCACTAGTCAGCATGACTGTCCCCCTTATCTGCCTGCTTCAGCAAACTTTGCAAGGGTTAAGGGATGATGTGGTGGAAGAGGTGGAGGATGAGGAGTCACCTTTTCCATCAGCTTCTGGAGAGTCAGCGCCACGTGGTTCCTCACAAAGGGGTACGCAGGGGCCAATTTGTGAGGAGGATGAGGAGGAGTCAATGGAGGAGGAAGAGCTCCGTCCAGAGGAGGGAGCGACACAATTGTCCAGTGGTCAGTGTGTACAGCGAGGGTGGGGTGATGACGAGCGGGCAGAGATCATGTCTCAAGCAGGGGACAGCGTTTCTGGGCCGGTTGGCACTCTGCAGCACATGGTGGATTTCATGCTGCAGTGCCTGAGAAACGACCGCCGCATCGACCACATTCTCAACATGCCTGATTATTGGGTGTTCACCCTCCTCGATCCTCGCTACCGGGACAACGTCCAAAACCTCATCCCTGCGTTGACCCGGGAGCGTAAATTGCGGGAGTACCACGACACACTGGTGAATTCCATCATCTTCTCCTGTCCAACTGAGAGGAGTGCTGCTAGTGCTTTACAAAGCAGCTCAGTGCGTCGAGGCAGTGGGGGAGGCTCTGCCCAAAGAGGGAGCAGAAGCAGTGCCTCTGCCCAAGGCAAGCCCAGTATGGCACAACTCTGGCACACTTTTGTGTGCCCGCCCCAAATGTCTACACCATCACCGGCGGCTCCAGTCAGCAGGAGGCAACGGTTCCGTCAGATGGTGACAGACTACATGGCTTGCCCTCTTACTGTACTCCCAGACGGCTCTTCCCCGTTCAAGTTTTGGGTCTCTAAGCTGGATACATGGCCAGAGCTAAGCCAGTATGCATTGGAGGTGCTGGCTTGCCCTGCGGCTAGTGTCTTATCGGAACGTGTCTTTAGTGCCGCAGGTGGTGTACTAACAGACCGTCGCATGCGACTATCCTCCGATAACGTTGACCGGCTTACTTTCCTGAAAATGAACCAGGCCTGGATCTCGCAGGAATTTGCCACTCCTCTGCCTGATTAAGTAATTGGGTGTCATCCAGGTCTCCTGCTGTGTTCATCTTTCTACCACCTGAACTGCTATTCCTGGGCTCCAACACCGCCAGTTGCGGCTCAGAAGTGCAGGCTGCACAGTAAAAACATACGACCCAGTGTTATTGGGTTTCAGTAACGTCAGCTGATCCCCAGCTGTGTAGCCGGCAATGTGTCCTGCGACCGCCACGCTGGCACAACAACCTAAATGTAAGGGAACCTCTCCCCCCCCCCCCCCGTCGTTTGTTACTGAAAGAGCCATCTTGTGCAGCAGTAATGCTGCGCAAGGAAAAGGTAGCTCTTTTTTTTTAGCTCTTTGCACACGCAGAACTTAACACTTATAAAATGTGTTCACTGATACCGTTATACCGTCCCGGAGCTGGGACTTTCCTTCGTAATGTGACGCAGCACAGCCGTCATTCCTACCCCCTTGGTGCCATGCGCTGCCTCCTCAGCGTTGTTTTAAGCTGTCACGGAGCCTGCGCTGTTCTGTTATCCCTTGGGCATGCCCTATTTGCGCTGCCTGTCTTCTGACATAATTTGGTGTCAGGCTGGCTGCGCCTGTGCGGCCGCGGTGCCCGAGATCCCGCCTCGCAGTGTCTTCTGATTGAGTCACACTGCGGGCCTGGGATCCATGGGCATGCGCAGTGCATATCTTCCCCTCGGGCTCTCGCTCATTTCCCTCCGCCTTCTTTAGACTGTGCGCCGTCAGCTGATCCCTAGCATGCCACGGCCGTGACACCGCACAGTCTGAAGAAGAGGGAAGGAGGGGAGTGAGAGTCGAGGTTATGCACTGTGCATGCCCATGGTTCCAAGGCCCGCAGTGGGATTACGTTAGATGAGACTGCGAGGTGGGATCTGGAGCAGCGTGGACGCACAGGCACTGACAGCCTGACACCAAATTATGTCAGAAGACAGGCAGCGCTAATTGGGCATGGCCAAGGGCTAACAGAACAGCGCAGGCTCCGTGGCAGCTTAAAACAACGCTGAGGAGGCAGCGCACGGCATCAAGGGGATAGGAATGACAGCTGTGCTGTGTCCCATTACGAAGGAAATTCGCACCTCCGGAACGGTTTAACGGTATAAAGGGACACATTTTTAGTGTTTACTTCGGTGTTTGCAAGGAGCATAATTAAAAGAGCAACCTTTTCCTTTTGCATCCTTAGTGCTGCACAACATGGCTCTCTCAGCTACAAACGTCTTGGGGGGGGGGTTAAAGGTTTCCTTTCAACTTGCTCCAATCAGGCTTCGGCCTACACTCTGTTCCTCTGCTCCTCCTGCTGTCCCTTGGCTCTAACACCGCCAGTTGGTGCCTGGAAGTGCTGTGTGCACAGTCAACAGTCGCTCCTCTGTTATTGGGGTTCAGTAACGTCAGCTGATCCCCAGCTGTGTGTGCGGCAATACCTCCAATCTGCTCCTCCTGCTGTCCCTGGGCTCTAACACCGCCAGTTGGTGCCTGGAAGTGCTGTGTGCACAGTCAACAGTCGCTCCTCTGTTATTGGGGTTCAGTAACGTCAGCTGATCCCCAGCTGTGTGTGCGGCAATACCTCCAATCTGCTCCTCCTGCTGTCCCTGGGCTCTAACACCGCCAGTTGGTGCCTGGAAGTGCTGTGTGCACAGTCAACAGTCGCTCCTCTGTTATTGGGGTTCAGTAACGTCAGCTGATCCCCAGCTGTGTGTGCGGCAATACCTCCAATCTGCTCCTCCTGCTGTCCCTGGGCTCTAACACCGCCAGTTGGTGCCTGGAAGTGCTGTGTGCACAGTCAACAGTCGCTCCTCTGTTATTGGGGTTCAGTAACGTCAGCTGATCCCCAGCTGTGTGTGCGGCAATACCTCCAATCTGCTCCTCCTGCTGTCCCTGGGCTCTAACACCGCCAGTTGGTGCCTGGAAGTGCTGTGTGCACAGTCAACAGTCGCTCCTCTGTTATTGGGGTTCAGTAACGTCAGCTGATCCCCAGCTGTGTGTGCGGCAATACCTCCAATCTGCTCCTCCTGCTGTCCCTGGGCTCTAACACCGCCAGTTGGTGCCTGGAAGTGCTGTGTGCACAGTCAACAGTCGCTCCTCTGTTATTGGGGTTCAGTAACGTCAGCTGATCCCCAGCTGTGTATCCGGCAACGTGTCATGCGACCGCCACGCTGGCACAACTAAAATGTAAGGGGACCTGTCCCCCCCCCCCCCCTAGGCGTTTGTTACTGAAAGAGCCACCATGTGCAGCACTAATACTGCACAAGGGAAAGGTCGCTCTTGAAATTATGCTCCTTGCAAACGCTGAACTACACACTCATGTAATGTGTCCCCTCACACCGTCCAACCGTCCCGGAGGTGGGACTTTCCTTTGTAATGTGACGCAGCACAGCCGTCATTGCTACCCCCTTGGCACCGTGCGCTGCCTCCTTAGCGTTGTTTGATTCCGTCATGGACCCTGCGCTGTTATGTTATCCCTTGGCCATGCACAGTTTGCGCTGCCCGTCCTCTGACATCATTTGTTGTCGTCCTGGCTGCGCCTGTGCGTCCACGCTGCCCGAAATCACACCTCGCAGTGTCGTCTAATGTGATCCCACAGTGGGCCTGGTATCCATGGCCATGCGCAGTGCATATACTAGCCTCTCACTCCCCTTCTTCACGCTTCTTCAGACTAGGCGGCGTCAGCTGATCCCTAATAGCATGCCACGGCCGTGACGCCGCACAGTCTGAAGAAGCAGGAAGGAGGTGAGTGAGAGGCGATGATATGCACTGCGCATGCCCATGGATCCCTGGCCCGCAGTGGGACTACATTAGATGACACTGCAAGGTTGGATCTCGGGCAGCTTGGACGCACAGGCACTGCCAGCCTGACACCTACATGATGTCAGAAGACGGGCACCGCTAACTGTGCATGGCCAAGGGATAACATTACAGTGCGGGCTCCGTGACAGAACCAAACAACGTTGAGGAGGTGGTGCCCGGCACCAAGGGGGTTGGAATGACGGCTGTGCTGTGTCACATTACAAAGGAAAGTCCCACTTCCGGGATGGTTTGACGGTGTGAGGGGACACATTATATGAGTGTGTACTTCAGCGTTTGCAAGGAGCATAATTTTCGGAGCCACCATTTTCCATGTGCAGTATTACTGCTGTACAAGATGGCTCTTTCAGCAACAAATGCCTGGGGGGGGGGGTTAAAGGTTCCCTTTCAACTTGCTCCACTGCAGGCTTCGGCCTACACTCTGCTCCTCTTTGATTCCCTGGGTTTCAACACTGTCAGTTGCCACCTGGAAGTGTTGTCTACACAGAAAAAAACACTAGGTGATGTGTCAGTGGGGTTCAGCACCGCCAGCTGTTCCCCTGCTGTGTAGTCGGCAACGTGTCCAGCACAAGCCACGCTGGCACAACAGAACAAAAGCTGCCACCAGTGCAGGCTTCGGCCTACACTCTGCTCCTCTCCTCCTCCTGCTGACCCTGGGCTCAAACACCGCTAGTTTTTGCCCGGAAGTGCTAGCTGCACAGAGAAAAACACCAGCCAATGTGTTAGTGGGGTTCAGCAACGCCAGCTGTTCCCCTGCAGTGTAGCCGGCAACGTGACCTGCAAACGCCATGCAGGCACAGGAACTGAAATTAAAAGGGAACCTGGCCCCACCCCCCCAGGTGTTTCTATGTATAACAGCCACCTAGTACAGCAGTACTGCTGCATTTGTACAAGGTGGCTGACTTTTTCTCCTTGCCCACGTGGAACTCAACACGTACAAAATGTGTCTCATTGAGACCATTCCACTGTCCCTGAGGTGTGACTTTCCTTTGTAATGATACGCAGCACCCCCCTTGGTAGCGTTTCCCGTCTTTTGTCATCATGGTTAGCTGGCTGCGCCTGTGCATCCGCCCTGCTAGAAACAACGCCCCTCGTTGTCATATTTATTTTGTCAGCGAGGGTGTGGTTTATGGGCACGAGCAGTGCATATGTTCGCCTGTCTTAACTCATCTCCTTCCGCCTTCTTCAGACTGTGCGGCCTCCTGGCCGTGGTAGGCGATAAGGGATCAGCTGAGGCCGCCCAGTCTGGAGCAGGTGTAAGGACATGTGTAAGCGGCAAACCTATTTACTGCACAAGGCCACGAATCCCAGCCACGCAGTGTGATTTTTTGAAAACACACTGTGGGTCTGGGATTCATGTCCATCGCTAACCGCAACGGCCGACATGAAATGAGGTCAGAAGACAGGAAGCGCTCACAGCGCATGGCCAAGGGATCACAATAGCGCAGACTCCTGTACAGCAAATAACAACGCTCAGGAATCTGCGCCCAGTACCTAGGTGCAAATTTTGACACCTGTGCTGCGTCTCGTTAAAAAGACAAGTCACGCCTCCACAACTGTTTGACAGTATAATGGGCTAAATAGTGTACGTGTTTTAGTCAGCGTGTGCAAGGAGCAAAACAAATAGAGCAACCTTTTACTTGTGCAGCATTAATGCTGCACAAGGTGTGGCTCTTGTACCTTGCAACACCTGAGGGGGGGGTTAAAGGTAACCTTTGAAATTGGTTCAACTAGGCTTCGGCCTACACTCTGCTCCTCTCCTCCTCCTGCTGACCCTGGGCTCAAACACCGCTAGTTTTTGCCCGGAAATGCTAGCTGCACAGAGAAAAACACCAGCCAATGTGTTAGTGGGGTTCAGCACCGCCAGCTGTTCCCCTGCTGTGTAGTCGGCAACGTGTCCAGCACAAGCCACGCTGGCACAACCGACCAAAAGCTGCCACCAGTGCAGGCTTCGGCCTACACTTTGCTCCTCTCCTCCTCCTGCTGACCCTGGGCTCAAACAACGCCAGTTTCTGCCCGGACATGCTAGCTGCACAGAGAAAAACACCAGCCAATGTGTTAGTGGGGTTCAGCACCGCCTGCTGTTCCCCCGCTGTGTAGCCGGCATCGTGTCCAGCACAAGCCACGCTGGCACAACCGACCAAAAGCTGCCACCAGTGCAGGCTTCGGCCTACACTTTGCTCCTCTCCTCCTCCTGCTGACCCTGGGCTCAAACAACGCCAGTTTCTGCCCGGACATGCTAGCTGCACAGAGAAAAACACCAGCCAATGTGTTAGTGTGGTTCAGCACCGCCAGCTGTTCCCCCGCTGTGTAGCCGGCATCGTGTCCAGCACAAGCCACGCTGGCACAACCGACCAAAAGCTGCCACCAGTGCAGGCTTCGGCCTACACTTTGCTCCTCTCCTCCTCCTCCTGCTGACCCTGGGCTCTAACACCGCTAGTTTTTGCCCGGACATGCAATCTGCACAGAGAAAAACACCAGTCAATGTGTCAGTGGGGTTCAGCAACGCCAGCTGTTCCCCTGCTGTGTAGCTTGCAACGTGACCTGCAAACGCCACGCAGGCACATGAACTGAAATTGAAGGGAGCCTGCCCCCCACCCCCCCAGGTGTTTCTATGTATAACAGCCACCTTGTACAGCAGTACTGCTGCATTTGGACAAGGTGGCTGACTTTTTCTCCTTGCACACGTGGAACTCAACAAGTACAAAATGTGTCTCATTACAGACCATTACAATGTCCCTGAGGTGTGACTTTCCTTTTTAATGACACGCAGCACCCCCATTGTTAGCGCTGCCCGTCTCCTGACATCATTGGTTGGCTGGCTGTGCCTGTGCGTCCCCCCTGCCCGACACAACGCCCCCCGTTGTCTCATATATTTTGACTGCGAGGGTGTGATTGATGGGCACGAGCAGTGCATATGTTCCCCTGTTTTCACTCCCCTCCTTCCGCCTTCTTCTGACTGTGCGGCCTCATGGCCGCGGCATGCGATAAGGGATCAGCTGAGGCCGCCCAGTCTGAAGCAGGTGTAAGGACATGTGTGAGCGGCGAACATATTTACTGCACAAGGCCACGAATCCCAGCACCGCAGTGTGACTTTAGGAAAAGCCACTGTGGGTCTGGGATTTATGGCCATCGTTAACCGCACCGGCCAACATGAAATGAGGTCATGAGACGGCCTGCACTAACAGGGTATTGCCAAGGGATAACACAAGAGCGCAGTTTCCTGTACTGCAAATAACAACGGTAAGGAATCTGCGCACAGCACCTAGGTGTAAATTTGTACACCTGTGCTGCGTCTCCTTAAAAAGACTAGTAGTCACGCCTCCACTACTGTTTGACAGTATAATGGGCTAAATAGTGTACGTGTTTAATTCAGCGTGTGCAAGGAGCAAAATTAAATAGAGCAACCTTTGACTTGTGCATCATTAATGCTGTTCAAGGTGTGGCTCTTGTACCTTGCAACACCTGAGGGGGGGGTTAAAGGTAACCTTTGAAATTGGTTCAACTAGGCTTCGGCCTACACTCTGCTCCTCTACTCCTCCTGCTGACCCTGGGCTCAAACACCGCTAGTTTTTGCCCGGAAATGCTAGCTGCACAGAGAAAAACACCAGCCAATGTGTTAGTGGGGTTCAGCACCGCCAGCTGTTCCCCTGCTGTGTAGTCGGCAACGTGTCCAGCACAAGCCACGCTGGCACAACAGAACAAAAGCTGCCACCAGTGCAGGCTTCGGCCTACACTTTGCTCCTCTCCTCCTCCTGCTGACCCTGGGCTCAAACAACGCCAGTTTCTGCCCGGACATGCTAGCTGCACAGAGAAAAACACCAGCCAATGTGTTAGTGGGGTTCAGCACCGCCTGCTGTTCCCCCGCTGTGTAGCCGGCATCGTGTCCAGCACAAGCCACGCTGGCACAACCGACCAAAAGCTGCCACCAGTGCAGGCTTCGGCCTACACTTTGCTCCTCTCCTCCTCCTCCTGCTGACCCTGGGCTCTAACACCGCTAGTTTTTGCCCGGACATGCAATCTGCACAGAGAAAAACACCAGTCAATGTGTCAGTGGGGTTCAGCAACGCCAGCTGTTCCCCTGCTGTGTAGCTTGCAACGTGACCTGCAAACGCCACGCAGGCACATGAACTGAAATTGAAGGGAGCCTGCCCCCCACCCCCCCAGGTGTTTCTATGTATAACAGCCACCTTGTACAGCAGTACTGCTGCATTTGTACAAGGTGGCTGACTTTTTCTCCTTGCACACGTGGAACTCAACAAGTACAAAATGTGTCTCATTACAGACCATTACAATGTCCCTGAGGTGTGACTTTCCTTTTTAATGACACGCAGCACCCCCATTGTTAGCGCTGCCCGTCTCCTGACATCATTGGTTGGCTGGCTGTGCCTGTGCGTCCCCCCTGCCCGACACAACGCCCCCCGTTGTCTCATATATTTTGACTGCGAGGGTGTGATTGATGGGCACGAGCAGTGCATATGTTCCCCTGTTTTCACTCCCCTCCTTCCGCCTTCTTCTGACTGTGCGGCCTCATGGCCGCGGCATGCGATAAGGGATCAGCTGAGGCCGCCCAGTCTGAAGCAGGTGTAAGGACATGTGTGAGCGGCGAACATATTTACTGCACAAGGCCACGAATCCCAGCACCGCAGTGTGACTTTAGGAAAAGCCACTGTGGGTCTGGGATTTATGGCCATCGTTAACCGCACCGGCCAACATGAAATGAGGTCATGAGACGGCCTGCACTAACAGGGTATTGCCAAGGGATAACACAAGAGCGCAGTTTCCTGTACTGCAAATAACAACGGTAAGGAATCTGCGCACAGCACCTAGGTGTAAATTTGTACACCTGTGCTGCGTCTCCTTAAAAAGACTAGTAGTCACGCCTCCACTACTGTTTGACAGTATAATGGGCTAAATAGTGTACGTGTTTAATTCAGCGTGTGCAAGGAGCAAAATTAAATAGAGCAACCTTTGACTTGTGCATCATTAATGCTGTTCAAGGTGTGGCTCTTGTACCTTGCAACACCTGAGGGGGGGGTTAAAGGTAACCTTTGAAATTGGTTCAACTAGGCTTCGGCCTACACTCTGCTCCTCTACTCCTCCTGCTGACCCTGGGCTCAAACACCGCTAGTTTTTGCCCGGAAATGCTAGCTGCACAGAGAAAAACACCAGCCAATGTGTTAGTGGGGTTCAGCACCGCCAGCTGTTCCCCTGCTGTGTAGTCGGCAACGTGTCCAGCACAAGCCACGCTGGCACAACAGAACAAAAGCTGCCACCAGTGCAGGCTTCGGCCTACACTTTGCTCCTCTCCTCCTCCTGCTGACCCTGGGCTCAAACAACGCCAGTTTCTGCCCGGACATGCTAGCTGCACAGAGAAAAACACCAGCCAATGTGTTAGTGGGGTTCAGCACCGCCAGCTGTTCCCCCGCTGTGTAGCCGGCATCGTGTCCAGCACAAGCCACGCTGGCACAACCGACCAAAAGCTGCCACCAGTGCAGGCTTCGTCCTACACTTTGCTCCTCTCCTCCTCCTCCTGCTGACCCTGGGCTCTAACACCGCTAGTTTTTGCCCGGACATGCAATCTGCACAGAGAAAAACACCAGTCAATGTGTCAGTGGGGTTCAGCAACGCCAGCTGTTCCCCTGCTGTGTAGCTTGCAACGTGACCTGCAAACGCCACGCAGGCACATGAACTGAAATTGAAGGGAGCCTGCCCCCCACCCCCCCAGGTGTTTCTATGTATAACAGCCACCTTGTACAGCAGTACTGCTGCATTTGTACAAGGTGGCTGACTTTTTCTCCTTGCACACGTGGAACTCAACAAGTACAAAATGTGTCTCATTACAGACCATTACAATGTCCCTGAGGTGTGACTTTCCTTTTTAATGACACGCAGCACCCCCATTGTTAGCGCTGCCCGTCTCCTGACATCATTGGTTGGCTGGCTGTGCCTGTGCGTCCCCCCTGCCCGACACAACGCCCCCCGTTGTCTCATATATTTTGACTGCGAGGGTGTGATTGATGGGCACGAGCAGTGCATATGTTCCCCTGTTTTCACTCCCCTCCTTCCGCCTTCTTCTGACTGTGCGGCCTCATGGCCGCGGCATGCGATAAGGGATCAGCTGAGGCCGCCCAGTCTGAAGCAGGTGTAAGGACATGTGTGAGCGGCGAACATATTTACTGCACAAGGCCACGAATCCCAGCACCGCAGTGTGACTTTAGGAAAAGCCACTGTGGGTCTGGGATTTATGGCCATCGTTAACCGCACCGGCCAACATGAAATGAGGTCATGAGACGGCCTGCACTAACAGGGTATTGCCAAGGGATAACACAAGAGCGCAGTTTCCTGTACTGCAAATAACAACGGTAAGGAATCTGCGCACAGCACCTAGGTGTAAATTTGTACACCTGTGCTGCGTCTCCTTAAAAAGACTAGTAGTCACGCCTCCACTACTGTTTGACAGTATAATGGGCTAAATAGTGTACGTGTTTAATTCAGCGTGTGCAAGGAGCAAAATTAAATAGAGCAACCTTTGACTTGTGCATCATTAATGCTGTTCAAGGTGTGGCTCTTGTACCTTGCAACACCTGAGGGGGGGGTTAAAGGTAACCTTTGAAATTGGTTCAACTAGGCTTTGGCCAACACTCTGCTCCTCTACTCCTCCTGCTGACCCTGGGCTCAAACACCGCTAGTTTTTGCCCGGAAATGCTAGCTGCACAGAGAAAAACACCAGCCAATGTGTTAGTGGGGTTCAGCACCGCCAGCTGTTCCCCTGCTGTGTAGTCGGCAACGTGTCCAGCACAAGCCACGCTGGCACAACAGAACAAAAGCTGCCACCAGTGCAGGCTTCGGCCTACACTTTGCTCCTCTCCTCCTCCTGCTGACCCTGGGCTCAAACAACGCCAGTTTCTGCCCGGACATGCTAGCTGCACAGAGAAAAACACCAGCCAATGTGTTAGTGGGGTTCAGCACCGCCAGCTGTTCCCCTGCTGTGCAGCTTGCAACGTGACCTGCAAACGCCACGCAGGCACATGAACTGAAATTGAAGGGAGCCTGGCCCCCACCCCCAGGTGTTTCTATGTATAACAGCCACCTTGTACAGCAGTACTGCTGCATTTGTACAAGGTGGCTGATGTTTTCTCCTTGCCCACGTGGAACTCAACACGTACAAAATGTGTCTCTTTGAGACCATGCCACTGTCCCTGAGGTGTGACTTTCCTTTCTAATGATACGCAGCACCCCCCTTGGTAGCGCTTCCCGTCTTCTGACATCATTGGTTGGCTACTTGCGCCTGTTCGTCCGCCCTGCCTGAATAAAATGCTCCTCGTTGTCTTAATTATTTTGACTGCGAGGGTGTGATTGATGGGCACGAGCAGTGCATATCTTCGCCTGTCTTAACTCATCTCCTTCCGCCTTCTTCAGACTGTGCAGCCTCATGGCCGCGGCATGCGAGAAGGGATCAGCAGAGGCCGCCCAGTCTGAAGCAGGTGTAAGGACGTGTGTGAGCGGCCAAAATATTTACTGCTCAAGGCCACGAATCCCAGCACCGCAGTGTGGCTTTATGAAAAGACACTGTGGGTCTGGGATTTATGGCCATCGTTAACCGCACCGGCCAACATGAAATGAGGTCATAAGATGGGCAGCGCTAACAGGGCATTGCCAAGGGATAACACAAGAGCGCAGACTCCTGTACAGCAAATAACAACGCTCAGGAAGCTGCGCCAAGCACCAAGGCGTTATTTTGGACACCTGTGCTGCGTCTCATCAAAAAACCAAGTCACGCATCCACTACAGTTTGACTGTAGAATGGGGTAAATTGTGTATGTCTTTCATTCAGCGTGTGCAAGTAGACAAATTAATAGAGCAACCTTTCACTTGTGCAGCATTAATACTGCACAAGGTGTGTCTCTTGTACTTTGTAACACCTGAGGGGGGGGTTAAAGGTTTCCTTTGAAATTGGTTCAACTAGGCTTCGGCCTACACTCTGCTCCTCTCCTCCTCCTCCTGCTTCAACACGGGCTCTAACATCGCTAGTTTTTGCCCGCAAGTGCTAGCTGCACAGATAAAAACACACGCCATTGTGTTAGTGGGGTTCAGCAACGCCAGCTGTTCCCCCAGTGTGTAGCCGGCAAAGTGTCCTGCAAACGCAACGCAGACACAAAGCTGCCTCCAGTGCAGGCTTCGGCCTACACTCATCTCCCCCTGCTTACCCTTTGCTCCAACACCGCTAGTTGGGGCTCTAGGAAGACAATCTTTAATAGGCAAGGCAACGCATCCGGGTTCCAGCACCGCCAGCTGGTTCTCGGCAGTGTTCTTGTCACAGGTACTCCCTCGTGCCAAGCCTGGTTTCAGCACCGTCAGCTGTTTCCGGGTTGTGTCAACTTCACTGAGACGCCTATGCTTGCCCCGTCGTGGGGCGGTCGAGTTAGCCAACTCCAGGGTGCCTCCAGTTTAGGAGCTTCCTATGTGGGCTGCGTGAACTGGTAGTCAAGGCTGGTTCTGTAGTGCCAGTAGGCCCAGCTCCCCCTGTAGGACTGTTGGGGTTCGGTAACTGCGGCTGCCTCGCGGCCTAGCTGTTCTCTCCTCTCCTGTGGGCCTTGGGGTCCACCACCTGGTTCCAGCACCGTCAGCTGGTTCCGGGCCGAGCCTTTGGCTTAGGTGCCTCCTCCTGGGTATCCGAGTTCCGCCAACGCCAGGCGGTCCTTGGTAGTGCTTTTAAGCGCGGGCACCTACAGCTTAGCAACCGGGTTCCAGCACCGTCAGCTGGTCCTCGGTCGTGCCATTGGCTCTTGCACACTGGGGCAACGCATCCGGGTTCCAGCACCGCCAGCTGGTTCTCGGCAGTGTTCTTGTCACAGGTACTCCCTCGTGCCAAGCCTGGTTTCAGCACCGTCAGCTGTTTCCGGGTTGTGTCAACTTCACTGAGACGCCTATGCTTGCCCCGTCGTGGGGCGGTCGAGTTAGCCAACTCCAGGGTGCCTCCAGTTTAGGAGCTTCCTATGTGGGCTGCGTGAACTGGTAGTCAAGGCTGGTTCTGTAGTGCCAGTAGGCCCAGCTCCCCCTGTAGGACTGTTGGGGTTCGGTAACTGCGGCTGCCTCGCGGCCTAGCTGTTCTCTCCTCTCCTGTGGGCCTTCGGGTCCACCACCTGGTTCCAGCACCGTCAGCTGGTTCCGGGCCGAGCCTTTGGCTTAGGTGCCTCCTCCTGGGTATCCGAGTTCCGCCAACGCCAGGCGGTCCTTGGTAGTGCTTTTAAGCGCGGGCACCTACAGCTTAGTAACCGGGTTCCAGCACCGTCAGCTGGTCCTCGGTCGTGCCATTGGCTCTTGCACACTGGGGCAACGCATCCGGGTTCCAGCACCGCCAGCTGGTTCTCGGCAGTGTTCTTGTCACAGGTACTCCCTCGTGCCAAGCCTGGTTTCAGCACCGTCAGCTGTTTCCGGGTTGTGTCAACTTCACTGAGACGCCTATGCTTGCCCCGTCGTGGGGCGGTCGAGTTAGCCAACTCCAGGGTGCCTCCAGTTTAGGAGCTTCCTATGTGGGCTGCGTGAACTGGTAGTCAAGGCTGGTTCTGTAGTGCCAGTAGGCCCAGCTCCCCCTGTAGGACTGTTGGGGTTTGGTAACTGCGGCTGCCTCGCGGCCTAGCTGTTCTCTCCTCTCCTGTGGGCCTTGGGGTCCACCACCTGGTTCCAGCACCGTCAGCTGGTTCCGGGCCGAGCCTTTGGCTTAGGTGCCTCCTCCTGGGTATCCGAGTTCCGCCAACGCCAGGCGGTCCTTGGTAGTGCTTTTAAGCGCGGGCACCTACAGCTTAGTAACCGGGTTCCAGCACCGTCAGCTGGTCCTCGGTCGTGCCATTGGCTCTTGCACACTGGGGCAACGCATCCGGGTTCCAGCACCGCCAGCTGGTTCTCGGCAGTGTTCTTGTCACAGGTACTCCCTCGTGCCAAGCCTGGTTTCAGCACCGTCAGCTGTTTCCGGGTTGTGTCAACTTCACTGAGACGCCTATGCTTGCCCCGTCGTGGGGCGGTCGAGTTAGCCAACTCCAGGGTGCCTCCAGTTTAGGAGCTTCCTATGTGGGCTGCGTGAACTGGTAGTCAAGGCTGGTTCTGTAGTGCCAGTAGGCCCAGCTCCCCCTGTAGGACTGTTGGGGTTCGGTAACTGCGGCTGCCTCGCGGCCTAGCTGTTCTCTCCTCTCCTGTGGGCCTTGGGGTCCACCACCTGGTTCCAGCACCGTCAGCTGGTTCCGGGCCGAGCCTTTGGCTTAGGTGCCTCCTCCTGGGTATCCGAGTTCCGCCAACGCCAGGCGGTCCTTGGTAGTGCTTTTAAGCGCGGGCACCTACAGCTTAGCAACCGGGTTCCAGCACCGTCAGCTGGTCCTCGGTCGTGCCATTGGCTCTTGCACACTGGGGCAACGCATCCGGGTTCCAGCACCGCCAGCTGGTTCTCGGCAGTGTTCTTGTCACAGGTACTCCCTCGTGCCAAGCCTGGTTTCAGCACCGTCAGCTGTTTCCGGGTTGTGTCAACTTCACTGAGACGCCTATGCTTGCCCCGTCGTGGGGCGGTCGAGTTAGCCAACTCCAGGGTGCCTCCAGTTTAGGAGCTTCCTATGTGGGCTGCGTGAACTGGTAGTCAAGGCTGGTTCTGTAGTGCCAGTAGGCCCAGCTCCCCCTGTAGGACTGTTGGGGTTCGGTAACTGCGGCTGCCTCGCGGCCTAGCTGTTCTCTCCTCTCCTGTGGGCCTTGGGGTCCACCACCTGGTTCCAGCACCGTCAGCTGGTTCCGGGCCGAGCCTTTGGCTTAGGTGCCTCCTCCTGGGTATCCGAGTTACGCCAACGCCAGGCGGTCCTTGGTAGTGCTTTTAAGCGCGGGCACCTACAGCTTAGTAACCGGGTTCCAGCACCGTCAGCTGGTCCTCGGTCGTGCCATTGGCTCTTGCACACTGGGGCAACGCATCCGGGTTCCAGCACCGCCAGCTGGTTCTCGGCAGTGTTCTTGTCACAGGTACTCCCTCGTGCCAAGCCTGGTTTCAGCACCGTCAGCTGTTTCCGGGTTGTGTCAACTTCACTGAGACGCCTATGCTTGCCCCGTCGTGGGGCGGTCGAGTTAGCCAACTCCAGGGTGCCTCCAGTTTAGGAGCTTCCTATGTGGGCTGCGTGAACTGGTAGTCAAGGCTGGTTCTGTAGTGCCAGTAGGCCCAGCTCCCCCTGTAGGACTGTTGGGGTTCGGTAACTGCGGCTGCCTCGCGGCCTAGCTGTTCTCTCCTCTCCTGTGGGCCTTCGGGTCCACCACCTGGTTCCAGCACCGTCAGCTGGTTCCGGGCCGAGCCTTTGGCTTAGGTGCCTCCTCCTGGGTATCCGAGTTCCGCCAACGCCAGGCGGTCCTTGGTAGTGCTTTTAAGCGCGGGCACCTACAGCTTAGTAACCGGGTTCCAGCACCGTCAGCTGGTCCTCGGTCGTGCCATTGGCTCTTGCACACTGGGGCAACGCATCCGGGTTCCAGCACCGCCAGCTGGTTCTCGGCAGTGTTCTTGTCACAGGTACTCCCTCGTGCCAAGCCTGGTTTCAGCACCGTCAGCTGTTTCCGGGTTGTGTCAACTTCACTGAGACGCCTATGCTTGCCCCGTCGTGGGGCGGTCGAGTTAGCCAACTCCAGGGTGCCTCCAGTTTAGGAGCTTCCTATGTGGGCTGCGTGAACTGGTAGTCAAGGCTGGTTCTGTAGTGCCAGTAGGCCCAGCTCCCCCTGTAGGACTGTTGGGGTTCGGTAACTGCGGCTGCCTCGCGGCCTAGCTGTTCTCTCCTCTCCTGTGGGCCTTCGGGTCCACCACCTGGTTCCAGCACCGTCAGCTGGTTCCGGGCCGAGCCTTTGGCTTAGGTGCCTCCTCCTGGGTATCCGAGTTCCGCCAACGCCAGGCGGTCCTTGGTAGTGCTTTTAAGCGCGGGCACCTACAGCTTAGTAACCGGGTTCCAGCACCGTCAGCTGGTCCTCGGTCGTGCCATTGGCTCTTGCACACTGGGGCAACGCATCCGGGTTCCAGCACCGCCAGCTGGTTCTCGGCAGTGTTCTTGTCACAGGTACTCCCTCGTGCCAAGCCTGGTTTCAGCACCGTCAGCTGTTTCCGGGTTGTGTCAACTTCACTGAGACGCCTATGCTTGCCCCGTCGTGGGGCGGTCGAGTTAGCCAACTCCAGGGTGCCTCCAGTTTAGGAGCTTCCTATGTGGGCTGCGTGAACTGGTAGTCAAGGCTGGTTCTGTAGTGCCAGTAGGCCCAGCTCCCCCTGTAGGACTGTTGGGGTTCGGTAACTGCGGCTGCCTCGCGGCCTAGCTGTTCTCTCCTCTCCTGTGGGCCTTCGGGTCCACCACCTGGTTCCAGCACCGTCAGCTGGTTCCGGGCCGAGCCTTTGGCTTAGGTGCCTCCTCCTGGGTATCCGAGTTCCGCCAACGCCAGGCGGTCCTTGGTAGTGCTTTTAAGCGCGGGCACCTACAGCTTAGTAACCGGGTTCCAGCACCGTCAGCTGGTCCTCGGTCGTGCCATTGGCTCTTGCACACTGGGGCAACGCATCCGGGTTCCAGCACCGCCAGCTGGTTCTCGGCAGTGTTCTTGTCACAGGTACTCCCTCGTGCCAAGCCTGGTTTCAGCACCGTCAGCTGTTTCCGGGTTGTGTCAACTTCACTGAGACGCCTATGCTTGCCCCGTCGTGGGGCGGTCGAGTTAGCCAACTCCAGGGTGCCTCCAGTTTAGGAGCTTCCTATGTGGGCTGCGTGAACTGGTAGTCAAGGCTGGTTCTGTAGTGCCAGTAGGCCCAGCTCCCCCTGTAGGACTGTTGGGGTTCGGTAACTGCGGCTGCCTCGCGGCCTAGCTGTTCTCTCCTCTCCTGTGGGCCTTCGGGTCCACCACCTGGTTCCAGCACCGTCAGCTGGTTCCGGGCCGAGCCTTTGGCTTAGGTGCCTCCTCCTGGGTATCCGAGTTCCGCCAACGCCAGGCGGTCCTTGGTAGTGCTTTTAAGCGCGGGCACCTACAGCTTAGTAACCGGGTTCCAGCACCGTCAGCTGGTCCTCGGTCGTGCCATTGGCTCTTGCACACTGGGGCAACGCATCCGGGTTCCAGCACCGCCAGCTGGTTCTCGGCAGTGTTCTTGTCACAGGTACTCCCTCGTGCCAAGCCTGGTTTCAGCACCGTCAGCTGTTTCCGGGTTGTGTCAACTTCACTGAGACGCCTATGCTTGCCCCGTCGTGGGGCGGTCGAGTTAGCCAACTCCAGGGTGCCTCCAGTTTAGGAGCTTCCTATGTGGGCTGCGTGAACTGGTAGTCAAGGCTGGTTCTGTAGTGCCAGTAGGCCCAGCTCCCCCTGTAGGACTGTTGGGGTTCGGTAACTGCGGCTGCCTCGCGGCCTAGCTGTTCTCTCCTCTCCTGTGGGCCTTCGGGTCCACCACCTGGTTCCAGCACCGTCAGCTGGTTCCGGGCCGAGCCTTTGGCTTAGGTGCCTCCTCCTGGGTATCCGAGTTCCGCCAACGCCAGGCGGTCCTTGGTAGTGCTTTTAAGCGCGGGCACCTACAGCTTAGTAACCGGGTTCCAGCACCGTCAGCTGGTCCTCGGTCGTGCCATTGGCTCTTGCACACTGGGGCAACGCATCCGGGTTCCAGCACCGCCAGCTGGTTCTCGGCAGTGTTCTTGTCACAGGTACTCCCTCGTGCCAAGCCTGGTTTCAGCACCGTCAGCTGTTTCCGGGTTGTGTCAACTTCACTGAGACGCCTATGCTTGCCCCGTCGTGGGGCGGTCGAGTTAGCCAACTCCAGGGTGCCTCCAGTTTAGGAGCTTCCTATGTGGGCTGCGTGAACTGGTAGTCAAGGCTGGTTCTGTAGTGCCAGTAGGCCCAGCTCCCCCTGTAGGACTGTTGGGGTTCGGTAACTGCGGCTGCCTCGCGGCCTAGCTGTTCTCTCCTCTCCTGTGGGCCTTCGGGTCCACCACCTGGTTCCAGCACCGTCAGCTGGTTCTCGGCAGTGTCTTTTGCTCTTGTACCTTCTGCTCCCCATCCTGGTTCCAGTACCGTCAGCTGGTTCCGGGCAGAGCCTTTGGCTTAGGTGCCTCCTTCTGGGTATCCAAGTTCCACCAATGTCAGGTGGTCCTTGGTAGTGCTTTCAGGCACGGGTACCTCCTGCTTAGTAACCGGGTTCCAGTAACGTCAGCTGGTCCTTGGTAGTTCCATTGGCTCTTGGACATTCGGCTACCCATCCGGGTTCCAGTACCGTCAGCTGGTTCTCGGCAGTGTCTTTTGCTCTTGTACCTTCTGCTCCCCATCCTGGTTCCAGTAACGTCATCTGGTTCCGGGCAGAGCCTTTGGCTTAGGTGCCTCCTTCTGGGTATCCGAGTTCCGCCAACGTCAGGCGGTCCTTGGTAGTGCTTTTTAGCACGGGTACCTCCTTCTTAGTAACCGGGTTCCAGTAACGTCAGCTGGTCCTCGGTAGTTCCATAGGCTCTTGAACCTTCGGGTAGCCATCCGAGTTCCAGTTCCATCAGCTGGTTCTTGGCATTTTCTCAGCCTTCTTGTACCTTCTGCTACATTTCCAAGTTGAAGACCCTAACGTCGACAACCCGGAAGACCACCCCGATGACGACGACCCGGAAGACCACCCCGATGACGACGACGACGGCGGAGACGACGACGGCTGAGACGACGACGGCGGAGATGACGACACTGGAGACGAAGACCCTGGAGACGACAACATGGAAGACCGAGAAGCAGAAGAACAAGAGGCTGCAGAACAAAGAGCAGAAGAACATTAAGCATAAGACTTAATATCAGAGCAAAAGATATTATCTAAATTATATGCAGAAGAAGACTAAGCAGTGTATGGGGGTGAGTCCGTTCCTCCTCGTGGTGCCCCTGGATAAAGCCTGATGCTGCAGGCCAAACTGAACGCGGACAAATGTAACTTTTGTGACTGGCAGAACGGAAGGTGTAATCTTCCAACTTTTATAGATAACAACTACGGGAATGCCTGTCACAAATGAGAATATGATGAAGAAGTAGAATAGGAAGAATAATAACAGTGGAATAAAAAGAATATGTAGAATAGGAAGAATAATAATAGTTGAAGAAAATGAATATGAAGAATGTAATAAAAAAAAAAAATAGGTAGAAGATGAAGAAGAAGATGAATAAGGTGAAGAAGTTGATGTCAAGGATGCTGATGATGATGAAGATGAAAGTGTGGGAAAAGAAAAAAAAAAAAAGAAAAAAAAGAAGGGGAAGGGCGTGGAATAGTGAAACATCAATATCTGACAAAATAAAAAAAATTTACATACTCAATATCTTTTTCAATCCGAACGTCTTTAAAAAAAAAAAAAAAACATGCTATTCTATTTGATTGGACTAATCCTCATTGCCTTTAATGTCTCCGCCACCTCCCACAATACATCCTACATTATTCTTAGTTGTTTTCCTTCAGGTAGAATGAACCTACAAGGAAAGAAAGGGTTTATTTTAATTCCGATATTTTGGTCCCATTGACTTGCATTGGGATCGGGTATCGGTATCGGCGATATCCGATATTTTTTGAATATCGGCCGATCCAAACCGATACCGATACTTTCCGATATCGGAAGGTATCGCTCAACACTACTGGTTAGTAGTTGATAAATCTTTTGATCATATTTTCTTGCGTGTATTTTTCATTATCATTTCAGTAAACTGTATTATTTAATTTAGCCCTAGTGTGTGAAGCTATTAAGTTTTGCATCTTCAAATCTTTCAATCCATTGAAGAAATGTAATGCCTGTAATAGGTAAAATGTTAAAATAATTTACCACACTTAGAAAAAAAATTACCATATGTCCATAACTGAAAGCGGTTTTCAAAAGATTATACAAAATTGCTCCTTAACCCCTTTAGGACCAGGTATTTCCATTTTTGCGATTCCAGTTTTTGCACCCCATCTTCCCATAGCCATAACATAACTTTTTTATTTTTTGGTCAAAATGGTCACATGAAGGCTTGTTTTTTGTGGGATGAGTTGTACATTTGAACGACACCATTGGTTTTAGGATGTCATGTACTCAAAAACGGGAAACAAAGTCCAAGTGTGGTGAAATTGCAATAAAAGTACAATCCCACACTTGTTTTTTGTTTGGCTTTTTTACGAGGTTCACTAAATGCTAAAACTGACCTGCCATTATGATTCTCCAGGTCATTACAACTTCATAGACACCAAATATATCTAGGTTCTATTTTATTTAAGTGGTGGAAAAAAATTCCAAAACTTGTTAAAAAAAAAAGTTGTCCCATTTTCTGATACCCGTGTTTCAGTTTCATGATCTTGGGTCTGGGTAAGGGCTTATTTTTTGCATGTCGAGCTGATGTTTTTATTGATACATTTTGGTGCAGATACAATCTTTTGATCGCCCGTTATTGCATTTTAGTGAAATGTTGCGGCGACCAAAAACACGTAATTCTGGCGCTTTTACTTTTTTTCTCGCTACACCGTTTAACGTCAGGTTAATCCTTTTTTTATTGATCAATCAGGTGATTCAGAATTGCAGTGATACCAAATATGTTTAGGTTTGATTTTTATTTAATTGCTTTATTTTGAATGGGGAAAAGGGGGGTGATTTGACCTTTCATATATTTTTTATATTTTTAAAAAAATATATTTTTTTCTTTTTGGAATGCTTCAATAGTCTCCATTAGAGACTAGAAGCTGCCATAACTCGATCAGCTCTGCTACATACAGGCGATGATCAGATCACCTATTTATAGTAGAATTACACACTTGCTTTGAGTGCTGACAACCAGGCGGTACTCATGGCAATCCAGAAGTGACAACCATGGAAGTCTCCAGGAGACCTCTCGTTGTTATGCCACCCATTGGCAATCTGCGGTCATGTGACATGGGGACCGATGGGAGGAGGTAATGACGCACTTCCTGCGTGTGCATGTTAAATGCCACTGTCAGAGACTGACAGCGTCATTTAACATGTTAATAGCCGTAAGAGGGTCACGATTCCACCCGCGATTCTACCTGATCAGATCAGCTGTCATGTGCCATAAAAGGTGCAGGCTCATCGCTGGAAAGAAGTATTGAACATGTCATCAATTTTCTTAGTATATATATTTCTATCGACATAAAATTCTCACCAGCTGTTGGCAACAACCCATCAAATCCAAACAGGCAAATAAATCAAGCCATAGATGTTGATAAATCTAGTTATATGTAATAATGAGAAATGACACAGGGAAAAAGTATTAAAAATGCTTACTGAAATTTAATGAATACTTTGTGCAAAATCCTTTGTTGGTGATGACAGCTTCAAGATGCCTCCTGTATTGAGAAACTAGACACATGCATTATTCAGGTGTGATTTTGACCCATTTTTGTACACAAATACTCTTAAAATCCTGAAGGTTTCGTGGGTTCCTCCTATAAACTCTGAGCTTTAGTTATTTCCATATATTTCTTATTGGATTCATGTCAGGTGATCGGCTGGGAAATTCTAGCCGCTTTATTTTCTTTTGCTGAAACCAATTGAAAGTTTCCTTGGCTGTGGGTTTTGGATCATTGTCTTGCTGAAATGCCCACCCTCGTTTCATCTTAATTATCCTGATGGACGGCAGCATATTTTTTTTATCACAGATCGCTTGGCATATTTGTCTATTCATCCTTCCTTCAATTGTATGAAGATTGCCAGTTCTATATGCTGAAAAATAGCCCCACACCATGATGTTCACAACTCCAAACTTCACTGTTTGTATGGTGTTTGTGGGGTGCCCTTTGGCCTCCAAACATGATGGGTATTATGACAACCAAAGGGTTCAATTTCAGTCTCATCTGACCAGACTATATTCTCCCAGTATGTCACGGGCTTGTCTAAATCTTGCTGAGAAAACTTCAAACGAGCTTGAACATGCATTTTTTTGGTAATGGAGTCTTGCGTGATGAATGTGCATGCAAACCATGGAGGGCGAGAGCATTACTTATTGTTTTCTTTGAAATAATTGTACCTGCTGATTCAAGGTCCTTCTGTAGCTCTCCACAGGTGATTCTTGGCTCTTGGACAACTCTTCTTACTGCTCCTTTTCCCTCTTCTTTCTGAAATCTTGGGGAGAGCACTTGGTCATTGCCAGATTATTGTTAAATAATGTTCTTCCCACTTCCAGATGTTGTCCTCAACAGCACTCACTGGAGCCTTCAGAAGCTTAGAATTTATTCTGTAACCAATGTCTTCAGTATATTTTGCAAAAATAAGGTTGCGAAGGTCTTGAGACAGCTCAATAGTTTTACCCATCATGAAATGTTTTTTGTGGCGCACCTTGTTAATGAGACACCTTTTTTTAGGCAATCAGTTGGACCAGCTGATATTATTTTTCACTAAGTGGCAGGATTGCTTTCTAATTACTGATATATTTCAGCTGGAGTCATGACTTTGCATGGCTTTTTGCACTTCTCTTTCTTCATATGTTCAATACTTTGTCCCATTGTCATTTCTCATTATTACATATATGGGGAAAGAGTTCCTCTAGACCTCTTACGCTTGACACCGTTACTGTGGTGTCAGGGGTAGAACTAAACTAATAATAATAATTTATCGCACAAAGTGTGTACAATGCCGCTCTGGCGGACACCACTAACCACCCTAACCAGGGCCCGGAAAGCGCACGGCGCTGCACTGGCGGTCGCTGCTGAGAAATGCTGATTTCTGTGCCAATGCCAATGAGCATTTTCAGTTCTTTAAAACATATCAAATGTTTAGAAATTCTACTGTGCCTAATAATTTGGAACAGTGCATTTTGAGTTTTTATTCATTTTGGAGATTATACTGTTATCATTGGGAGGTTTCTTCAATAACCTATATTTACCTTCATTCGCGGTGAGGTGCCCTCTGCTGGTTGTCCTCATATGAACTCGAGCCTGGGAGCTTTCTAGGAAAGTTCCCACGCTCGAGGGACAACCAGCAGAGGGCGCCTCACCGCAAATGAAGGTAAATATAGGTCATTGACCTACTTTACCTTCATTCCCTGGGGTTTTGCAGCCACGAGCAGCGCTGCATTAGCAGAGCTCATGGCTGTAAAATATTTTAACCCCTTCAGATGGATTTACATCGTGGGACATTACAGATCTTCGGAAGGTATGTATATTGTTGGTTTATTATTTTTTCTTTGTTACAGAGCGAGGGTCTTCAGATGGATTGAGCGTAGAATAAAATATTACAACAACCTTTGTGTTTATTTCATTAAAATACTTTTTAATAATGTGTTTGTGTTTTTTAACCCTTTACTACTATTGGATTAATAATGGATAGGTGTCATAATTGACGCCTCTCCACCATTAATTTGGCTTAATGTCACCTTATAATAGCAAGGTGGCATTAACCCTTCATTACCCCATATCCCACCGCTACACGGGAATGGGAAGAGAGTGGCCAAGTGCCAGAATAGGCGCATCTTCCAGATGTGCCTTTTCTGGGGTGGCTGGGGGCAGATGTTTTTAGCCAGGGGGGGCCAATAACCATGGACCCTCTCCAGGCTATTAATATCTGCCCTCAGTCACTGGCTTTACTACTCTGGTGGAAAAAATTGCGCGGGAGCCCACGCCAATTTTTTCCACCATTTAACCCTTTAATAGCTAGAATGGCCAAATTTTGCATATACACACTACTAACATTAGTAGTGTGGAATATGCAAAAAAAATGGGGATATGAGATGGTTTACTGTATGTAAACCATGTCTCATATCATGTCGGGTTTAGGAAGGAGATAGCAAAAGCCGGCAATTGAATTACCGGCTTTAAAGGTATCTCGCGCTGTATGAAATATTAATATATATACATATATGTGTCTACTGACACATATATATATATATATATATATATATACAGTATATATGTTTTTATGGTTTTTTTTTACACATGGATCCCTTGTATATCCGTATGTCGGTTTTGCAAGCCTGCGAGAAAAACACGCAGTACGGATGCCATACGGATTACATACGGAGGATGCCATGCGCAAAATACGCTGTCACACCCTGCCTACGGAGGAGCTACGGACCACTATTTTGGGGACTTTTCTGCGTATTACGGCCATAATATACGGACCGTATTGTCTTACGCCGAGTGTGACGCCGATCTTAAAAGTGTGTTTTTTTGGCACACTGATCACATATAAGTTTTATAAGTTTTCTCAAAATAAATCCAATTTGTTCTGAACTTTTAAAATATTTCAGCAGTCCATTTAAAATGAGCAAGGCAAGGGGCAAGGGACGGGGAAGTGCATGTGATGCTGATCGTGCATGCAGAGGACGAGGCCGTGGCCAAGCTGAAACAACAAAGTCCCACATCTTCTCGCTCAACCTTCCTGTCCCAGTTTCTAGAGGACCGCAATACACCACTATTGAAGCCAGAGCAGTGTGAAACGGTTGTTGGTTGAATAGCGGATAATGCTTCCAGTCACTTTGCTACCACCACCACATCTTCAACACGGTCAAGTCTGAGTAGCTGTGAGTCTGGACCGCATATTACTCACCATGATCCTCCTTCCTCCCACCATGCCAAGTGCCCTGAGACAACTGATCCCACACTTGGACACTCCGAAGAGCTGTTCAGTTTTCCCTTTAAAGATTCTGGACTCTCGGCTGGTCAACTTGAAGTGGGGCCAGATGAGATCGCATGTAGCGATGCCCAAAGATTTGAGCAGCCATTGTCACACAAAGGCAATGGTGGGAAAGTGTCACAAGAGGTGGATGATGATGAGACACAATTCCCAGAAAGTAAGCAGGATTAGCAGGATGTGGATGTGGAACACGAGGTGGAGGATAACATAGTAACTGACCCAACCTGGCAGGAGGACATGCAGGGGTGAGGGCAGCAGCACACATGGGGGAAGGAAGCATAGCACCCCAACAGGCAGGAAGAAGCAGTGTGGTGGCCACAGACAGAAGGCATGCATCCTTTCCCTGTAACACCAACATGACAGAAGTTGCCATTCCAACCATTAGATCTATGCTGCCATTAACCCTGTGTGAGCGCTGAGTGGAGGGGAGTATGGAGTGGGCACTGACTGCGGGGAGGAAGGAGTGGCCATTTTGCCGCCAGACTGTGCCCGTCGCTGGCGGACGCGACCGATCAGTGATGCAGGATTTCCGGGATAGGCAGACAGACGGAAGTGGCCCTTAGACAATTATATAGTACATATGACATCATTTGGATGAGTCACAGCAGGATGATGTTATCTTTGTAAGCAGTATTGTCAGTTTGAGTCTGTTCTTTCTGTTCACAAATTAGTTACAAAAATAATTTTTAAGGTTTTTTTTTATTTATAAAAAAGAGGAAAAGCTTGTCAGTATGCATTTTTATTAAATGGGATGCTGGTTAACTTGTAGTAATGCACACTCTAGTCAGCTTCACAACAGCACTTACAAGCTGAATAAAAAATATCCTGTAAGCACTGAACATGTTTACCAACAGTTTTTGAGAGTGATGGTCTGTTACCTAGGCAACAAGCTATAAACAATACTTGCAAATTTCTTATTTATCAGAGGAATGGTACACTGGAAAGTTGTTTGATTTTATAAGCACTTTCCAAATATGTCTTTCTTTCTAAAGGATGTGAAATTTTCTAAAATCATGCCGGCATAGTACAATATCCTTCTAAGTCAGAAATTTGAGGAACAAAGAGAAAATTAAAGTAGCACTCCCGTCAAAGTTTTTATCCTCTTAATATATTGCAATCATACTATATAGCATTATGCACTTAAAATTGCTCATTTTGCCTTTCTACCCAAAAGAAATAACTGGGTAGAAGAGAAACATTATCAATTGGAAGTACACAGTGACACATAATATGATTACTGCAATATATTAAGAGGATAAAAACTTTGATGGGAGGAGGGGTGCTTCTATCATTTAAATTACCACCAGAGGCCACTGGGTTCCAGTCCTCCGTGCAAAGCTGCAGTACTGAATAGTTATGGCTGTACCTAGACAGTTGTAAAATATGCCAGTATGTCAGAATGCCCAATCAGCTCATGCGTCACTATTTCTGCCTTCATACATATTGAAGATGAAGAGGAAACCCGAGATCAGCTGCAGCCTGGACTTCCTTTTCATGTTCAACCCATATGAAGGCGAACCCAGTGACGCCAGTGCTGATTGGGTGCCAGTCACCATGTGTCACAACACCGCACAAAAGCTTTGGAACCGCAAGTGCTAACACCGCTGGAACAGCGCCAGAGTGGGAGGCGAATATAGATTTTTTATTTTACAAGGGCCAAATATTTAGTTAATGGTGGACAAACCCTTTAAGGCATCCTAATTTTGATGCCCAAAATTACTATTTAGGACGCTTTGTCTCCAGTTTATGATACGAAATGACCCCTTGTCAAGCATGTCTGAAATGTATGTAGAATGTGTCTTTTCTGTAAAAACGCCAACTATTCCTAGATTATTCCACTTACCACATTCACTACGAGCAGGACTTCAATCACGACACAGTAACTCTTTTCTCCATAAATGTCTGACTTCCACAAAGATATGTTCGAAAAAGTATTTCCACATGCTGCACCATCCTTTGTTGAATTGATACATTTCTAATGACAGATTTCTTTTAAATCTATAAAACGCAGGTTTTCCTATAAAGCTGTACATGAATCTGTTCAACTCCTCCTGCTTTGTAACATTTCTCCAGCCACAGATGCATTAAATGTGACAGACTATATAGTAAATACTTCAGTTTGTGATGTTGGTGATGGCCCACGTCTTTATCTGGAAGTTTCTCTTCTCAAATTTAGACTTTATATGAGCTCAATAAAACACCCATTTAACTTGACCCTAGAGTTCAACTTTAATACCTTCTTCTCTGGAAGAGCTCTATAAGCATTGGACTTCTGCAGACGACCTTGAATGTTTATTACAGCCGAACTAGAATAAAATGGATCAGAAAACCACAAAATGAGCTAATGCTCTAAATGCTAAAATAAAAACAGCTTGCAGGTGATGTTGAAATCCATAGAAAACATTGCAAACCGTGAAACTAAATTTACAGATGTTGTTATACCACGCTGATTTTACATTGTAAACAACAGATTGCATGAGATGGATTATTTTAGGGCTGAAATTGCCTGTTTTCCAAGTATGCAAATGAGTTAATTGTTGGTTATGGTGATTTATTAGAAAGGCCTGTGCATAGGGATTAGTCACATTGGGAATTCTGTGCTTGTGTATACTGAACTATTCATCAGACCACAGTCTGCATCGCTGATTACGCCCAGGCAGACACAGCAAAAATATATTTACCAAGAAAGTCGCATCCAAATTATTTCAATATACTCATTTTATTCATCTTAGTCAACCTGCGCACAAGTTTCACAATGATGGCTCTGCACCTTGCTGCTCTACAGGGAGATAACTAGAAATGACTGCTTTCCTTGGCAAAATGTGTAGAAGCATGGACATCCACTATTTGACGTTTAATAAAAATGGACATTATATTAAGAAATACACCCAGGACCAAAATGTGAATGCAATAGTAAAATTGAAAATAACCAGATCGCTACTAGCAAATAGGGCTATACAATTTGAACAGCATGTTGTAGAGTTTTGTCATAGATTCAGTTACACATTTGCATTCAATAAACTATAAATGTGTATGATTTTAATAAAAAGAAATAAAACGTAATGTTCAAATCTTTTGCTCCAATTTAGACTTTATTCAGTCATCCATTTTTGTCATTCATAAAAAGGATCAATTTTCATCAGTACACGGCATACAAATTTCATCCATTTTTGCTCCGTATCCGTTTTTACTATTAGTTCATCCATTTTATTTTTTAGAAAGTAAAAAAAAAAAGTCAAGCTTTTCCCACACATTAGGTTATGTTCACACTGCGTTTTTTTCCAGTGTTTTTTCATTGGTTCCGCTCATAAAAATGCCAGGAAAAGCACAAGATGCTAGAAATGTTGTATCAATAATTAAAAAGAAAAACAACTTGTTCTTCATCTTTTTAGGCTTTTGAGTGACCTTAAATGCTTCAGGCTTTCAAAGACACCAAATGTTTAAAAGAAGTAAGACAATCAATACTTTACATTACATTAGTGCCTGGAAAATGCTCATATGTTCTTCATTACTTTATGGATTTCAAAAAACATTCAGAAAATTAAAAAAGTGTCCAAAAGGGTATATGCACACAGTGACTTTTCCAAGCAAATTCCACATGGAAAAGCAGCGCAAAAGTATTCCATAAAATGAACACGATGCACAGCAATGTCAAAACAACATTGCTTGCACACATTCCGTCTTATGTCACTTCTAATGAGTGGAACAGGCTGCCACGAGAGGTGGTGAGTTCTCCTTCAATGGAAGTCTTCAAACAAAGGCTGGACAGACATTTGTCTGAGATGGTTTAATGAATCCTACATTCAGCAGGGGGTTGGACACGATGACCCTGGAGGACCTTCCAGCTCTAACATTCTACGATTTTTAACCACTTCAGGGTTCAATAGTTCATCACGGATATACAGACTTAAGGTACCTTCACACATAACGATATTGTTAACGATATCGTTGCTATTTGTGACGTAGCAACGATATCGTTAATGAAATCGCTATGTGTGACAGCGACCAACGATCAGGCCCCTGCTGGGAGATCGTTGGTCGCTGAAGAAAGTCCAGAACTTTATTGCATCGCTGGACTCCTGCTGACATCGCTGGATCGGCGTGTGTGACACCGATCCAGCGATGTCTTCACTGGTAACCAGGGTAAACATCGGGTAACTAAGCGCAGGGCCGCGCTTAGTAACCCGATGTTTACCCTGGTTACCATGCTAAAAGTAAAAAAAAACAAACACTACATACTTACCTACAGCCGTCTGTCCTCCAGCGCTGCGCTCTGCACTCCTCCTGTACTGGCTGTGAGCCAGAAAGCAGAGCGGTGACGTCACCGCTCTGCTTTCCGGCTCCCAGCCAGTACAGGAGGAGAGCAGAGAAGCAGAGCGCAGCGCTGGAGGACAGACAGCGGTAGGTAAGTATCTAGTGTTTGTTTTTTTTTACTTTTAGCATGGTAACCAGGGTAAACATCGGGTTACTAAGCACGGCCCTGCGCTTAGTTACCCGATGTTTACCCTGGTTACCGGCATCGTTGGTCGCTGGAGAGCGGTCTGTGTGACAGCTCTCCAGCGACCAAACAGCGACGCTGCAGCGATCCGGATCGTTGTCGGTATCGCTGCAGCGTCGCTTAATGTGAAGGGGCCTTTAGGGTTCATACACATGACCGTACTGTCAGTCCTAGTGCTATCCGTTAAAAATGCAGATCACACTCAGACCAATGTTATTCAATGGGGCAGTGTACATGAGTGATTTTTTTCACTGACCAAATCTGAAACTGTTTGGAAGAAAACATATCTCATTCAATAACTTAATGATTTTTTTATACGATTGTGTGAACTTACCCTTAGGGGGCTTTCTTCAGAAAACCACTCTCTGTACTTATCAGTATAAAGTGAAAGCCAGGATTTCAAGAGGTAAGGCATTTGCACATAGGCGGAAGATTGTAGAGGTATTACAGTTTGGGTGTGGTTTTTTCCACTTAAAGGGAGCCTGTCACCCCCCAGGCGTTTGTAACTAAAATAGCCACCTTGTTCAGCACTAATGCTGCATTCTGGCAAGGTGGCTCTTTTAGTTCTTCGTGCTGTAACTGCAGAAATAATCGCTTTTGCAATTTGTCCAAAATACCTTGAAACAGTCCTGGGGGCAGGTCTTTCCCCCCTAATGCAGACGCAGTACCGCCGTCACTTATACCCTCTTGGCGCCGTGCGCCACCTCCTCAGCGTTGTTGAACTGAATTTGGGAGGGTTCCATGCGATGCCACGGTGATTAGGGATCAGCTGACGCCGCACAGTCTGAAGAAGGTGGAGGGAGATGAGTGAGAGGCGAA